>NC_091790.1:5454545-5757575 GCF_041296235.1 Equus asinus | reverse complement strand
TCATCTACACAGTGCCAGACTTGGGCTCAAGTAGCATATTCAAGTCCCATTGCCCTCAACTGCAGGTTGCCAACGGAACATGAAAGGGGCCGGCCGGTGGTGCAGCGGTGAGGTCCGCACCTTCTGGGTCGGTGGCCCGGGGTGGGCCGGGTGGACCCTCGGGTGAGCCTGCTCACCACTGCTTCAGGCCTTCGGGGGCAGGCGTCCGAGGTAGTGTAGAGGCAGATGGGAAGGGACGTTAGACAGGGCCAGACTTCCACAGCAAATACAGGAGCATTGCCAGCAGATGTGAGCTCAGCGATGCACTTCTGCCAGAACGAAACCGATTCAAAGTTGCAAAGCATAGAGAGACTGAAGCTGAAAAGAAAAAGTGAAAAACTGCATGCCAGTGAGAAGGATGAGATCTCTATGAAGAAACTTAGCAAAACAGGTGAAAGCCATGGCAATGGAAAACTAACAAACGTTGGGGGGAAGAAATTCAAGAGGACACAAGGAGAAAGAAGGAGATTCCAGGATCTAGGAGTGGAAGCAGCAACACACTGGAAACGTCCCTACCAGAGCAAGGAATCTCTGGATTCCATGCAATCCCAGTCAAAGTTGCAGCAATGTTTCCCACAGAGACAGAAGAGGGAATCCTAAAGCTTCTAGCCAGCAACAAGAGACCCTGACTAGGCAAAGGAATCCTCAGGAAAACGAAAAAAGCAGGACGTGGCACACTTTCCGATTTCAACATATAGGACGAAGCACTAGGTACCGAGACGGCACAGTCTGGGCCCCAAAACAGGCACACAGACCCATGCAACAGAATCGAGAACCCAGAGCCCAACTCAAACGTACATGGACAGCCCATCTTCGACCAGGGAGCCAAGAGGAGACAGCGGAGAAAGGAGAGTCTCTACCATAAACGGTGCTGGGAAGCCTGCACAGCCACCTGGAACACAACGAGAGTACACCATGATGTTACACCTGGCACACACACCACCTGAAATGGATCAAAGCCTTGAATGGCAGACTTGAAACCGTGAACCTTGTAGCAGAAGACCTAGGCAGAGTGCTCTTTGCCATCTGTCTGAGCCGCCTGTTTGGAAGAAGCAAGTCCGACTGGGCCAGGGCAACCAAGTCAACAAGAAACCAACGGGACCACGTCAAATGCGGACGCTTCTGCCCAGTGAAGGAAACCATCGACTGAATGCAAAGATAGCACAACGACTGGGGGAGGATGTTTGCAAACCACACATCGGACAAGGGGTGAAAAGCCCAAAGATGCAATCAACTCGCACGTCCCCACAAGAAAAAAAAAAAAACAACAAGCCAATGAAAACCTGGGCAGAAGATGGAAACAGAGATTTCTGCCAAGAAGATCGAAAGAGGGCCAACGGGTGCATGAACACTTGTTCACCGTCATTAAGCCTCAGGCCAATGCAAATGCAAACTGCAAGGGCACAGCAGCTCACTGTGGTCCGAATGGCTATAAGGAAGCAGACAGGAAGCCACAAGTGTCAGAGAGGAGGTGGAGAGAAGGGAAGCCTCCTGCACCGTTGGTGGGAGTGCAGACCGGTGCAGCCACTACGCCAAGCAGTGTGGAACTGCCTCAGAACTTGAAGAATCCATGTCCCATATGATCCAGCTATTCCTCTGCGGCGTGTTGATCCAAAGAACTCGGAAACACTCCTGCATAAAGACATGTGCACCGCTGAGTTCACCACAGCGTCGCTCCCACTACCCAAGACTTGGAAGCCTCCCTGGAGCCCAGCAAGGGACGAGTGCAGAAGGAAGATGGGCTATAGCCACGCAATGGCATACCAGTCAGCCGGAACCAAGGATGCAATCCAGCCATTTGTGACCACCAGAATGGCTGTGAGGGTTTTAGGGAAGTGAAACCAGCCCCAGGGAGCAAGGCAAGTACCGTAGGACCTCACTTAAGAGGAGAGGAAAAAACAAGCGGTCAGGAACAGGTGGCACGGGACATTTGATTGGGGGTTCCCAGAGACAAAGCGGGGAGGTGTGAGAGGGTGAAACAGATGATGAGGCACAAGTGTGTGGTGAGGGCCTGCTATTAGGCTTGCGCAGGGGAAGATGATGTCAGCTACACGGAAGTCTACATCGATGAGGATGCAAATCGGAAAGATATAGGATGTTCTAATGCAGGCTTGTGGCAATAAATTCACCTAAAAGCAAAAAATCCAAAATGGGGTCCAGAATGACGGCATAAAGCTTTGGGGCTGAAAGAGACTAGAGAAGGTGAACTTCCAAGGCTGGAAAATCACCTCAAAATGCGTACTGATGCTACAGAAAGGTAGACCATTCCAAATAGATGAAGAGGAATACTACCCACAGAACATGCTGCCTGCTAAACCCATGCACCCACGGAAAAGGTTACCGTGCAGGATGTTACTACTAATCACCTTCACGAATAATCCAAACAGGCCCACGTGTTCCCAAGCTCAGGCAAAAGGTTGGTCCAAAAGTCCAATTCAGGGCCGGCCCTGTGGCGGAGCGGGTAAGCGCCCACGTTCCGCTTGGCCGGCCCAGGCCTCACTGTTTCACATCACGGGTGCAGATCACATTAGCAGTGTTAGGACATACAGATTTCACGGTACGGTGCGGACAGGGATCATAAACTAAGTAGCAATGGTGAGGTCACGTTATCAATACGCACCCGAAATAGAACCGTGAGGCTTTTACAATCCATGAACGCATCTGGTACACTTCCCCAGAGGAAGAAGGAAGGAAAACATGGGACCTGCCAAGGTGGAATCGGCAGAGTGCTAGGAGATGGCAGGATCATTGCGCATCAGAGGACTGCCCGGGCAACTTCAACTTGGGAGGGAGTCCAGGACTTTCTCTGGGGAACGTCCACCCACTTGGCCATCTACATAAAATGTAAGAGGTAAAACCCAGGATAATCTTACAGGACAGAAACCAGTGTCTAGAGAGAATGTAGCAGGCCTTCCAAAGTTCGAGGAGCAAGACAGAAACCGACAAGAAATCGAGAAAAAGGAAAACTATCCTACCAGGAAAGGGTGAGGAGTCAGACTGGCCTGAGATGGCTCTGAAACTCTGTGTGCACGCAGGTTGTCAGGACAACTTCGAATTTTGAGGTTGTTTATGACGTCACGAGGATCATGTCCGCCAAGATGGCCGCACGGTTACAGACTGAGGATTGGCCTAGGCTAGGCTATTACAGGGAGGGATACCCAGAAACAGCTTTGAGAAACAGAAAGCGGACACAGAAACTGGAAGACATAAAACAGACGCTGATTCGAGGGGTAAGAAAGGAATCCTTGGCAAGAAGCGCGAATAGAGGGACAAGCCCCGAGAGGAGAACGTTGTCATCTATTCAAGTCTATGGGGAGGCCATGCTGATTCAAGCTTGCAACTTGATTGGAAGCAAGAGGCCGGACTTGGGCCTTATCAGACCTACGTGGTCCTTCTGCCTTAAGCATAAGCCAAAGTCAAGAATGAGGTCTTGAGGACGTTGAAGAGAAGACTCGATGCCTCCTTTCCTAGGCCCCTGGCATTCTTTGCAGATCAGTCTCACTTTCCATAGCTCTGGCGTCACGGGGGCCCACCGGGTACATGCTAATGTGTCCCAAGAGATGTCTTGGAAGCCTTGAAGGAATGGAGCCCCGTCACGCTTGGGCTATGTCTCTTGGTTTGGAAGTGCTCTACAAGGGTGCTGAAAAGCACCCTTTTCCACAGGCCTTCGTTCCTTCGTGAAGGCTGCCCGCCCAGGCTAGTGTGCTCAGTTTGCCTCCATCGAAATTCTCTCCCCCTACCTCTTGCCGTAGAAGGATTATGGATTATGTGTTTTGACACCACATGTAAGGAAGTGGGCTGAAAATGAGAACATTACAATTCTGTTTCAAGAAAAATAAACAGGCCAGGGCTGAGGATGTAAGGCAAACAAATGGCACAGCCTATAGAAATAAAGGAAGCCCGTATCTAGACGGCACCTGGGGGAACGTTCCAGGATCAGGGGTGAAGTTCGAAACTTCCCAAATCCGGAAAGGAGACAGAAAAATATCGTTCCTGGAGAGAGGGATTCATCACATTCGTCTAATTTGTCTTGGAAACATTGTGTCCGTGAAGGGGGATGCCAGGACCACCTCGAGTTTGGAGTTTCTGACCTCAGGATGTCAAACCAACCCAGATGACCACGTGTTCCCAGTGCTTAGTTTGACCCAGGCTAGGACAGCAAAGACTCCTTCAAGTGACCGGTGCAAATTCAAAGACAACAACCAAGAGTCACGAAAGCACTCACACCTCGGCCTAGAGAACATACGGTGATTCCAGAAATGCCAAACGAATCACTTGGAATGAAGGGGAACGGACTGATAAGCATGTCTAAGGGGGATAGCTGAGAAATACCATGACGATTCTCCTATGGAAAAGAGACAAAGGTCCCAGAAAATGGAAGGCGAACAGAAATCACCCCTGGATAATCCACAATGAAAGATGATGTCCGTCTTTAGACAGACTCTGCTGGAACGTTTGAAAGGCAGAGAAATTCACAAGCCAAAAGACGGCAGCGAAGGTCAAGGCTGGGCTAAGTGGGAAGGGTGAGTTATGAGACTGCTCCAAGCGGGCCAGGAAACCGTGTGTCCGTGAAGCTTGCCGGGACAGCAGAGACACGATTCTGACAAATCCTCTGACATCGCAGTGGACCCGAAAAACAACCTGGCCTCATCTACACAGTGCCAGACTTGGGCTCAAGTAGCATATTCAAGTCCCATTGCCCTCAACTGCAGGTTGCCAACGGAACATGAAAGGGGCCGGCCGGTGGTGCAGCGGTGAGGTCCGCACCTTCTGGGTCGGTGGCCCGGGGTGGGCCGGGTGGACCCTCGGGTGAGCCTGCTCACCACTGCTTCAGGCCTTCGGGGGCAGGCGTCCGAGGTAGTGTAGAGGCAGATGGGAAGGGACGTTAGACAGGGCCAGACTTCCACAGCAAATACAGGAGCATTGCCAGCAGATGTGAGCTCAGCGATGCACTTCTGCCAGAACGAAACCGATTCAAAGTTGCAAAGCATAGAGAGACTGAAGCTGAAAAGAAAAAGTGAAAAACTGCATGCCAGTGAGAAGGATGAGATCTCTATGAAGAAACTTAGCAAAACAGGTGAAAGCCATGGCAATGGAAAACTAACAAACGTTGGGGGGAAGAAATTCAAGAGGACACAAGGAGAAAGAAGGAGATTCCAGGATCTAGGAGTGGAAGCAGCAACACACTGGAAACGTCCCTACCAGAGCAAGGAATCTCTGGATTCCATGCAATCCCAGTCAAAGTTGCAGCAATGTTTCCCACAGAGACAGAAGAGGGAATCCTAAAGCTTCTAGCCAGCAACAAGAGACCCTGACTAGGCAAAGGAATCCTCAGGAAAACGAAAAAAGCAGGACGTGGCACACTTTCCGATTTCAACATATAGGACGAAGCACTAGGTACCGAGACGGCACAGTCTGGGCCCCAAAACAGGCACACAGACCCATGCAACAGAATCGAGAACCCAGAGCCCAACTCAAACGTACATGGACAGCCCATCTTCGACCAGGGAGCCAAGAGGAGACAGCGGAGAAAGGAGAGTCTCTACCATAAACGGTGCTGGGAAGCCTGCACAGCCACCTGGAACACAACGAGAGTACACCATGATGTTACACCTGGCACACACACCACCTGAAATGGATCAAAGCCTTGAATGGCAGACTTGAAACCGTGAACCTTGTAGCAGAAGACCTAGGCAGAGTGCTCTTTGCCATCTGTCTGAGCCGCCTGTTTGGAAGAAGCAAGTCCGACTGGGCCAGGGCAACCAAGTCAACAAGAAACCAACGGGACCACGTCAAATGCGGACGCTTCTGCCCAGTGAAGGAAACCATCGACTGAATGCAAAGATAGCACAACGACTGGGGGAGGATGTTTGCAAACCACACATCGGACAAGGGGTGAAAAGCCCAAAGATGCAATCAACTCGCACGTCCCCACAAGAAAAAAAAAAAAACAACAAGCCAATGAAAACCTGGGCAGAAGATGGAAACAGAGATTTCTGCCAAGAAGATCGAAAGAGGGCCAACGGGTGCATGAACACTTGTTCACCGTCATTAAGCCTCAGGCCAATGCAAATGCAAACTGCAAGGGCACAGCAGCTCACTGTGGTCCGAATGGCTATAAGGAAGCAGACAGGAAGCCACAAGTGTCAGAGAGGAGGTGGAGAGAAGGGAAGCCTCCTGCACCGTTGGTGGGAGTGCAGACCGGTGCAGCCACTACGCCAAGCGGTGTGGAACTGCCTCAGAACTTGAAGAATCCATGTCCCATATGATCCAGCTATTCCTCTGCGGCGTGTTGATCCAAAGAACTCGGAAACACTCCTGCATAAAGACATGTGCACCACTGAGTTCACCACAGCGTCGCTCCCACTACCCAAGACTTGGAAGCCTCCCTGGAGCCCAGCAAGGGACGAGTGCAGAAGGAAGATGGGCTATAGCCACGCAATGGCATACCAGTCAGCCGGAACCAAGGATGCAATCCAGCCATTTGTGACCACCAGAATGGCTGTGAGGGTTTTAGGGAAGTGAAACAAGCCCCAGGGAGCAAGGCAAGTACCGTAGGACCTCACTTAAGAGGAGAGGAAAAAACAAGCGGTCAGGAACAGGTGGCACGGGACATTTGATTGGGGGTTCCCAGAGACAAAGCGGGGAGGTGTGAGAGGGTGAAACAGATGATGAGGCACAAGTGTGTGGTGAGGGCCTGCTATTAGGCTTGCGCAGGGGAAGATGATGTCAGCTACACGGAAGTCTACATCGATGAGGATGCAAATCGGAAAGATATAGGATGTTCTAATGCAGGCTTGTGGCAATAAATTCACCTAAAAGCAAAAAATCCAAAATGGGGTCCAGAATGACGGCATAAAGCTTTGGGGCTGAAAGAGACTAGAGAAGGTGAACTTCCAAGGCTGGAAAATCACCTCAAAATGCGTACTGATGCTACAGAAAGGTAGACCATTCCAAATAGATGAAGAGGAATACTACCCACAGAACATGCTGCCTGCTAAACCCATGCACCCACGGAAAAGGTTACCGTGCAGGATGTTACTACTAATCACCTTCACGAATAATCCAAACAGGCCCACGTGTTCCCAAGCTCAGGCAAAAGGTTGGTCCAAAAGTCCAATTCAGGGCCGGCCCTGTGGCGGAGCGGGTAAGCGCCCACGTTCCGCTTGGCCGGCCCAGGCCTCACTGTTTCACATCACGGGTGCAGATCACATTAGCAGTGTTAGGACATACAGATTTCACGGTACGGTGCGGACAGGGATCATAAACTAAGTAGCAATGGTGAGGTCACGTTATCAATACGCACCCGAAATAGAACCGTGAGGCTTTTACAATCCATGAACGCATCTGGTACACTTCCCCAGAGGAAGAAGGAAGGAAAACATGGGACCTGCCAAGGTGGAATCGGCAGAGTGCTAGGAGATGGCACGATCATTGCGCATCAGAGGACTGCCCGGGCAACTTCAACTTGGGAGGGAGTCCAGGACTTTCTCTGGGGAACGTCCACCCACTTGGCCATCTACATAAAATGTAAGAGGTAAAACCCAGGATAATCTTACAGGACAGAAACCAGTGTCTAGAGAGAATGTAGCAGGCCTTCCAAAGTTCGAGGGGCAAGACAGAAACCGACAAGAAATCGAGAAAAAGGAAAACTATCCTACCAGGAAAGGGTGAGGAGTCAGACTGGCCTGAGATGGCTCTGAAACTCTGTGTGCACGCAGGTTGTCAGGACAACTTCGAATTTTGAGGTTGTTTATGACGTCACGAGGATCATGTCCGCCAAGATGGCCGCACGGTTACAGACTGAGGATTGGCCTAGGCTAGGCTATTACAGGGAGGGATACCCAGAAACAGCTTTGAGAAACAGAAAGCGGACACAGAAACTGGAAGACATAAAACAGACGCTGATTCGAGGGGTAAGAAAGGAATCCTTGGCAAGAAGCGAGAATAGAGGGACAAGCCCCGAGAGGAGAACGTTGTCATCTATTCAAGTCTATGGGGAGGCCATGCTGATTCAAGCTTGCAACTTGATTGGAAGCAAGAGGCCGGACTTGGGCCTTATCAGACCTACGTGGTCCTTCTGCCTTAAGCATAAGCCAAAGTCAAGAATGAGGTCTTGAGGACGTTGAAGAGAAGACTCGATGCCTCCTTTCCTAGGCCCCTGGCATTCTTTGCAGATCAGTCTCACTTTCCATAGCTCTGGCGTCACGGGGGCCCACCGGGTACATGCTAATGTGTCCCAAGAGATGTCTTGGAAGCCTTGAAGGAATGGAGCCCCGTCACGCTTGGGCTATGTCTCTTGGTTTGGAAGTGCTCTACAAGGGTGCTGAAAAGCACCCTTTTCCACAGGGCTTCGTTCCTTCGTGAAGGCTGCCCGCCCAGGCTAGTGTGCTCAGTTTGCCTCCATCGAAATTCTCTCCCCCTACCTCTTGCCGTAGAAGGATTATGGATTATGTGTTTTGACACCACATGTAAGGAAGTGGGCTGAAAATGAGAACATTACAATTCTGTTTCAAGAAAAATAAACAGGCCAGGGCTGAGGATGTAAGGCAAACAAATGGCACAGCCTATAGAAATAAAGGAAGCCCGTATCTAGACGGCACCTGGGGGAACGTTCCAGGATCAGGGGTGAAGTTCGAAACTTCCCAAATCCGGAAAGGAGACAGAAAAATATCGTTCCTGGAGAGAGGGATTCATCACATTCGTCTAATTTGTCTTGGAAACATTGTGTCCGTGAAGGGGGATGCCAGGACCACCTCGAGTTTGGAGTTTCTGACCTCAGGATGTCAAACCAACCCAGATGACCACGTGTTCCCAGTGCTTAGTTTGACCCAGGCTAGGACAGCAGAGACTCCTTCAAGTGACCGGTGCAAATTCAAAGACAACAACCAAGAGTCACGAAAGCACTCACACCTCGGCCTAGAGAACATACGGTGATTCCAGAAATGCCAAACGAATCACTTGGAATGAAGGGGAACGGACTGATAAGCATGTCTAAGGGGGATAGCTGAGAAATACCATGACGATTCTCCTATGGAAAAGAGACAAAGGTCCCAGAAAATGGAAGGCGAACAGAAATCACCCCTGGATAATCCACAATGAAAGATGATGTCCGTCTTTAGACAGACTCTGCTGGAACGTTTGAAAGGCAGAGAAATTCACAAGCCAAAAGACGGCAGCGAAGGTCAAGGCTGGGCTAAGTGGGAAGGGTGAGTTATGAGACTGCTCCAAGCGGGCCAGGAAACCGTGTGTCCGTGAAGCTTGCCGGGACAGCAGAGACACGATTCTGACAAATCCTCTGACATCGCAGTGGACCCGAAAAACAACCTGGCCTCATCTACACAGTGCCAGACTTGGGCTCAAGTAGCATATTCAAGTCCCATTGCCCTCAACTGCAGGTTGCCAACGGAACATGAAAGGGGCCGGCCGGTGGTGCAGCGGTGAGGTCCGCACCTTCTGGGTCGGTGGCCCGGGGTGGGCCGGGTGGACCCTCGGGTGAGCCTGCTCACCACTGCTTCAGGCCTTCGGGGGCAGGCGTCCGAGGTAGTGTAGAGGCAGATGGGAAGGGACGTTAGACAGGGCCAGACTTCCACAGCAAATACAGGAGCATTGCCAGCAGATGTGAGCTCAGCGATGCACTTCTGCCAGAACAAAACCGATTCAAAGTTGCAAAGCATAGAGAGACTGAAGCTGAAAAGAAAAAGTGAAAAACTGCATGCCAGTGAGAAGGATGAGATCTCTATGAAGAAACTTAGCAAAACAGGTGAAAGCCATGGCAATGGAAAACTAACAAACGTTGGGGGGAAGAAATTCAAGAGGACACAAGGAGAAAGAAGGAGATTCCAGGATCTAGGAGTGGAAGCAGCAACACACTGGAAACGTCCCTACCAGAGCAAGGAATCTCTGGATTCCATGCAATCCCAGTCAAAGTTGCAGCAATGTTTCCCACAGAGACAGAAGAGGGAATCCTAAAGCTTCTAGCCAGCAACAAGAGACCCTGACTAGGCAAAGGAATCCTCAGGAAAACGAAAAAAGCAGGACGTGGCACACTTTCCGATTTCAACATATAGGACGAAGCACTAGGTACCGAGACGGCACAGTCTGGGCCCCAAAACAGGCACACAGACCCATGCAACAGAATCGAGAACCCAGAGCCCAACTCAAACGTACATGGACAGCCCATCTTCGACCAGGGAGCCAAGAGGAGACAGCGGAGAAAGGAGAGTCTCTACCATAAACGGTGCTGGGAAGCCTGCACAGCCACCTGGAACACAACGAGAGTACACCATGATGTTACACCTGGCACACACACCACCTGAAATGGATCAAAGCCTTGAATGGCAGACTTGAAACCGTGAACCTTGTAGCAGAAGACCTAGGCAGAGTGCTCTTTGCCATCTGTCTGAGCCGCCTGTTTGGAAGAAGCAAGTCCGACTGGGCCAGGGCAACCAAGTCAACAAGAAACCAACGGGACCACGTCAAATGCGGACGCTTCTGCCCAGTGAAGGAAACCATCGACTGAATGCAAAGATAGCACAACGACTGGGGGAGGATGTTTGCAAACCACACATCGGACAAGGGGTGAAAAGCCCAAAGATGCAATCAACTCGCACGTCCCCACAAGAAAAAAAAAAAAACAACAAGCCAATGAAAACCTGGGCAGAAGATGGAAACAGAGATTTCTGCCAAGAAGATCGAAAGAGGGCCAACGGGTGCATGAACACTTGTTCACCGTCATTAAGCCTCAGGCCAATGCAAATGCAAACTGCAAGGGCACAGCAGCTCACTGTGGTCCGAATGGCTATAAGGAAGCAGACAGGAAGCCACAAGTGTCAGAGAGGAGGTGGAGAGAAGGGAAGCCTCCTGCACCGTTGGTGGGAGTGCAGACTGGTGCAGCCACTACGCCAAGCGGTGTGGAACTGCCTCAGAACTTGAAGAATCCATGTCCCATATGATCCAGCTATTCCTCTGCGGCGTGTTGATCCAAAGAACTCGGAAACACTCCTGCATAAAGACATGTGCACCGCTGAGTTCACCACAGCGTCGCTCCCACTACCCAAGACTTGGAAGCCTCCCTGGAGCCCAGCAAGGGACGAGTGCAGAAGGAAGATGGGCTATAGCCACGCAATGGCATACCAGTCAGCCGGAACCAAGGATGCAATCCAGCCATTTGTGACCACCAGAATGGCTGTGAGGGTTTTAGGGAAGTGAAACAAGCCCCAGGGAGCAAGGCAAGTACCGTAGGACCTCACTTAAGAGGAGAGGAAAAAACAAGCGGTCAGGAACAGGTGGCACGGGACATTTGATTGGGGGTTCCCAGAGACAAAGCGGGGAGGTGTGAGAGGGTGAAACAGATGATGAGGCACAAGTGTGTGGTGAGGGCCTGCTATTAGGCTTGCGCAGGGGAAGATGATGTCAGCTACACGGAAGTCTACATCGATGAGGATGCAAATCGGAAAGATATAGGATGTTCTAATGCAGGCTTGTGGCAATAAATTCACCTAAAAGCAAAAAATCCAAAATGGGGTCCAGAATGACGGCATAAAGCTTTGGGGCTGAAAGAGACTAGAGAAGGTGAACTTCCAAGGCTGGAAAATCACCTCAAAATGCGTACTGATGCTACAGAAAGGTAGACCATTCCAAATAGATGAAGAGGAATACTACCCACAGAACATGCTGCCTGCTAAACCCATGCACCCACGGAAAAGGTTACCGTGCAGGATGTTACTACTAATCACCTTCACGAATAATCCAAACAGGCCCACGTGTTCCCAAGCTCAGGCAAAAGGTTGGTCCAAAAGTCCAATTCAGGGCCGGCCCTGTGGCGGAGCGGGTAAGTGCCCACGTTCCGCTTGGCCGGCCCAGGCCTCACTGTTTCACATCACGGGTGCAGATCACATTAGCAGTGTTAGGACATACAGATTTCACGGTACGGTGCGGACAGGGATCATAAACTAAGTAGCAATGGTGAGGTCACGTTATCAATACGCACCCGAAATAGAACCGTGAGGCTTTTACAATCCATGAACGCATCTGGTACACTTCCCCAGAGGAAGAAGGAAGGAAAACATGGGACCTGCCAAGGTGGAATCGGCAGAGTGCTAGGAGATGGCACGATCATTGCGCATCAGAGGACTGCCCGGGCAACTTCAACTTGGGAGGGAGTCCAGGACTTTCTCTGGGGAACGTCCACCCACTTGGCCATCTACATAAAATGTAAGAGGTAAAACCCAGGATAATCTTACAGGACAGAAACCAGTGTCTAGAGAGAATGTAGCAGGCCTTCCAAAGTTCGAGGAGCAAGACAGAAACCGACAAGAAATCGAGAAAAAGGAAAACTATCCTACCAGGAAAGGGTGAGGAGTCAGACTGGCCTGAGATGGCTCTGAAACTCTGTGTGCACGCAGGTTGTCAGGACAACTTCGAATTTTGAGGTTGTTTATGACGTCACGAGGATCATGTCCGCCAAGATGGCCGCACGGTTACAGACTGAGGATTGGCCTAGGCTAGGCTATTACAGGGAGGGATACCCAGAAACAGCTTTGAGAAACAGAAAGCGGACACAGAAACTGGAAGACATAAAACAGACGCTGATTCGAGGGGTAAGAAAGGAATCCTTGGCAAGAAGCGCGAATAGAGGGACAAGCCCCGAGAGGAGAACGTTGTCATCTATTCAAGTCTATGGGGAGGCCATGCTGATTCAAGCTTGCAACTTGATTGGAAGCAAGAGGCCGGACTTGGGCCTTATCAGACCTACGTGGTCCTTCTGCCTTAAGCATAAGCCAAAGTCAAGAATGAGGTCTTGAGGACGTTGAAGAGAACACTCGATGCCTCCTTTCCTAGGCCCCTGGCATTCTTTGCAGATCAGTCTCACTTTCCATAGCTCTGGCGTCACGGGGGCCCACCGGGTACATGCTAATGTGTCCCAAGAGATGTCTTGGAAGCCTTGAAGGAATGGAGCCCCGTCACGCTTGGGCTATGTCTCTTGGTTTGGAAGTGCTCTACAAGGGTGCTGAAAAGCACCCTTTTCCACAGGGCTTCGTTCCTTCGTGAAGGCTGCCCGCCCAGGCTAGTGTGCTCAGTTTGCCTCCATCGAAATTCTCTCCCCCTACCTCTTGCCGTAGAAGGATTATGGATTATGTGTTTTGACACCACATGTAAGGAAGTGGGCTGAAAATGAGAACATTACAATTCTGTTTCAAGAAAAATAAACAGGCCAGGGCTGAGGATGTAAGGCAAACAAATGGCACAGCCTATAGAAATAAAGGAAGCCCGTATCTAGACGGCACCTGGGGGAACGTTCCAGGATCAGGGGTGAAGTTTGAAACTTCCCAAATCCGGAAAGGAGACAGAAAAATATCTTTCCTGGAGAGAGGGATTCATCACATTCGTCTAATTTGTCTTGGAAACATTGTGTCCGTGAAGGGGGATGCCAGGACCACCTCGAGTTTGGAGTTTCTGACCTCAGGATGTCAAACCAACCCAGATGACCACGTGTTCCCAGTGCTTAGTTTGACCCAGGCTAGGACAGCAAAGACTCCTTCAAGTGACCGGTGCAAATTCAAAGACAACAACCAAGAGTCACGAAAGCACTCACACCTCGGCCTAGAGAACATACGGTGATTCCAGAAATGCCAAACGAATCACTTGGAATGAAGGGGAACGGACTGATAAGCATGTCTAAGGGGGATAGCTGAGAAATACCATGACGATTCTCCTATGGAAAAGAGACAAAGGTCCCAGAAAATGGAAGGCGAACAGAAATCACCCCTGGATAATCCACAATGAAAGATGATGTCCGTCTTTAGACAGACTCTGCTGGAACGTTTGAAAGGCAGAGAAATTCACAAGCCAAAAGACGGCAGCGAAGGTCAAGGCTGGGCTAAGTGGGAAGGGTGAGTTATGAGACTGCTCCAAGCGGGCCAGGAAACCGTGTGTCCGTGAAGCTTGCCGGGACAGCAGAGACACGATTCTGACGAATCCTCTGACATCGCAGTGGACCCGAAAAACAACCTGGCCTCATCTACACAGTGCCAGACTTGGGCTCAAGTAGCATATTCAAGTCCCATTGCCCTCAACTGCAGGTTGCCAACGGAACATGAAAGGGGCCGGCCGGTGGTGCAGCGGTGAGGTCCGCACCTTCTGGGTCGGTGGCCCGGGGTGGGCCGGGTGGACCCTCGGGTGAGCCTGCTCACCACTGCTTCAGGCCTTCGGGGGCAGGCGTCCGAGGTAGTGTAGAGGCAGATGGGAAGGGACGTTAGACAGGGCCAGACTTCCACAGCAAATACAGGAGCATTGCCAGCAGATGTGAGCTCAGCGATGCACTTCTGCCAGAACAAAACCGATTCAAAGTTGCAAAGCATAGAGAGACTGAAGCTGAAAAGAAAAAGTGAAAAACTGCATGCCAGTGAGAAGGATGAGATCTCTATGAAGAAACTTAGCAAAACAGGTGAAAGCCATGGCAATGGAAAACTAACAAACGTTGGGGGGAAGAAATTCAAGAGGACACAAGGAGAAAGAAGGAGATTCCAGGATCTAGGAGTGGAAGCAGCAACACACTGGAAACGTCCCTACCAGAGCAAGGAATCTCTGGATTCCATGCAATCCCAGTCAAAGTTGCAGCAATGTTTCCCACAGAGACAGAAGAGGGAATCCTAAAGCTTCTAGCCAGCAACAAGAGACCCTGACTAGGCAAAGGAATCCTCAGGAAAACGAAAAAAGCAGGACGTGGCACACTTTCCGATTTCAACATATAGGACGAAGCACTAGGTACCGAGACGGCACAGTCTGGGCCCCAAAACAGGCACACAGACCCATGCAACAGAATCGAGAACCCAGAGCCCAACTCAAACGTACATGGACAGCCCATCTTCGACCAGGGAGCCAAGAGGAGACAGCGGAGAAAGGAGAGTCTCTACCATAAACGGTGCTGGGAAGCCTGCACAGCCACCTGGAACACAACGAGAGTACACCATGATGTTACACCTGGCACACACACCACCTGAAATGGATCAAAGCCTTGAATGGCAGACTTGAAACCGTGAACCTTGTAGCAGAAGACCTAGGCAGAGTGCTCTTTGCCATCTGTCTGAGCCGCCTGTTTGGAAGAAGCAAGTCCGACTGGGCCAGGGCAACCAAGTCAACAAGAAACCAACGGGACCACGTCAAATGCGGACGCTTCTGCCCAGTGAAGGAAACCATCGACTGAATGCAAAGATAGCACAACGACTGGGGGAGGATGTTTGCAAACCACACATCGGACAAGGGGTGAAAAGCCCAAAGATGCAATCAACTCGCACGTCCCCACAAGAAAAAAAAAAAAAACAACAAGCCAATGAAAACCTGGGCAGAAGATGGAAACAGAGATTTCTGCCAAGAAGATCGAAAGAGGGCCAACGGGTGCATGAACACTTGTTCACCGTCATTAAGCCTCAGGCCAATCCAAATGCAAACTGCAAGGGCACAGCAGCTCACTGTGGTCCGAATGGCTATAAGGAAGCAGACAGGAAGCCACAAGTGTCAGAGAGGAGGAGAGAAGGGAAGCCTCCTGCACCGTTGGTGGGAGTGCAGACCGGTGCAGCCACTACGCCAAGCGGTGTGGAACTGCCTCAGAACTTGAAGAATCCATGTCCCATATGATCCAGCTATTCCTCTGCGGCGTGTTGATCCAAAGAACTCGGAAACACTCCTGCATAAAGACATGTGCACCGCTGAGTTCACCACAGCGTCGCTCCCACTACCCAAGACTTGGAAGCCTCCCTGGAGCCCAGCAAGGGACGAGTGCAGAAGGAAGATGGGCTATAGCCACGCAATGGCATACCAGTCAGCCGGAACCAAGGATGCAATCCAGCCATTTGTGACCACCAGAATGGCTGTGAGGGTTTTAGGGAAGTGAAACAAGCCCCAGGGAGCAAGGCAAGTACCGTAGGACCTCACTTAAGAGGAGAGGAAAAAACAAGCGGTCAGGAACAGGTGGCACGGGACATTTGATTGGGGGTTCCCAGAGACAAAGCGGGGAGGTGTGAGAGGGTGAAACAGATGATGAGGCACAAGTGTGTGGTGAGGGCCTGCTATTAGGCTTGCGCAGGGGAAGATGATGTCAGGTACACGGAAGTCTACATCGATGAGGATGCAAATCGGAAAGATATAGGATGTTCTAATGCAGGCTTGTGGCAATAAATTCACCTAAAAGCAAAAAATCCAAAATGGGGTCCAGAATGACGGCATAAAGCTTTGGGGCTGAAAGAGACTAGAGAAGGTGAACTTCCAAGGCTGGAAAATCACCTCAAAATGCGTACTGATGCTACAGAAAGGTAGACCATTCCAAATAGATGAAGAGGAATACTACCCACAGAACATGCTGCCTGCTAAACCCATGCACCCACGGAAAAGGTTACCGTGCAGGATGTTACTACTAATCACCTTCACGAATAATCCAAACAGGCCCACGTGTTCCCAAGCTCAGGCAAAAGGTTGGTCCAAAAGTCCAATTCAGGGCCGGCCCTGTGGCGGAGCGGGTAAGTGCCCACGTTCCGCTTGGCCGGCCCAGGCCTCACTGTTTCACATCACGGGTGCAGATCACATTAGCAGTGTTAGGACATACAGATTTCACGGTACGGTGCGGACAGGGATCATAAACTAAGTAGCAATGGTGAGGTCACGTTATCAATACGCACCCGAAATAGAACCGTGAGGCTTTTACAATCCATGAACGCATCTGGTACACTTCCCCAGAGGAAGAAGGAAGGAAAACATGGGACCTGCCAAGGTGGAATCGGCAGAGTGCTAGGAGATGGCACGATCATTGCGCATCAGAGGACTGCCCGGGCAACTTCAACTTGGGAGGGAGTCCAGGACTTTCTCTGGGGAACGTCCACCCACTTGGCCATCTACATAAAATGTAAGAGGTAAAACCCAGGATAATCTTACAGGACAGAAACCAGTGTCTAGAGAGAATGTAGCAGGCCTTCCAAAGTTCGAGGAGCAAGACAGAAACCGACAAGAAATCGAGAAAAAGGAAAACTATCCTACCAGGAAAGGGTGAGGAGTCAGACTGGCCTGAGATGGCTCTGAAACTCTGTGTGCACGCAGGTTGTCAGGACAACTTCGAATTTTGAGGTTGTTTATGACGTCACGAGGATCATGTCCGCCAAGATGGCCGCACGGTTACAGACTGAGGATTGGCCTAGGCTAGGCTATTACAGGGAGGGATACCCAGAAACAGCTTTGAGAAACAGAAAGCGGACACAGAAACTGGAAGACATAAAACAGACGCTGATTCGAGGGGTAAGAAAGGAATCCTTGGCAAGAAGCGCGAATAGAGGGACAAGCCCCGAGAGGAGAACGTTGTCATCTATTCAAGTCTATGGGGAGGCCATGCTGATTCAAGCTTGCAACTTGATTGGAAGCAAGAGGCCGGACTTGGGCCTTATCAGACCTACGTGGTCCTTCTGCCTTAAGCATAAGCCAAAGTCAAGAATGAGGTCTTGAGGACGTTGAAGAGAAGACTCGATGCCTCCTTTCCTAGGCCCCTGGCATTCTTTGCAGATCAGTCTCACTTTCCATAGCTCTGGCGTCACGGGGGCCCACCGGGTACATGCTAATGTGTCCCAAGAGATGTCTTGGAAGCCTTGAAGGAATGGAGCCCCGTCACGCTTGGGCTATGTCTCTTGGTTTGGAAGTGCTCTACAAGGGTGCTGAAAAGCACCCTTTTCCACAGGGCTTCGTTCCTTCGTGAAGGCTGCCCGCCCAGGCTAGTGTGCTCAGTTTGCCTCCATCGAAATTCTCTCCCCCTACCTCTTGCCGTAGAAGGATTATGGATTATGTGTTTTGACACCACATGTAAGGAAGTGGGCTGAAAATGAGAACATTACAATTCTGTTTCAAGAAAAATAAACAGGCCAGGGCTGAGGATGTAAGGCAAACAAATGGCACAGCCTATAGAAATAAAGGAAGCCCGTATCTAGACGGCACCTGGGGGAACGTTCCAGGATCAGGGGTGAAGTTCGAAACTTCCCAAATCCGGAAAGGAGACAGAAAAATATCTTTCCTGGAGAGAGGGATTCATCACATTCGTCTAATTTGTCTTGGAAACATTGTGTCCGTGAAGGGGGATGCCAGGACCACCTCGAGTTTGGAGTTTCTGACCTCAGGATGTCAAACCAACCCAGATGACCACGTGTTCCCAGTGCTTAGTTTGACCCAGGCTAGGACAGCAAAGACTCCTTCAAGTGACCGGTGCAAATTCAAAGACAACAACCAAGAGTCACGAAAGCACTCACACCTCGGCCTAGAGAACATACGGTGATTCCAGAAATGCAAGACGAATCACTTGGAATGAAGGGGAACGGACTGATAAGCATGTCTAAGGGGGATAGCTGAGAAATACCATGACGATTCTCCTATGGAAAAGAGACAAAGGTCCCAGAAAATGGAAGGCGAACAGAAATCACCCCTGGATAATCCACAATGAAAGATGATGTCCGTCTTTAGACAGACTCTGCTGGAACGTTTGAAAGGCAGAGAAATTCACAAGCCAAAAGACGGCAGCGAAGGTCAAGGCTGGGCTAAGTGGGAAGGGTGAGTTATGAGACTGCTCCAAGCGGGCCAGGAAACCGTGTGTCCGTGAAGCTTGCCGGGACAGCAGAGACACGATTCTGACAAATCCTCTGACATCGCAGTGGACCCGAAAAACAACCTGGCCTCATCTACACAGTGCCAGACTTGGGCTCAAGTAGCATATTCAAGTCCCATTGCCCTCAACTGCAGGTTGCCAACGGAACATGAAAGGGGCCGGCCGGTGGTGCAGCGGTGAGGTCCGCACCTTCTGGGTCGGTGGCCCGGGGTGGGCCGGGTGGACCCTCGGGTGAGCCTGCTCACCACTGCTTCAGGCCTTCGGGGGCAGGCGTCCGAGGTAGTGTAGAGGCAGATGGGAAGGGACGTTAGACAGGGCCAGACTTCCACAGCAAATACAGGAGCATTGCCAGCAGATGTGAGCTCAGCGATGCACTTCTGCCAGAACAAAACCGATTCAAAGTGGCAAAGCATAGAGAGACTGAAGCTGAAAAGAAAACGTGAAAAACTGCATGCCAGTGAGAAGGATGAGATCTCTATGAAGAAACTCAGCAAAACAGGTGAAAGCCATGGCAATGGAAAACTAACAAACGTTGGGGGGAAGAAATTCAAGAGGACACAAGGAGAAAGAAGGAGATTCCAGGATCTAGGAGTGGAAGCAGCAACACACTGGAAACGTCCCTACCAGAGCAAGGAATCTCTGGATTCCATGCAATCCCAGTCAAAGTTGCAGCAATGTTTCCCACAGAGACAGAAGAGGGAATCCTAAAGCTTCTGGCCAGCAACAAGAGACCCTGACTAGGCAAAGGAATCCTCAGGAAAACGAAAAAAGCAGGACGTGGCACACTTTCCGATTTCAACATATAGGACGAAGCACTAGGTACCGAGACGGCACAGTCTGGGCCCCAAAACAGGCACACAGACCCATGCAACAGAATCGAGAACCCAGAGCCCAACTCAAACGTACATGGACAGCCCATCTTCGACCAGGGAGCCAAGAGGAGACAGCGGAGAAAGGAGAGTCTCTACCATAAACGGTGCTGGGAAGCCTGCACAGCCACCTGGAACACAACGAGAGTACACCACGATGTTACACCTGGCACACACACCACCTGAAATGGATCAAAGCCTTGAATGGCAGACTTGAAACCGTGAACCTTGTAGCAGAAGACCTAGGCAGAGTGCTCTTTGCCATCTGTCTGAGCCGCCTGTTTGGAAGAAGCAAGTCCGACTGGGCCAGGGCAACCAAGTCAACAAGAAACCAACGGGACCACGTCAAATGCGGACGCTTCTGCCCAGTGAAGGAAACCATCGACTGAATGCAAAGATAGCACAACGACTGGGGGAGGATGTTTGCAAACCACACATCGGACAAGGGGTGAAAAGCCCAAAGATGCAATCAACTCGCACGTCCCCACAAGAAAAAAAAAAAAAACAACAAGCCAATGAAAACCTGGGCAGAAGATGGAAACAGAGATTTCTGCCAAGAAGATCGAAAGAGGGCCAACGGGTGCATGAACACTTGTTCACCGTCATTAAGCCTCAGGCCAATGCAAATGCAAACTGCAAGGGCACAGCAGCTCACTGTGGTCCGAATGGCTATAAGGAAGCAGACAGGAAGCCACAAGTGTCAGAGAGGAGGTGGAGAGAAGGGAAGCCTCCTGCACCGTTGGTGGGAGTGCAGACCGGTGCAGCCACTACGCCAAGCGGTGTGGAACTGCCTCAGAACTTGAAGAATCCATGTCCCATATGATCCAGCTATTCCTCTGCGGCGTGTTGATCCAAAGAACTCGGAAACACTCCTGCATAAAGACATGTGCACCGCTGAGTTCACCACAGCGTCGCTCCCACTACCCAAGACTTGGAAGCCTCCCTGGAGCCCAGCAAGGGACCAGTGCAGAAGGAAGATGGGCTATAGCCACGCAATGGCATACCAGTCAGCCGGAACCAAGGATGCAATCCAGCCATTTGTGACCACCAGAATGGCTGTGAGGGTTTTAGGGAAGTGAAACCAGCCCCAGGGAGCAAGGCAAGTACCGTAGGACCTCACTTAAGAGGAGAGGAAAAAACAAGCGGTCAGGAACAGGTGGCACGGGACATTTGATTGGGGGTTCCCAGAGACAAAGCGGGGAGGTGTGAGAGGGTGAAACAGATGATGAGGCACAAGTGTGTGGTGAGGGCCTGCTATTAGGCTTGCGCAGGGGAAGATGATGTCAGCGACACGGAAGTCTACATCGATGAGGATGCAAATCGGAAAGATATAGGATGTTCTAATGCAGGCTTGTGGCAATAAATTCACCTAAAAGCAAAAAATCCAAAATGGGGTCCAGAATGACGGCATAAAGCTTTGGGGCTGAAAGAGACTAGAGAAGGTGAACTTCCAAGGCTGGAAAATCACCTCAAAATGCGTACTGATGCTACAGAAAGGTAGACCATTCCAAATAGATGAAGAGGAATACTACCCACAGAACATGCTGCCTGCTAAACCCATGCACCCACGGAAAAGGTTACCGTCCAGGATGTTACTACTAATCACCTTCACGAATAATCCAAACAGGCCCACGTGTTCCCAAGCTCAGGCAAAAGGTTGGTCCAAAAGTCCAATTCAGGGCCGGCCCTGTGGCGGAGCGGGTAAGCGCCCACGTTCCGCTTGGCCGGCCCAGGCCTCACTGTTTCACATCACGGGTGCAGATCACATTAGCAGTGTTAGGACATACAGATTTCACGGTACGGTGCGGACAGGGATCATAAACTAAGTAGCAATGGTGAGGTCACGTTATCAATACGCACCCGAAATAGAACCGTGAGGCTTTTACAATCCATGAACGCATCTGGTACACTTCCCCAGAGGAAGAAGGAAGGAAAACATGGGACCTGCCAAGGTGGAATCGGCAGAGTGCTAGGAGATGGCAGGATCATTGCGCATCAGAGGACTGCCCGGGCAACTTCAACTTGGGAGGGAGTCCAGGACTTTCTCTGGGGAACGTCCACCCACTTGGCCATCTACATAAAATGTAAGAGGTAAAACCCAGGATAATCTTACAGGACAGAAACCAGTGTCTAGAGAGAATGTAGCAGGCCTTCCAAAGTTCGAGGAGCAAGACAGAAACCGACAAGAAATCGAGAAAAAGGAAAACTATCCTACCAGGAAAGGGTGAGGAGTCAGACTGGCCTGAGATGGCTCTGAAACTCTGTGTGCACGCAGGTTGTCAGGACAACTTCGAATTTTGAGGTTGTTTATGACGTCACGAGGATCATGTCCGCCAAGATGGCCGCACGGTTACAGACTGAGGATTGGCCTAGGCTAGGCTATTACAGGGAGGGATACCCAGAAACAGCTTTGAGAAACAGAAAGCGGACACAGAAACTGGAAGACATAAAACAGACGCTGATTCGAGGGGTAAGAAAGGAATCCTTGGCAAGAAGCGCGAATAGAGGGACAAGCCCCGAGAGGAGAACGTTGTCATCTATTCAAGTCTATGGGGAGGCCATACTGATTCAAGCTTGCAACTTGATTGGAAGCAAGAGGCCGGACTTGGGCCTTATCAGACCTACGTGGTCCTTCTGCCTTAAGCATAAGCCAAAGTCAAGAATGAGGTCTTGAGGACGTTGAAGAGAACACTCGATGCCTCCTTTCCTAGGCCCCTGGCATTCTTTGCAGATCAGTCTCACTTTCCATAGCTCTGGCGTCACGGGGGCCCACCGGGTACATGCTAATGTGTCCCAAGAGATGTCTTGGAAGCCTTGAAGGAATGGAGCCCCGTCACGCTTGGGCTATGTCTCTTGGTTTGGAAGTGCTCTACAAGGGTGCTGAAAAGCACCCTTTTCCACAGGGCTTCGTTCCTTCGTGAAGGCTGCCCGCCCAGGCTAGTGTGCTCAGTTTGCCTCCATCGAAATTCTCTCCCCCTACCTCTTGCCGTAGAAGGATTATGGATTATGTGTTTTGACACCACATGTAAGGAAGTGGGCTGAAAATGAGAACATTACAATTCTGTTTCAAGAAAAATAAACAGGCCAGGGCTGAGGATGTAAGGCAAACAAATGGCACAGCCTATAGAAATAAAGGAAGCCCGTATCTAGACGGCACCTGGGGGAACGTTCCAGGATCAGGGGTGAAGTTCGAAACTTCCCAAATCCGGAAAGGAGACAGAAAAATATCTTTCCTGGAGAGAGGGATTCATCACATTCGTCTAATTTGTCTTGGAAACATTGTGTCCGTGAAGGGGGATGCCAGGACCACCTCGAGTTTGGAGTTTCTGACCTCAGGATGTCAAACCAACCCAGATGACCACGTGTTCCCAGTGCTTAGTTTGACCCAGGCTAGGACAGCAAAGACTCCTTCAAGTGACCGGTGCAAATTCAAAGACAACAACCAAGAGTCACGAAAGCACTCACACCTCGGCCTAGAGAACATACGGTGATTCCAGAAATGCAAGACGAATCACTTGGAATGAAGGGGAACGGACTGATAAGCATGTCTAAGGGGGATAGCTGAGAAATACCATGACGATTCTCCTATGGAAAAGAGACAAAGGTCCCAGAAAATGGAAGGCGAACAGAAATCACCCCTGGATAATCCACAATGAAAGATGATGTCCGTCTTTAGACAGACTCTGCTGGAACGTTTGAAAGGCAGAGAAATTCACAAGCCAAAAGACGGCAGCGAAGGTCAAGGCTGGGCTAAGTGGGAAGGGTGAGTTATGAGACTGCTCCAAGCGGGCCAGGAAACCGTGTGTCCGTGAAGCTTGCCGGGACAGCAGAGACACGATTCTGACAAATCCTCTGACATCGCAGTGGACCCGAAAAACAACCTGGCCTCATCTACACAGTGCCAGACTTGGGCTCAAGTAGCATATTCAAGTCCCATTGCCCTCAACTGCAGGTTGCCAACGGAACATGAAAGGGGCCGGACGGTGGTGCAGCGGTGAGGTCCGCACCTTCTGGGTCGGTGGCCCGGGGTGGGCCGGGTGGACCCTCGGGTGAGCCTGCTCACCACTGCTTCAGGCCTTCGGGGGCAGGCGTCCGAGGTAGTGTAGAGGCAGATGGGAAGGGACGTTAGACAGGGCCAGACTTCCACAGCAAATACAGGAGCATTGCCAGCAGATGTGAGCTCAGCGATGCACTTCTGCCAGAACAAAACCGATTCAAAGTGGCAAAGCATAGAGAGACTGAAGCTGAAAAGAAAACGTGAAAAACTGCATGCCAGTGAGAAGGATGAGATCTCTATGAAGAAACTCAGCAAAACAGGTGAAAGCCATGGCAATGGAAAACTAACAAACGTTGGGGGGAAGAAATTCAAGAGGACACAAGGAGAAAGAAGGAGATTCCAGGATCTAGGAGTGGAAGCAGCAACACACTGGAAACGTCCCTACCAGAGCAAGGAATCTCTGGATTCCATGCAATCCCAGTCAAAGTTGCAGCAATGTTTCCCACAGAGACAGAAGAGGGAATCCTAAAGCTTCTGGCCAGCAACAAGAGACCCTGACTAGGCAAAGGAATCCTCAGGAAAACGAAAAAAGCAGGACGTGGCACACTTTCCGATTTCAACATATAGGACGAAGCACTAGGTACCGAGACGGCACAGTCTGGGCCCCAAAACAGGCACACAGACCCATGCAACAGAATCGAGAACCCAGAGCCCAACTCAAACGTACATGGACAGCCCATCTTCGACCAGGGAGCCAAGAGGAGACAGCGGAGAAAGGAGAGTCTCTACCATAAACGGTGCTGGGAAGCCTGCACAGCCACCTGGAACACAACGAGAGTACACCACGATGTTACACCTGGCACACACACCACCTGAAATGGATCAAAGCCTTGAATGGCAGACTTGAAACCGTGAACCTTGTAGCAGAAGACCTAGGCAGAGTGCTCTTTGCCATCTGTCTGAGCCGCCTGTTTGGAAGAAGCAAGTCCGACTGGGCCAGGGCAACCAAGTCAACAAGAAACCAACGGGACCACGTCAAATGCGGACGCTTCTGCCCAGTGAAGGAAACCATCGACTGAATGCAAAGATAGCACAACGACTGGGGGAGGATGTTTGCAAACCACACATCGGACAAGGGGTGAAAAGCCCAAAGATGCAATCAACTCGCACGTCCCCACAAGAAAAAAAAAAAAAACAACAAGCCAATGAAAACCTGGGCAGAAGATGGAAACAGAGATTTCTGCCAAGAAGATCGAAAGAGGGCCAACGGGTGCATGAACACTTGTTCACCGTCATTAAGCCTCAGGCCAATGCAAATGCAAACTGCAAGGGCACAGCAGCTCACTGTGGTCCGAATGGCTATAAGGAAGCAGACAGGAAGCCACAAGTGTCAGAGAGGAGGTGGAGAGAAGGGAAGCCTCCTGCACCGTTGGTGGGAGTGCAGACCGGTGCAGCCACTACGCCAAGTGGTGTGGAACTGCCTCAGAACTTGAAGAATCCATGTCCCATATGATCCAGCTATTCCTCTGCGGCGTGTTGATCCAAAGAACTCGGAAACACTCCTGCATAAAGACATGTGCACCGCTGAGTTCACCACAGCGTCGCTCCCACTACCCAAGACTTGGAAGCCTCCCTGGAGCCCAGCAAGGGACCAGTGCAGAAGGAAGATGGGCTATAGCCACGCAATGGCATACCAGTCAGCCGGAACCAAGGATGCAATCCAGCCATTTGTGACCACCAGAATGGCTGTGAGGGTTTTAGGGAAGTGAAACCAGCCCCAGGGAGCAAGGCAAGTACCGTAGGACCTCACTTAAGAGGAGAGGAAAAAACAAGCGGTCAGGAACAGGTGGCATGGGACATTTGATTGGGGGTTCCCAGAGACAAAGCGGGGAGGTGTGAGAGGGTGAAACAGATGATGAGGCACAAGTGTGTGGTGAGGGCCTGCTATTAGGCTTGCGCAGGGGAAGATGATGTCAGCGACACGGAAGTCTACATCGATGAGGATGCAAATCGGAAAGATATAGGATGTTCTAATGCAGGCTTGTGGCAATAAATTCACCTAAAAGCAAAAAATCCAAAATGGGGTCCAGAATGACGGCATAAAGCTTTGGGGCTGAAAGAGACTAGAGAAGGTGAACTTCCAAGGCTGGAAAATCACCTCAAAATGCGTACTGATGCTACAGAAAGGTAGACCATTCCAAATAGATGAAGAGGAATACTACCCACAGAACATGCTGCCTGCTAAACCCATGCACCCACGGAAAAGGTTACCGTCCAGGATGTTACTACTAATCACCTTCACGAATAATCCAAACAGGCCCACGTGTTCCCAAGCTCAGGCAAAAGGTTGGTCCAAAAGTCCATTTCAGGGCTGGCCCTGTGGCGGAGCGGGTAAGTGCCCACGTTCCGCTTGGCCGGCCCAGGCCTCACTGTTTCACATCACGGGTGCAGATCACATTAGCAGTGTTAGGACATACAGATTTCATGGTACGGTGCGGACAGGGATCATAAACTAAGTAGCAATGGTGAGGTCACGTTATCAATACGCACCCGAAAAAGAACCGTGAGGCTTTTACAATCCATGAACGCATCTGGTACACTTCCCCAGAGGAAGAAGGAAGGAAAACATGGGACCTGCCAAGGTGGAATCGGCAGAGTGCTAGGAGATGGCAGGATCATTGCGCATCAGAGGACTGCCCGGGCAACTTCAACCTGGGAGGGAGTCCAGGACTTTCTCTGGGGAACGTCCACCCACTTGGCCATCTACATAAAATGTAAGAGGTAAAACCCAGGATAATCTTACAGGACAGAAACCAGTGTCTAGAGAGAATGTAGCAGGCCTTCCAAAGTTCGAGGGGCAAGACAGAAACCGACAAGAAATCGAGAAAAAGGAAAACTATCCTACCAGGAAAGGGTGAGGAGTCAGACTGGCCTGAGATGGCTCTGAAACTCTGTGTGCACGCAGGTTGTCAGGACAACTTCGAATTTTGAGGTTGTTTATGACGTCACGAGGATCATGTCCGCCAAGATGGCCGCACGGTTACAGACTGAGGATTGGCCTAGGCTAGGCTATTACAGGGAGGGATACCCAGAAACAGCTTTGAGAAACAGAAAGCGGACACAGAAACTGGAAGACATAAAACAGACGCTGATTCGAGGGGTAAGAAAGGAATCCTTGGCAAGAAGCGCGAATAGAGGGACAAGCCCCGAGAGGAGAACGTTGTCATCTATTCAAGTCTATGGGGAGGCCATGCTGATTCAAGCTTGCAACTTGATTGGAAGCAAGAGGCCGGACTTGGGCCTTATCAGACCTACGTGGTCCTTCTGCCTTAAGCATAAGCCAAAGTCAAGAATGAGGTCTTGAGGACGTTGAAGAGAAGACTCGATGCCTCCTTTCCCAGGCCCCTGGCATTCTTTGCAGATCAGTCTCACTTTCCATAGCTCTGGCGTCACGGGGGCCCACCGGGTACATGCTAATGTGTCCCAAGAGATGTCTTGGAAGCCTTGAAGGAATGGAGCCCCGTCACGCTTGGGCTATGTCTCTTGGTTTGGAAGTGCTCTACAAGGGTGCTGAAAAGCACCCTTTTCCACAGGGCTTCGTTCCTTCGTGAAGGCTGCCCGCCCAGGCTAGTGTGCTCAGTTTGCCTCCATCGAAATTCTCTCCCCCTACCTCTTGCCGTAGAAGGATTATGGATTATGTGTTTTGACACCACATGTAAGGAAGTGGGCTGAAAATGAGAACATTACAATTCTGTTTCAAGAAAAAGAAACAGGCCAGGGCTGAGGATGTAAGGCAAACAAATGGCACAGCCTATAGAAATAAAGGAAGCCCGTATCTAGACGGCACCTGGGGGAACGTTCCAGGATCAGGGGTGAAGTTCGAAACTTCCCAAATCCGGAAAGGAGACAGAAAAATATCTTTCCTGGAGAGAGGGATTCATCACATTCGTCTAATTTGTCTTGGAAACATTGTGTCCGTGAAGGGGGATGCCAGGACCACCTCGAGTTTGGAGTTTCTGACCTCAGGATGTCAAACCAACCCAGATGACCACGTGTTCCCAGTGCTTAGTTTGACCCAGGCTAGGACAGCAAAGACTCCTTCAAGTGACCGGTGCAAATTCAAAGACAACAACCAAGAGTCACGAAAGCACTCACACCTCGGCCTAGAGAACATACGGTGATTCCAGAAATGCAAGACGAATCACTTGGAATGAAGGGGAACGGACTGATAAGCATGTCTAAGGGGGATAGCTGAGAAATACCATGACGATTCTCCTATGGAAAAGAGACAAAGGTCCCAGAAAATGGAAGGCGAACAGAAATCACCCCTGGATAATCCACAATGAAAGATGATGTCCGTCTTTAGACAGACTCTGCTGGAACGTTTGAAAGGCAGAGAAATTCACAAGCCAAAAGACGGCAGCGAAGGTCAAGGCTGGGCTAAGTGGGAAGGGTGAGTTATGAGACTGCTCCA
Source organism: Equus asinus (assembly GCF_041296235.1). Lineage (NCBI taxonomy): Eukaryota > Metazoa > Chordata > Mammalia > Perissodactyla > Equidae > Equus > Equus asinus. Next base: position 5,729,562 of record NC_091790.1, on the reverse strand, counting down.
AGCGGGCCAGGAAACCGTGTGTCCGTGAAGCTTGCCGGGACAGCAGAGACACGATTCTGACGAATCCTCTGACATCGCAGTGGACCCGAAAAACAACCTGGCCTCATCTACACAGTGCCAGACTTGGGCTCAAGTAGCATATTCAAGTCCCATTGCCCTCAACTGCAGGTTGCCAACGGAACATGAAAGGGGCCGGCCGGTGGTGCAGCGGTGAGGTCCGCACCTTCTGGGTCGGTGGCCCGGGGTGGGCCGGGTGGACCCTCGGGTGAGCCTGCTCACCACTGCTTCAGGCCTTCGGGGGCAGGCGTCCGAGGTAGTGTAGAGGCAGATGGGAAGGGACGTTAGACAGGGCCAGACTTCCACAGCAAATACAGGAGCATTGCCAGCAGATGTGAGCTCAGCGATGCACTTCTGCCAGAACAAAACCGATTCAAAGTGGCAAAGCATAGAGAGACTGAAGCTGAAAAGAAAACGTGAAAAACTGCATGCCAGTGAGAAGGATGAGATCTCTATGAAGAAACTCAGCAAAACAGGTGAAAGCCATGGCAATGGAAAACTAACAAACGTTGGGGGAAAGAAATTCAAGAGGACACAAGGAGAAAGAAGGAGATTCCAGGATCTAGGAGTGGAAGCAGCAACACACTGGAAACGTCCCTACCAGAGCAAGGAATCTCTGGATTCCATGCAATCCCAGTCAAAGTTGCAGCAATGTTTCCCACAGAGACAGAAGAGGGAATCCTAAAGCTTCTGGCCAGCAACAAGAGACCCTGACTAGGCAAAGGAATCCTCAGGAAAACGAAAAAAGCAGGACGTGGCACACTTTCCGATTTCAACATATACGACGAAGCACTAGGTACCGAGACGGCACAGTCTGGGCCCCAAAACAGGCACACAGACCCATGCAACAGAATCGAGAACCCAGAGCCCAACTCAAACGTACATGGACAGCCCATCTTCGACCAGGGAGCCAAGAGGAGACAGCGGAGAAAGGAGAGTCTCTACCATAAACGGTGCTGGGAAGCCTGCACAGCCACCTGGAACACAACGAGAGTACACCACGATGTTACTCCTGGCACACACACCACCTGAAATGGATCAAAGCCTTGAATGGCAGACTTGAAACCGTGAACCTTGTAGCAGAAGACCTAGGCAGAGTGCTCTTGGCCATCTGTCTGAGCCGCCTGTTTGGAAGAAGCAAGTCCGACTGGGCCAGGGCAACCAAGTCAACAAGAAACCAACGGGACCACGTCAAATGCGGACGCTTCTGCCCAGTGAAGGAAACCATCGACTGAATGCAAAGATAGCACAACGACTGGGGGAGGATGTTTGCAAACCACACATCGGACAAGGGGTGAAAAGCCCAAAGATGCAATCAACTCGCACGTCCCCACAAGAAAAAAAAAAAAAACAACAAGCCAATGAAAACCTGGGCAGAAGATGGAAACAGAGATTTCTGCCAAGAAGATCGAAAGAGGGCCAACGGGTGCATGAACACTTGTTCACCGTCATTAAGCCTCAGGCCAATGCAAATGCAAACTGCAAGGGCACAGCAGCTCACTGTGGTCCGAATGGCTATAAGGAAGCAGACAGGAAGCCACAAGTGTCAGAGAGGAGGTGGAGAGAAGGGAAGCCTCCTGCACCGTTGGTGGGAGTGCAGACCGGTGCAGCCACTACGCCAAGCGGTGTGGAACTGCCTCAGAACTTGAAGAATCCATGTCCCATATGATCCAGCTATTCCTCTGCGGCGTGTTGATCCAAAGAACTCGGAAACACTCCTGCATAAAGACATGTGCACCGCTGAGTTCACCACAGCGTCGCTCCCACTACCCAAGACTTGGAAGCCTCCCTGGAGCCCAGCAAGGGACCAGTGCAGAAGGAAGATGGGCTATAGCCACGCAATGGCATACCAGTCAGCCGGAACCAAGGATGCAATCCAGCCATTTGTGACCACCAGAATGGCTGTGAGGGTTTTAGGGAAGTGAAACCAGCCCCAGGGAGCAAGGCAAGTACCGTAGGACCTCACTTAAGAGGAGAGGAAAAAACAAGCGGTCAGGAACAGGTGGCACGGGACATTTGATTGGGGGTTCCCAGAGACAAAGCGGGGAGGTGTGAGAGGGTGAAACAGATGATGAGGCACAAGTGTGTGGTGAGGGCCTGCAATTAGGCTTGCGCAGGGGAAGATGATGTCAGCGACACGGAAGTCTACATCGATGAGGATGCAAATCGGAAAGATATAGGATGTTCTAATGCAGGCTTGTGGCAATAAATTCACCTAAAAGCAAAAAATCCAAAATGGGGTCCAGAATGACGGCATAAAGCTTTGGGGCTGAAAGAGATTAGAGAAGGTGAACTTCCAAGGCTGGAAAATCACCTCAAAATGCGTACTGATGCTACAGAAAGGTAGACCATTCCAAATAGATGAAGAGGAATACTACCCACAGAACATGCTGCCTGCTAAACCCATGCACCAACGGAAAAGGTTACCGTCCAGGATGTTACTACTAATCACCTTCACGAATAATCCAAACAGGCCCACGTGTTCCCAAGCTCAGGCAAAAGGTTGGTCCAAAAGTCCAATTCAGGGCCGGCCCTGTGGCGGAGCGGGTAAGTGCCCACGTTCCGCTTGGCCGGCCCAGGCCTCACTGTTTCACATCACGGGTGCAGATCACATTAGCAGTGTTAGGACATACAGATTTCATGGTACGGTGCGGACAGGGATCATAAACTAAGTAGCAATGGTGAGGTCACGTTATCAATACGCACCCGAAAAAGAACCGTGAGGCTTTTACAATCCATGAACGCATCTGGTACACTTCCCCAGAGGAAGAAGGAAGGAAAACATGGGACCTGCCAAGGTGGAATCGGCAGAGTGCTAGGAGATGGCAGGATCATTGCGCATCAGAGGACTGCCCGGGCAACTTCAACTTGGGAGGAAGTCCAGGACTTTCTCTGGGGAACGTCCACCCACTTGGCCATCTACATAAAATGTAAGAGGTAAAACCCAGGATAATCTTACAGGACAGAAACCAGTGTCTAGAGAGAATGTAGCAGGCCTTCCAAAGTTCGAGGGGCAAGACAGAAACCGACAAGAAATCGAGAAAAAGGAAAACTATCCTACCAGGAAAGGGTGAGGAGTCAGACTGGCCTGAGATGGCTCTGAAACTCTGTGTGCACGCAGGTTGTCAGGACAACTTCGAATTTTGAGGTTGTTTATGACGTCACGAGGATCATGTCCGCCAAGATGGCCGCACGGTTACAGACTGAGGATTGGCCTAGGCTAGGCTATTACAGGGAGGGATACCCAGAAACAGCTTTGAGAAACAGAAAGCGGACACAGAAACTGGAAGACATAAAACAGACGCTGATTCGAGGGGTAAGAAAGGAATCCTTGGCAAGAAGCGCGAATAGAGGGACAAGCCCCGAGAGGAGAACGTTGTCATCTATTCAAGTCTATGGGGAGGCCATGCTGATTCAAGCTTGCAACTTGATTGGAAGCAAGAGGCCGGACTTGGGCCTTATCAGACCTACGTGGTCCTTCTGCCTTAAGCATAAGCCAAAGTCAAGAATGAGGTCTTGAGGACGTTGAAGAGAACACTCGATGCCTCCTTTCCTAGGCCCCTGGCATTCTTTGCAGATCAGTCTCACTTTCCATAGCTCTGGCGTCACGGGGGCCCACCGGGTACATGCTAATGTGTCCCAAGAGATGTCTTGGAAGCCTTGAAGGAATGGAGCCCCGTCACGCTTGGGCTATGTCTCTTGGTTTGGAAGTGCTCTACAAGGGTGCTGAAAAGCACCCTTTTCCACAGGGCTTCGTTCCTTCGTGAAGGCTGCCCGCCCAGGCTAGTGTGCTCAGTTTGCCTCCATCGAAATTCTCTCCCCCACCTCTTGCCGTAGAAGGATTATGGATTATGTGTTTTGACACCACATGTAAGGAAGTGGGCTGAAAATGAGAACATTACAATTCTGTTTCAAGAAAAAGAAACAGGCCAGGGCTGAGGATGTAAGGCAAACAAATGGCACAGCCTATAGAAATAAAGGAAGCCCGTATCTAGACGGCACCTGGGGGAACGTTCCAGGATCAGGGGTGAAGTTCGAAACTTCCCAAATCCGGAAAGGAGACAGAAAAATATCGTTCCTGGAGAGAGGGATTCATCACATTCGTCTAATTTGTCTTGGAAACATTGTGTCCGTGAAGGGGGATGCCAGGACCACCTCGAGTTTGGAGTTTCTGACCTCAGGATGTCAAACCAACCCAGATGACCACGTGTTCCCAGTGCTTAGTTTGACCCAGGCTAGGACAGCAAAGACTCCTTCAAGTGACCGGTGCAAATTCAAAGACAACAACCAAGAGTCACGAAAGCACTCACACCTCGGCCTAGAGAACATACGGTGATTCCAGAAATGCAAGACGAATCACTTGGAATGAAGGGGAACGGACTGATAAGCATGTCTAAGGGGGATAGCTGAGAAATACCATGACGATTCTCCTATGGAAAAGAGACAAAGGTCCCAGAAAATGGAAGGCGAACAGAAATCACCCCTGGATAATCCACAATGAAAGATGATGTCCGTCTTTAGACAGACTCTGCTGGAACGTTTGAAAGGCAGAGAAATTCACAAGCCAAAAGACGGCAGCGAAGGTCAAGGCTGGGCTAAGTGGGAAGGGTGAGTTATGAGACTGCTCCAAGCGGGCCAGGAAACCGTGTGTCCGTGAAGCTTGCCGGGACAGCAGAGACACGATTCTGACGAATCCTCTGACATCGCAGTGGACCCGAAAAACAACCTGGCCTCATCTACACAGTGCCAGACTTGGGCTCAAGTAGCATATTCAAGTCCCATTGCCCTCAACTGCAGGTTGCCAACGGAACATGAAAGGGGCCGGCCGGTGGTGCAGCGGTGAGGTCCGCACCTTCTGGGTCGGTGGCCCGGGGTGGGCCGGGTGGACCCTCGGGTGAGCCTGCTCACCACTGCTTCAGGCCTTCGGGGGCAGGCGTCCGAGGTAGTGTAGAGGCAGATGGGAAGGGACGTTAGACAGGGCCAGACTTCCACAGCAAATACAGGAGCATTGCCAGCAGATGTGAGCTCAGCGATGCACTTCTGCCAGAACAAAACCGATTCAAAGTTGCAAAGCATAGAGAGACTGAAGCTGAAAAGAAAAAGTGAAAAACTGCATGCCAGTGAGAAGGATGAGATCTCTATGAAGAAACTTAGCAAAACAGGTGAAAGCCATGGCAATGGAAAACTAACAAACGTTGGGGGGAAGCAATTCAAGAGGACACAAGGAGAAAGAAGGAGATTCCAGGATCTAGGAGTGGAAGCAGCAACACACTGGAAACGTCCCTACCAGAGCAAGGAATCTCTGGATTCCATGCAATCCCAGTCAAAGTTGCAGCAATGTTTCCCACAGAGACAGAAGAGGGAATCCTAAAGCTTCTAGCCAGCAACAAGAGACCCTGACTAGGCAAAGGAATCCTCAGGAAAACGAAAAAAGCAGGACGTGGCACACTTTCCGATTTCAACATATAGGACGAAGCACTAGGTACCGAGACGGCACAGTCTGGGCCCCAAAACAGGCACACAGACCCATGCAACAGAATCGAGAACCCAGAGCCCAACTCAAACGTACATGGACAGCCCATCTTCGACCAGGGAGCCAAGAGGAGACAGCGGAGAAAGGAGAGTCTCTACCATAAACGGTGCTGGGAAGCCTGCACAGCCACCTGGAACACAACGAGAGTACACCATGATGTTACACCTGGCACACACACCACCTGAAATGGATCAAAGCCTTGAATGGCAGACTTGAAACCGTGAACCTTGTAGCAGAAGACCTAGGCAGAGTGCTCTTTGCCATCTGTCTGAGCCGCCTGTTTGGAAGAAGCAAGTCCGACTGGGCCAGGGCAACCAAGTCAACAAGAAACCAACGGGACCACGTCAAATGCGGACGCTTCTGCCCAGTGAAGGAAACCATCGACTGAATGCAAAGATAGCACAACGACTGGGGGAGGATGTTTGCAAACCACACATCGGACAAGGGGTGAAAAGCCCAAAGATGCAATCAACTCGCACGTCCCCACAAGAAAAAAAAAAAAACAACAAGCCAATGAAAACCTGGGCAGAAGATGGAAACAGAGATTTCTGCCAAGAAGATCGAAAGAGGGCCAACGGGTGCATGAACACTTGTTCACCGTCATTAAGCCTCAGGCCAATGCAAATGCAAACTGCAAGGGCACAGCAGCTCACTGTGGTCCGAATGGCTATAAGGAAGCAGACAGGAAGCCACAAGTGTCAGAGAGGAGGTGGAGAGAAGGGAAGCCTCCTGCACCGTTGGTGGGAGTGCAGACCGGTGCAGCCACTACGCCAAGCGGTGTGGAACTGCCTCAGAACTTGAAGAATCCATGTCCCATATGATCCAGCTATTCCTCTGCGGCGTGTTGATCCAAAGAACTCGGAAACACTCCTGCATAAAGACATGTGCACCGCTGAGTTCACCACAGCGTCGCTCCCACTACCCAAGACTTGGAAGCCTCCCTGGAGCCCAGCAAGGGACGAGTGCAGAAGGAAGATGGGATATAGCCACGCAATGGCATACCAGTCAGCCGGAACCAAGGATGCAATCCAGCCATTTGTGACCACCAGAATGGCTGTGAGGGTTTTAGGGAAGTGAAACCAGCCCCAGGGAGCAAGGCAAGTACCGTAGGACCTCACTTAAGAGGAGAGGAAAAAACAAGCGGTCAGGAACAGGTGGCATGGGACATTTGATTGGGGGTTCCCAGAGACAAAGCGGGGAGGTGTGAGAGGGTGAAACAGATGATGAGGCACAAGTGTGTGGTGAGGGCCTGCTATTAGGCTTGCGCAGGGGAAGATGATGTCAGCTACACGGAAGTCTACATCGATGAGGATGCAAATCGGAAAGATATAGGATGTTCTAATGCAGGCTTGTGGCAATAAATTCACCTAAAAGCAAAAAATCCAAAATGGGGTCCAGAATGACGGCATAAAGCTTTGGGGCTGAAAGAGACTAGAGAAGGTGAACTTCCAAGGCTGGAAAATCACCTCAAAATGCGTACTGATGCTACAGAAAGGTAGACCATTCCAAATAGATGAAGAGGAATACTACCCACAGAACATGCTGCCTGCTAAACCCATGCACCCACGGAAAAGGTTACCGTCCAGGATGTTACTACTAATCACCTTCACGAATAATCCAAACAGGCCCACGTGTTCCCAAGCTCAGGCAAAAGGTTGGTCCAAAAGTCCAATTCAGGGCTGGCCCTGTGGCGGAGCGGGTAAGTGCCCACGTTCCGCTTGGCCGGCCCAGGCCTCACTGTTTCACATCACGGGTGCAGATCACATTAGCAGTGTTAGGACATACAGATTTCATGGTACGGTGCGGACAGGGATCATAAACTAAGTAGCAATGGTGAGGTCACGTTATCAATACGCACCCGAAAAAGAACCGTGAGGCTTTTACAATCCATGAACGCATCTGGTACACTTCCCCAGAGGAAGAAGGAAGGAAAACATGGGACCTGCCAAGGTGGAATCGGCAGAGTGCTAGGAGATGGCAGGATCATTGCGCATCAGAGGACTGCCCGGGCAACTTCAACCTGGGAGGGAGTCCAGGACTTTCTCTGGGGAACGTCCACCCACTTGGCCATCTACATAAAATGTAAGAGGTAAAACCCAGGATAATCTTACAGGACAGAAACCAGTGTCTAGAGAGAATGTAGCAGGCCTTCCAAAGTTCGAGGGGCAAGACAGAAACCGACAAGAAATCGAGAAAAAGGAAAACTATCCTACCAGGAAAGGGTGAGGAGTCAGACTGGCCTGAGATGGCTCTGAAACTCTGTGTGCACGCAGGTTGTCAGGACAACTTCGAATTTTGAGGTTGTTTATGACGTCACGAGGATCATGTCCGCCAAGATGGCCGCACGGTTACAGACTGAGGATTGGCCTAGGCTAGGCTATTACAGGGAGGGATACCCAGAAACAGCTTTGAGAAACAGAAAGCGGACACAGAAACTGGAAGACATAAAACAGACGCTGATTCGAGGGGTAAGAAAGGAATCCTTGGCAAGAAGCGCGAATAGAGGGACAAGCCCCGAGAGGAGAACGTTGTCATCTATTCAAGTCTATGGGGAGGCCATGCTGATTCAAGCTTGCAACTTGATTGGAAGCAAGAGGCCGGACTTGGGCCTTATCAGACCTACGTGGTCCTTCTGCCTTAAGCATAAGCCAAAGTCAAGAATGAGGTCTTGAGGACGTTGAAGAGAAGACTCGATGCCTCCTTTCCTAGGCCCCTGGCATTCTTTGCAGATCAGTCTCACTTTCCATAGCTCTGGCGTCACGGGGGCCCACCGGGTACATGCTAATGTGTCCCAAGAGATGTCTTGGAAGCCTTGAAGGAATGGAGCCCCGTCACGCTTGGGCTATGTCTCTTTGTTTGGAAGTGCTCTACAAGGGTGCTGAAAAGCACCCTTTTCCACAGGGCTTCGTTCCTTCGTGAAGGCTGCCCGCCCAGGCTAGTGTGCTCAGTTTGCCTCCATCGAAATTCTCTCCCCCACCTCTTGCCGTAGAAGGATTATGGATTATGTGTTTTGACACCACATGTAAGGAAGTGGGCTGAAAATGAGAACATTACAATTCTGTTTCAAGAAAAAGAAACAGGCCAGGGCTGAGGATGTAAGGCAAACAAATGGCACAGCCTATAGAAATAAAGGAAGCCCGTATCTAGACGGCACCTGGGGGAACGTTCCAGGATCAGGGGTGAAGTTCGAAACTTCCCAAATCCGGAAAGGAGACAGAAAAATATCGTTCCTGGAGAGAGGGATTCATCACATTCGTCTAATTTGTCTTGGAAACATTGTGTCCGTGAAGGGGGATGCCAGGACCACCTCGAGTTTGGAGTTTCTGACCTCAGGATGTCAAACCAACCCAGATGACCACGTGTTCCCAGTGCTTAGTTTGACCCAGGCTAGGACAGCAAAGACTCCTTCAAGTGACCGGTGCAAATTCAAAGACAACAACCAAGAGTCACGAAAGCACTCACACCTCGGCCTAGAGAACATACGGTGATTCCAGAAATGCCAAACGAATCACTTGGAATGAAGGGGAACGGACTGATAAGCATGTCTAAGGGGGATAGCTGAGAAATACCATGACGATTCTCCTATGGAAAAGAGACAAAGGTCCCAGAAAATGGAAGGCGAACAGAAATCACCCCTGGATAATCCACAATGAAAGATGATGTCCGTCTTTAGACAGACTCTGCTGGAACGTTTGAAAGGCAGAGAAATTCACAAGCCAAAAGACGGCAGCGAAGGTCAAGGCTGGGCTAAGTGGGAAGGGTGAGTTATGAGACTGCTCCAAGCGGGCCAGGAAACCGTGTGTCCGTGAAGCTTGCCGGGACAGCAGAGACACGATTCTGACGAATCCTCTGACATCGCAGTGGACCCGAAAAACAACCTGGCCTCATCTACACAGTGCCAGACTTGGGCTCAAGTAGCATATTCAAGTCCCATTGCCCTCAACTGCAGGTTGCCAACGGAACATGAAAGGGGCCGGCCGGTGGTGCAGCGGTGAGGTCCGCACCTTCTGGGTCGGTGGCCCGGGGTGGGCCGGGTGGACCCTCGGGTGAGCCTGCTCACCACTGCTTCAGGCCTTCGGGGGCAGGCGTCCGAGGTAGTGTAGAGGCAGATGGGAAGGGACGTTAGACAGGGCCAGACTTCCACAGCAAATACAGGAGCATTGCCAGCAGATGTGAGCTCAGCGATGCACTTCTGCCAGAACAAAACCGATTCAAAGTTGCAAAGCATAGAGAGACTGAAGCTGAAAAGAAAAAGTGAAAAACTGCATGCCAGTGAGAAGGATGAGATCTCTATGAAGAAACTTAGCAAAACAGGTGAAAGCCATGGCAATGGAAAACTAACAAACGTTGGGGGGAAGAAATTCAAGAGGACACAAGGAGAAAGAAGGAGATTCCAGGATCTAGGAGTGGAAGCAGCAACACACTGGAAACGTCCCTACCAGAGCAAGGAATCTCTGGATTCCATGCAATCCCAGTCAAAGTTGCAGCAATGTTTCCCACAGAGACAGAAGAGGGAATCCTAAAGCTTCTAGCCAGCAACAAGAGACCCTGACTAGGCAAAGGAATCCTCAGGAAAACGAAAAAAGCAGGACGTGGCACACTTTCCGATTTCAACATATAGGACGAAGCACTAGGTACCGAGACGGCACAGTCTGGGCCCCAAAACAGGCACACAGACCCATGCAACAGAATCGAGAACCCAGAGCCCAACTCAAACGTACATGGACAGCCCATCTTCGACCAGGGAGCCAAGAGGAGACAGCGGAGAAAGGAGAGTCTCTACCATAAACGGTGCTGGGAAGCCTGCACAGCCACCTGGAACACAACGAGAGTACACCATGATGTTACACCTGGCACACACACCACCTGAAATGGATCAAAGCCTTGAATGGCAGACTTGAAACCGTGAACCTTGTAGCAGAAGACCTAGGCAGAGTGCTCTTTGCCATCTGTCTGAGCCGCCTGTTTGGAAGAAGCAAGTCCGACTGGGCCAGGGCAACCAAGTCAACAAGAAACCAACGGGACCACGTCAAATGCGGACGCTTCTGCCCAGTGAAGGAAACCATCGACTGAATGCAAAGATAGCACAACGACTGGGGGAGGATGTTTGCAAACCACACATCGGACAAGGGGTGAAAAGCCCAAAGATGCAATCAACTCGCACGTCCCCACAAGAAAAAAAAAAAAACAACAAGCCAATGAAAACCTGGGCAGAAGATGGAAACAGAGATTTCTGCCAAGAAGATCGAAAGAGGGCCAACGGGTGCATGAACACTTGTTCACCGTCATTAAGCCTCAGGCCAATGCAAATGCAAACTGCAAGGGCACAGCAGCTCACTGTGGTCCGAATGGCTATAAGGAAGCAGACAGGAAGCCACAAGTGTCAGAGAGGAGGTGGAGAGAAGGGAAGCCTCCTGCACCGTTGGTGGGAGTGCAGACCGGTGCAGCCACTACGCCAAGCGGTGTGGAACTGCCTCAGAACTTGAAGAATCCATGTCCCATATGATCCAGCTATTCCTCTGCGGCGTGTTGATCCAAAGAACTCGGAAACACTCCTGCATAAAGACATGTGCACCGCTGAGTTCACCACAGCGTCGCTCCCACTACCCAAGACTTGGAAGCCTCCCTGGAGCCCAGCAAGGGACCAGTGCAGAAGGAAGATGGGCTATAGCCACGCAATGGCATACCAGTCAGCCGGAACCAAGGATGCAATCCAGCCATTTGTGACCACCAGAATGGCTGTGAGGGTTTTAGGGAAGTGAAACCAGCCCCAGGGAGCAAGGCAAGTACCGTAGGACCTCACTTAAGAGGAGAGGAAAAAACAAGCGGTCAGGAACAGGTGGCACGGGACATTTGATTGGGGGTTCCCAGAGACAAAGCGGGGAGGTGTGAGAGGGTGAAACAGATGATGAGGCACAAGTGTGTGGTGAGGGCCTGCTATTAGGCTTGCGCAGGGGAAGATGATGTCAGCGACACGGAAGTCTACATCGATGAGGATGCAAATCGGAAAGATATAGGATGTTCTAATGCAGGCTTGTGGCAATAAATTCACCTAAAAGCAAAAAATCCAAAATGGGGTCCAGAATGACGGCATAAAGCTTTGGGGCTGAAAGAGACTAGAGAAGGTGAACTTCCAAGGCTGGAAAATCACCTCAAAATGCGTACTGATGCTACAGAAAGGTAGACCATTCCAAATAGATGAAGAGGAATACTACCCACAGAACATGCTGCCTGCTAAACCCATGCACCCACGGAAAAGGTTACCGTCCAGGATGTTACTACTAATCACCTTCACGAATAATCCAAACAGGCCCACGTGTTCCCAAGCTCAGGCAAAAGGTTGGTCCAAAAGTCCAATTCAGGGCTGGCCCTGTGGCGGAGCGGGTAAGTGCCCACGTTCCGCTTGGCCGGCCCAGGCCTCACTGTTTCACATCACGGGTGCAGATCACATTAGCAGTGTTAGGACATACAGATTTCATGGTACGGTGCGGACAGGGATCATAAACTAAGTAGCAATGGTGAGGTCACGTTATCAATACGCACCCGAAAAAGAACCGTGAGGCTTTTACAATCCATGAACGCATCTGGTACACTTCCCCAGAGGAAGAAGGAAGGAAAACATGGGACCTGCCAAGGTGGAATCGGCAGAGTGCTAGGAGATGGCAGGATCATTGCGCATCAGAGGACTGCCCGGGCAACTTCAACCTGGGAGGGAGTCCAGGACTTTCTCTGGGGAACGTCCACCCACTTGGCCATCTACATAAAATGTAAGAGGTAAAACCCAGGATAATCTTACAGGACAGAAACCAGTGTCTAGAGAGAATGTAGCAGGCCTTCCAAAGTTCGAGGAGCAAGACAGAAACCGACAAGAAATCGAGAAAAAGGAAAACTATCCTACCAGGAAAGGGTGAGGAGTCAGACTGGCCTGAGATGGCTCTGAAACTCTGTGTGCACGCAGGTTGTCAGGACAACTTCGAATTTTGAGGTTGTTTATGACGTCACGAGGATCATGTCCGCCAAGATGGCCGCACGGTTACAGACTGAGGATTGGCCTAGGCTAGGCTATTACAGGGAGGGATACCCAGAAACAGCTTTGAGAAACAGAAAGCGGACACAGAAACTGGAAGACATAAAACAGACGCTGATTCGAGGGGTAAGAAAGGAATCCTTGGCAAGAAGCGCGAATAGAGGGACAAGCCCCGAGAGGAGAACGTTGTCATCTATTCAAGTCTATGGGGAGGCCATGCTGATTCAAGCTTGCAACTTGATTGGAAGCAAGAGGCCGGACTTGGGCCTTATCAGACCTACGTGGTCCTTCTGCCTTAAGCATAAGCCAAAGTCAAGAATGAGGTCTTGAGGACGTTGAAGAGAAGACTCGATGCCTCCTTTCCTAGGCCCCTGGCATTCTTTGCAGATCAGTCTCACTTTCCATAGCTCTGGCGTCACGGGGGCCCACCGGGTACATGCTAATGTGTCCCAAGAGATGTCTTGGAAGCCTTGAAGGAATGGAGCCCCGTCACGCTTGGGCTATGTCTCTTGGTTTGGAAGTGCTCTACAAGGGTGCTGAAAAGCACCCTTTTCCACAGGGCTTCGTTCCTTCGTGAAGGCTGCCCGCCCAGGCTAGTGTGCTCAGTTTGCCTCCATCGAAATTCTCTCCCCCTACCTCTTGCCGTAGAAGGATTATGGATTATGTGTTTTGACACCACATGTAAGGAAGTGGGCTGAAAATGAGAACATTACAATTCTGTTTCAAGAAAAATAAACAGGCCAGGGCTGAGGATGTAAGGCAAACAAATGGCACAGCCTATAGAAATAAAGGAAGCCCGTATCTAGACGGCACCTGGGGGAACGTTCCAGGATCAGGGGTGAAGTTCGAAACTTCCCAAATCCGGAAAGGAGACAGAAAAATATCTTTCCTGGAGAGAGGGATTCATCACATTCGTCTAATTTGTCTTGGAAACATTGTGTCCGTGAAGGGGGATGCCAGGACCACCTCGAGTTTGGAGTTTCTGACCTCAGGATGTCAAACCAACCCAGATGACCACGTGTTCCCAGTGCTTAGTTTGACCCAGGCTAGGACAGCAAAGACTCCTTCAAGTGACCGGTGCAAATTCAAAGACAACAACCAAGAGTCACGAAAGCACTCACACCTCGGCCTAGAGAACATACGGTGATTCCAGAAATGCAAGACGAATCACTTGGAATGAAGGGGAACGGACTGATAAGCATGTCTAAGGGGGATAGCTGAGAAATACCATGACGATTCTCCTATGGAAAAGAGACAAAGGTCCCAGAAAATGGAAGGCGAACAGAAATCACCCCTGGATAATCCACAATGAAAGATGATGTCCGTCTTTAGACAGACTCTGCTGGAACGTTTGAAAGGCAGAGAAATTCACAAGCCAAAAGACGGCAGCGAAGGTCAAGGCTGGGCTAAGTGGGAAGGGTGAGTTATGAGACTGCTCCAAGCGGGCCAGGAAACCGTGTGTCCGTGAAGCTTGCCGGGACAGCAGAGACACGATTCTGACAAATCCTCTGACATCGCAGTGGACCCGAAAAACAACCTGGCCTCATCTACACAGTGCCAGACTTGGGCTCAAGTAGCATATTCAAGTCCCATTGCCCTCAACTGCAGGTTGCCAACGGAACATGAAAGGGGCCGGCCGGTGGTGCAGCGGTGAGGTCCGCACCTTCTGGGTCGGTGGCCCGGGGTGGGCCGGGTGGACCCTCGGGTGAGCCTGCTCACCACTGCTTCAGGCCTTCGGGGGCAGGCGTCCGAGGTAGTGTAGAGGCAGATGGGAAGGGACGTTAGACAGGGCCAGACTTCCACAGCAAATACAGGAGCATTGCCAGCAGATGTGAGCTCAGCGATGCACTTCTGCCAGAACAAAACCGATTCAAAGTGGCAAAGCATAGAGAGACTGAAGCTGAAAAGAAAACGTGAAAAACTGCATGCCAGTGAGAAGGATGAGATCTCTATGAAGAAACTCAGCAAAACAGGTGAAAGCCATGGCAATGGAAAACTAACAAACGTTGGGGGAAAGAAATTCAAGAGGACACAAGGAGAAAGAAGGAGATTCCAGGATCTAGGAGTGGAAGCAGCAACACACTGGAAACGTCCCTACCAGAGCAAGGAATCTCTGGATTCCATGCAATCCCAGTCAAAGTTGCAGCAATGTTTCCCACAGAGACAGAAGAGGGAATCCTAAAGCTTCTGGCCAGCAACAAGAGACCCTGACTAGGCAAAGGAATCCTCAGGAAAACGAAAAAAGCAGGACGTGGCACACTTTCCGATTTCAACATATACGACGAAGCACTAGGTACCGAGACGGCACAGTCTGGGCCCCAAAACAGGCACACAGACCCATGCAACAGAATCGAGAACCCAGAGCCCAACTCAAACGTACATGGACAGCCCATCTTCGACCAGGGAGCCAAGAGGAGACAGCGGAGAAAGGAGAGTCTCTACCATAAACGGTGCTGGGAAGCCTGCACAGCCACCTGGAACACAACGAGAGTACACCACGATGTTACACCTGGCACACACACCACCTGAAATGGATCAAAGCCTTGAATGGCAGACTTGAAACCGTGAACCTTGTAGCAGAAGACCTAGGCAGAGTGCTCTTTGCCATCTGTCTGAGCCGCCTGTTTGGAAGAAGCAAGTCCGACTGGGCCAGGGCAACCAAGTCAACAAGAAACCAACGGGACCACGTCAAATGCGGACGCTTCTGCCCAGTGAAGGAAACCATCGACTGAATGCAAAGGTAGCACAACGACTGGGGGAGGATGTTTGCAAACCACACATCGGACAAGGGGTGAAAAGCCCAAAGATGCAATCAACTCGCACGTCCCCACAAGAAAAAAAAAAAAAACAACAAGCCAATGAAAACCTGGGCAGAAGATGGAAACAGAGATTTCTGCCAAGAAGATCGAAAGAGGGCCAACGGGTGCATGAACACTTGTTCACCGTCATTAAGCCTCAGGCCAATGCAAATGCAAACTGCAAGGGCACAGCAGCTCACTGTGGTCCGAATGGCTATAAGGAAGCAGACAGGAAGCCACAAGTGTCAGAGAGGAGGTGGAGAGAAGGGAAGCCTCCTGCACCGTTGGTGGGAGTGCAGACCGGTGCAGCCACTACGCCAAGCGGTGTGGAACTGCCTCAGAACTTGAAGAATCCATGTCCCATATGATCCAGCTATTCCTCTGCGGCGTGTTGATCCAAAGAACTCGGAAACACTCCTGCATAAAGACATGTGCACCGCTGAGTTCACCACAGCGTCGCTCCCACTACCCAAGACTTGGAAGCCTCCCTGGAGCCCAGCAAGGGACCAGTGCAGAAGGAAGATGGGCTATAGCCACGCAATGGCATACCAGTCAGCCGGAACCAAGGATGCAATCCAGCCATTTGTGACCACCAGAATGGCTGTGAGGGTTTTAGGGAAGTGAAACCAGCCCCAGGGAGCAAGGCAAGTACCGTAGGACCTCACTTAAGAGGAGAGGAAAAAACAAGCGGTCAGGAACAGGTGGCACGGGACATTTGATTGGGGGTTCCCAGAGACAAAGCGGGGAGGTGTGAGAGGGTGAAACAGATGATGAGGCACAAGTGTGTGGTGAGGGCCTGCAATTAGGCTTGCGCAGGGGAAGATGATGTCAGCGACACGGAAGTCTACATCGATGAGGATGCAAATCGGAAAGATATAGGATGTTCTAATGCAGGCTTGTGGCAATAAATTCACCTAAAAGCAAAAAATCCAAAATGGGGTCCAGAATGACGGCATAAAGCTTTGGGGCTGAAAGAGATTAGAGAAGGTGAACTTCCAAGGCTGGAAAATCACCTCAAAATGCGTACTGATGCTACAGAAAGGTAGACCATTCCAAATAGATGAAGAGGAATACTACCCACAGAACATGCTGCCTGCTAAACCCATGCACCCACGGAAAAGGTTACCGTCCAGGATGTTACTACTAATCACCTTCACGAATAATCCAAACAGGCCCACGTGTTCCCAAGCTCAGGCAAAAGGTTGGTCCAAAAGTCCAATTCAGGGCCGGCCCTGTGGCGGAGCGGGTAAGTGCCCACGTTCCGCTTGGCCGGCCCAGGCCTCACTGTTTCACATCACGGGTGCAGATCACATTAGCAGTGTTAGGACATACAGATTTCATGGTACGGTGCGGACAGGGATCATAAACTAAGTAGCAATGGTGAGGTCACGTTATCAATACGCACCCGAAAAAGAACCGTGAGGCTTTTACAATCCATGAACGCATCTGGTACACTTCCCCAGAGGAAGAAGGAAGGAAAACATGGGACCTGCCAAGGTGGAATCGGCAGAGTGCTAGGAGATGGCACGATCATTGCGCATCAGAGGACTGCCCGGGCAACTTCAACTTGGGAGGGAGTCCAGGACTTTCTCTGGGGAACGTCCACCCACTTGGCCATCTACATAAAATGTAAGAGGTAAAACCCAGGATAATCTTACAGGACAGAAACCAGTGTCTAGAGAGAATGTAGCAGGCCTTCCAAAGTTCGAGGGGCAAGACAGAAACCGACAAGAAATCGAGAAAAAGGAAAACTATCCTACCAGGAAAGGGTGAGGAGTCAGACTGGCCTGAGATGGCTCTGAAACTCTGTGTGCACGCAGGTTGTCAGGACAACTTCGAATTTTGAGGTTGTTTATGACGTCACGAGGATCATGTCCGCCAAGATGGCCGCACGGTTACAGACTGAGGATTGGCCTAGGCTAGGCTATTACAGGGAGGGATACCCAGAAACAGCTTTGAGAAACAGAAAGCGGACACAGAAACTGGAAGACATAAAACAGACGCTGATTCGAGGGGTAAGAAAGGAATCCTTGGCAAGAAGCGCGAATAGAGGGACAAGCCCCGAGAGGAGAACGTTGTCATCTATTCAAGTCTATGGGGAGGCCATGCTGATTCAAGCTTGCAACTTGATTGGAAGCAAGAGGCCGGACTTGGGCCTTATCAGACCTACGTGGTCCTTCTGCCTTAAGCATAAGCCAAAGTCAAGAATGAGGTCTTGAGGACGTTGAAGAGAACACTCGATGCCTCCTTTCCCAGGCCCCTGGCATTCTTTGCAGATCAGTCTCACTTTCCATAGCTCTGGCGTCACGGGGGCCCACCGGGTACATGCTAATGTGTCCCAAGAGATGTCTTGGAAGCCTTGAAGGAATGGAGCCCCGTCACGCTTGGGCTATGTCTCTTGGTTTGGAAGTGCTCTACAAGGGTGCTGAAAAGCACCCTTTTCCACAGGGCTTCGTTCCTTCGTGAAGGCTGCCCGCCCAGGCTAGTGTGCTCAGTTTGCCTCCATCGAAATTCTCTCCCCCACCTCTTGCCGTAGAAGGATTATGGATTATGTGTTTTGACACCACATGTAAGGAAGTGGGCTGAAAATGAGAACATTACAATTCTGTTTCAAGAAAAAGAAACAGGCCAGGGCTGAGGATGTAAGGCAAACAAATGGCACAGCCTATAGAAATAAAGGAAGCCCGTATCTAGACGGCACCTGGGGGAACGTTCCAGGATCAGGGGTGAAGTTCGAAACTTCCCAAATCCGGAAAGGAGACAGAAAAATATCTTTCCTGGAGAGAGGGATTCATCACATTCGTCTAATTTGTCTTGGAAACATTGTGTCCGTGAAGGGGGATGCCAGGACCACCTCGAGTTTGGAGTTTCTGACCTCAGGATGTCAAACCAACCCAGATGACCACGTGTTCCCAGTGCTTAGTTTGACCCAGGCTAGGACAGCAAAGACTCCTTCAAGTGACCGGTGCAAATTCAAAGACAACAACCAAGAGTCACGAAAGCACTCACACCTCGGCCTAGAGAACATACGGTGATTCCAGAAATGCCAAACGAATCACTTGGAATGAAGGGGAACGGACTGATAAGCATGTCTAAGGGGGATAGCTGAGAAATACCATGACGATTCTCCTATGGAAAAGAGACAAAGGTCCCAGAAAATGGAAGGCGAACAGAAATCACCCCTGGATAATCCACAATGAAAGATGATGTCCGTCTTTAGACAGACTCTGCTGGAACGTTTGAAAGGCAGAGAAATTCACAAGCCAAAAGACGGCAGCGAAGGTCAAGGCTGGGCTAAGTGGGAAGGGTGAGTTATGAGACTGCTCCAAGCGGGCCAGGAAACCGTGTGTCCGTGAAGCTTGCCGGGACAGCAGAGACACGATTCTGACGAATCCTCTGACATCGCAGTGGACCCGAAAAACAACCTGGCCTCATCTACACAGTGCCAGACTTGGGCTCAAGTAGCATATTCAAGTCCCATTGCCCTCAACTGCAGGTTGCCAACGGAACATGAAAGGGGCCGGCCGGTGGTGCAGCGGTGAGGTCCGCACCTTCTGGGTCGGTGGCCCGGGGTGGGCCGGGTGGACCCTCGGGTGAGCCTGCTCACCACTGCTTCAGGCCTTCGGGGGCAGGCGTCCGAGGTAGTGTAGAGGCAGATGGGAAGGGACGTTAGACAGGGCCAGACTTCCACAGCAAATACAGGAGCATTGCCAGCAGATGTGAGCTCAGCGATGCACTTCTGCCAGAACAAAACCGATTCAAAGTTGCAAAGCATAGAGAGACTGAAGCTGAAAAGAAAAAGTGAAAAACTGCATGCCAGTGAGAAGGATGAGATCTCTATGAAGAAACTTAGCAAAACAGGTGAAAGCCATGGCAATGGAAAACTAACAAACGTTGGGGGGAAGAAATTCAAGAGGACACAAGGAGAAAGAAGGAGATTCCAGGATCTAGGAGTGGAAGCAGCAACACACTGGAAACGTCCCTACCAGAGCAAGGAATCTCTGGATTCCATGCAATCCCAGTCAAAGTTGCAGCAATGTTTCCCACAGAGACAGAAGAGGGAATGCTAAAGCTTCTAGCCAGCAACAAGAGAACCTGACTAGGCAAAGGAATCCTCAGGAAAACGAAAAAAGCAGGACGTGGCACACTTTCCGATTTCAACATATAGGACGAAGCACTAGGTACCGAGACGGCACAGTCTGGGCCCCAAAACAGGCACACAGACCCATGCAACAGAATCGAGAACCCAGAGCCCAACTCAAACGTACATGGACAGCCCATCTTCGACCAGGGAGCCAAGAGGAGACAGCGGAGAAAGGAGAGTCTCTACCATAAACGGTGCTGGGAAGCCTGCACAGCCACCTGGAACACAACGAGAGTACACCATGATGTTACACCTGGCACACACACCACCTGAAATGGATCAAAGCCTTGAATGGCAGACTTGAAACCGTGAACCTTGTAGCAGAAGACCTAGGCAGAGTGCTCTTTGCCATCTGTCTGAGCCGCCTGTTTGGAAGAAGCAAGTCCGACTGGGCCAGGGCAACCAAGTCAACAAGAAACCAACGGGACCACGTCAAATGCGGACGCTTCTGCCCAGTGAAGGAAACCATCGACTGAATGCAAAGATAGCACAACGACTGGGGGAGGATGTTTGCAAACCACACATCGGACAAGGGGTGAAAAGCCCAAAGATGCAATCAACTCGCACGTCCCCACAAGAAAAAAAAAAAAAACAACAAGCCAATGAAAACCTGGGCAGAAGATGGAAACAGAGATTTCTGCCAAGAAGATCGAAAGAGGGCCAACGGGTGCATGAACACTTGTTCACCGTCATTAAGCCTCAGGCCAATGCAAATGCAAACTGCAAGGGCACAGCAGCTCACTGTGGTCCGAATGGCTATAAGGAAGCAGACAGGAAGCCACAAGTGTCAGAGAGGAGGTGGAGAGAAGGGAAGCCTCCTGCACCGTTGGTGGGAGTGCAGACCGGTGCAGCCACTACGCCAAGCGGTGTGGAACTGCCTCAGAACTTGAAGAATCCATGTCCCATATGATCCAGCTATTCCTCTGCGGCGTGTTGATCCAAAGAACTCGGAAACACTCCTGCATAAAGACATGTGCACCGCTGAGTTCACCACAGCGTCGCTCCCACTACCCAAGACTTGGAAGCCTCCCTGGAGCCCAGCAAGGGACCAGTGCAGAAGGAAGATGGGCTATAGCCACGCAATGGCATACCAGTCAGCCGGAACCAAGGATGCAATCCAGCCATTTGTGACCACCAGAATGGCTGTGAGGGTTTTAGGGAAGTGAAACCAGCCCCAGGGAGCAAGGCAAGTACCGTAGGACCTCACTTAAGAGGAGAGGAAAAAACAAGCGGTCAGGAACAGGTGGCATGGGACATTTGATTGGGGGTTCCCAGAGACAAAGCGGGGAGGTGTGAGAGGGTGAAACAGATGATGAGGCACAAGTGTGTGGTGAGGGCCTGCTATTAGGCTTGCGCAGGGGAAGATGATGTCAGCGACACGGAAGTCTACATCGATGAGGATGCAAATCGGAAAGATATAGGATGTTCTAATGCAGGCTTGTGGCAATAAATTCACCTAAAAGCAAAAAATCCAAAATGGGGTCCAGAATGACGGCATAAAGCTTTGGGGCTGAAAGAGACTAGAGAAGGTGAACTTCCAAGGCTGGAAAATCACCTCAAAATGCGTACTGATGCTACAGAAAGGTAGACCATTCCAAATAGATGAAGAGGAATACTACCCACAGAACATGCTGCCTGCTAAACCCATGCACCCACGGAAAAGGTTACCGTCCAGGATGTTACTACTAATCACCTTCACGAATAATCCAAACAGGCCCACGTGTTCCCAAGCTCAGGCAAAAGGTTGGTCCAAAAGTCCAATTCAGGGCTGGCCCTGTGGCGGAGCGGGTAAGTGCCCACGTTCCGCTTGGCCGGCCCAGGCCTCACTGTTTCACATCACGGGTGCAGATCACATTAGCAGTGTTAGGACATACAGATTTCATGGTACGGTGCGGACAGGGATCATAAACTAAGTAGCAATGGTGAGGTCACGTTATCAATACGCACCCGAAAAAGAACCGTGAGGCTTTTACAATCCATGAACGCATCTGGTACACTTCCCCAGAGGAAGAAGGAAGGAAAACATGAGACCTGCCAAGGTGGAATCGGCAGAGTGCTAGGAGATGGCAGGATCATTGCGCATCAGAGGACTGCCCGGGCAACTTCAACCTGGGAGGGAGTCCAGGACTTTCTCTGGGGAACGTCCACCCACTTGGCCATCTACATAAAATGTAAGAGGTAAAACCCAGGATAATCTTACAGGACAGAAACCAGTGTCTAGAGAGAATGTAGCAGGCCTTCCAAAGTTCGAGGGGCAAGACAGAAACCGACAAGAAATCGAGAAAAAGGAAAACTATCCTACCAGGAAAGGGTGAGGAGTCAGACTGGCCTGAGATGGCTCTGAAACTCTGTGTGCACGCAGGTTGTCAGGACAACTTCGAATTTTGAGGTTGTTTATGACGTCACGAGGATCATGTCCGCCAAGATGGCCGCACGGTTACAGACTGAGGATTGGCCTAGGCTAGGCTATTACAGGGAGGGATACCCAGAAACAGCTTTGAGAAACAGAAAGCGGACACAGAAACTGGAAGACATAAAACAGACGCTGATTCGAGGGGTAAGAAAGGAATCCTTGGCAAGAAGCGCGAATAGAGGGACAAGCCCCGAGAGGAGAACGTTGTCATCTATTCAAGTCTATGGGGAGGCCATGCTGATTCAAGCTTGCAACTTGATTGGAAGCAAGAGGCCGGACTTGGGCCTTATCAGACCTACGTGGTCCTTCTGCCTTAAGCATAAGCCAAAGTCAAGAATGAGGTCTTGAGGACGTTGAAGAGAAGACTCGATGCCTCCTTTCCTAGGCCCCTGGCATTCTTTGCAGATCAGTCTCACTTTCCATAGCTCTGGCGTCACGGGGGCCCACCGGGTACATGCTAATGTGTCCCAAGAGATGTCTTGGAAGCCTTGAAGGAATGGAGCCCCGTCACGCTTGGGCTATGTCTCTTGGTTTGGAAGTGCTCTACAAGGGTGCTGAAAAGCACCCTTTTCCACAGGGCTTCGTTCCTTCGTGAAGGCTGCCCGCCCAGGCTAGTGTGCTCAGTTTGCCTCCATCGAAATTCTCTCCCCCTACCTCTTGCCGTAGAAGGATTATGGATTATGTGTTTTGACACCACATGTAAGGAAGTGGGCTGAAAATGAGAACATTACAATTCTGTTTCAAGAAAAATAAACAGGCCAGGGCTGAGGATGTAAGGCAAACAAATGGCACAGCCTATAGAAATAAAGGAAGCCCGTATCTAGACGGCACCTGGGGGAACGTTCCAGGATCAGGGGTGAAGTTCGAAACTTCCCAAATCCGGAAAGGAGACAGAAAAATATCTTTCCTGGAGAGAGGGATTCATCACATTCGTCTAATTTGTCTTGGAAACATTGTGTCCGTGAAGGGGGATGCCAGGACCACCTCGAGTTTGGAGTTTCTGACCTCAGGATGTCAAACCAACCCAGATGACCACGTGTTCCCAGTGCTTAGTTTGACCCAGGCTAGGACAGCAAAGACTCCTTCAAGTGACCGGTGCAAATTCAAAGACAACAACCAAGAGTCACGAAAGCACTCACACCTCGGCCTAGAGAACATACGGTGATTCCAGAAATGCAAGACGAATCACTTGGAATGAAGGGGAACGGACTGATAAGCATGTCTAAGGGGGATAGCTGAGAAATACCATGACGATTCTCCTATGGAAAAGAGACAAAGGTCCCAGAAAATGGAAGGCGAACAGAAATCACCCCTGGATAATCCACAATGAAAGATGATGTCCGTCTTTAGACAGACTCTGCTGGAACGTTTGAAAGGCAGAGAAATTCACAAGCCAAAAGACGGCAGCGAAGGTCAAGGCTGGGCTAAGTGGGAAGGGTGAGTTATGAGACTGCTCCAAGCGGGCCAGGAAACCGTGTGTCCGTGAAGCTTGCCGGGACAGCAGAGACACGATTCTGACAAATCCTCTGACATCGCAGTGGACCCGAAAAACAACCTGGCCTCATCTACACAGTGCCAGACTTGGGCTCAAGTAGCATATTCAAGTCCCATTGCCCTCAACTGCAGGTTGCCAACGGAACATGAAAGGGGCCGGCCGGTGGTGCAGCGGTGAGGTCCGCACCTTCTGGGTCGGTGACCCGGGGTGGGCCGGGTGGACCCTCGGGTGAGCCTGCTCACCACTGCTTCAGGCCTTCGGGGGCAGGCGTCCGAGGTAGTGTAGAGGCAGATGGGAAGGGACGTTAGACAGGGCCAGACTTCCACAGCAAATACAGGAGCATTGCCAGCAGATGTGAGCTCAGCGATGCACTTCTGCCAGAACAAAACCGATTCAAAGTTGCAAAGCATAGAGAGACTGAAGCTGAAAAGAAAACGTGAAAAACTGCATGCCAGTGAGAAGGATGAGATCTCTATGAAGAAACTCAGCAAAACAGGTGAAAGCCATGGCAATGGAAAACTAACAAACGTTGGGGGGAAGAAATTCAAGAGGACACAAGGAGAAAGAAGGAGATTCCAGGATCTAGGAGTGGAAGCAGCAACACACTGGAAACGTCCCTACCAGAGCAAGGAATCTCTGGATTCCATGCAATCCCAGTCAAAGTTGCAGCAATGTTTCCCACAGAGACAGAAGAGGGAATCCTAAAGCTTCTGGCCAGCAACAAGAGACCCTGACTAGGCAAAGGAATCCTCAGGAAAACGAAAAAAGCAGGACGTGGCACACTTTCCGATTTCAACATATAGGACGAAGCACTAGGTACCGAGACGGCACAGTCTGGGCCCCAAAACAGGCACACAGACCCATGCAACAGAATCGAGAACCCAGAGCCCAACTCAAACGTACATGGACAGCCCATCTTCGACCAGGGAGCCAAGAGGAGACAGCGGAGAAAGGAGAGTCTCTACCATAAACGGTGCTGGGAAGCCGGCACAGCCACCTGGAACACAACGAGAGTACACCACGATGTTACACCTGGCACACACACCACCTGAAATGGATCAAAGCCTTGAATGGCAGACTTGAAACCGTGAACCTTGTAGCAGAAGACCTAGGCAGAGTGCTCTTTGCCATCTGTCTGAGCCGCCTGTTTGGAAGAAGCAAGTCCGACTGGGCCAGGGCAACCAAGTCAACAAGAAACCAACGGGACCACGTCAAATGCGGACGCTTCTGCCCAGTGAAGGAAACCATCGACTGAATGCAAAGATAGCACAACGACTGGGGGAGGATGTTTGCAAACCACACATCGGACAAGGGGTGAAAAGCCCAAAGATGCAATCAACTCGCACGTCCCCACAAGAAAAAAAAAAAAAACAACAAGCCAATGAAAACCTGGGCAGAAGATGGAAACAGAGATTTCTGCCAAGAAGATCGAAAGAGGGCCAACGGGTGCATGAACACTTGTTCACCGTCATTAAGCCTCAGGCCAATGCAAATGCAAACTGCAAGGGCACAGCAGCTCACTGTGGTCCGAATGGCTATAAGGAAGCAGACAGGAAGCCACAAGTGTCAGAGAGGAGGTGGAGAGAAGGGAAGCCTCCTGCACCGTTGGTGGGAGTGCAGACCGGTGCAGCCACTACGCCAAGCGGTGTGGAACTGCCTCAGAACTTGAAGAATCCATGTCCCATATGATCCAGCTATTCCTCTGCGGCGTGTTGATCCAAAGAACTCGGAAACACTCCTGCATAAAGACATGTGCACCGCTGAGTTCACCACAGCGTCGCTCCCACTACCCAAGACTTGGAAGCCTCCCTGGAGCCCAGCAAGGGACGAGTGCAGAAGGAAGATGGGATATAGCCACGCAATGGCATACCAGTCAGCCGGAACCAAGGATGCAATCCAGCCATTTGTGACCACCAGAATGGCTGTGAGGGTTTTAGGGAAGTGAAACCAGCCCCAGGGAGCAAGGCAAGTACCGTAGGACCTCACTTAAGAGGAGAGGAAAAAACAAGCGGTCAGGAACAGGTGGCATGGGACATTTGATTGGGGGTTCCCAGAGACAAAGCGGGGAGGTGTGAGAGGGTGAAACAGATGATGAGGCACAAGTGTGTGGTGAGGGCCTGCTATTAGGCTTGCGCAGGGGAAGATGATGTCAGCTACACGGAAGTCTACATCGATGAGGATGCAAATCGGAAAGATATAGGATGTTCTAATGCAGGCTTGTGGCAATAAATTCACCTAAAAGCAAAAAATCCAAAATGGGGTCCAGAATGACGGCATAAAGCTTTGGGGCTGAAAGAGACTAGAGAAGGTGAACTTCCAAGGCTGGAAAATCACCTCAAAATGCGTACTGATGCTACAGAAAGGTAGACCATTCCAAATAGATGAAGAGGAATACTACCCACAGAACATGCTGCCTGCTAAACCCATGCACCCACGGAAAAGGTTACCGTCCAGGATGTTACTACTAATCACCTTCACGAATAATCCAAACAGGCCCACGTGTTCCCAAGCTCAGGCAAAAGGTTGGTCCAAAAGTCCAATTCAGGGCTGGCCCTGTGGCGGAGCGGGTAAGTGCCCACGTTCCGCTTGGCCGGCCCAGGCCTCACTGTTTCACATCACGGGTGCAGATCACATTAGCAGTGTTAGGACATACAGATTTCATGGTACGGTGCGGACAGGGATCATAAACTAAGTAGCAATGGTGAGGTCACGTTATCAATACGCACCCGAAAAAGAACCGTGAGGCTTTTACAATCCATGAACGCATCTGGTACACTTCCCCAGAGGAAGAAGGAAGGAAAACATGGGACCTGCCAAGGTGGAATCGGCAGAGTGCTAGGAGATGGCAGGATCATTGCGCATCAGAGGACTGCCCGGGCAACTTCAACCTGGGAGGGAGTCCAGGACTTTCTCTGGGGAACGTCCACCCACTTGGCCATCTACATAAAATGTAAGAGGTAAAACCCAGGATAATCTTACAGGACAGAAACCAGTGTCTAGAGAGAATGTAGCAGGCCTTCCAAAGTTCGAGGGGCAAGACAGAAACCGACAAGAAATCGAGAAAAAGGAAAACTATCCTACCAGGAAAGGGTGAGGAGTCAGACTGGCCTGAGATGGCTCTGAAACTCTGTGTGCACGCAGGTTGTCAGGACAACTTCGAATTTTGAGGTTGTTTATGACGTCACGAGGATCATGTCCGCCAAGATGGCCGCACGGTTACAGACTGAGGATTGGCCTAGGCTAGGCTATTACAGGGAGGGATACCCAGAAACAGCTTTGAGAAACAGAAAGCGGACACAGAAACTGGAAGACATAAAACAGACGCTGATTCGAGGGGTAAGAAAGGAATCCTTGGCAAGAAGCGCGAATAGAGGGACAAGCCCCGAGAGGAGAACGTTGTCATCTATTCAAGTCTATGGGGAGGCCATGCTGATTCAAGCTTGCAACTTGATTGGAAGCAAGAGGCCGGACTTGGGCCTTATCAGACCTACGTGGTCCTTCTGCCTTAAGCATAAGCCAAAGTCAAGAATGAGGTCTTGAGGACGTTGAAGAGAAGACTCGATGCCTCCTTTCCTAGGCCCCTGGCATTCTTTGCAGATCAGTCTCACTTTCCATAGCTCTGGCGTCACGGGGGCCCACCGGGTACATGCTAATGTGTCCCAAGAGATGTCTTGGAAGCCTTGAAGGAATGGAGCCCCGTCACGCTTGGGCTATGTCTCTTGGTTTGGAAGTGCTCTACAAGGGTGCTGAAAAGCACCCTTTTCCACAGGGCTTCGTTCCTTCGTGAAGGCTGCCCGCCCAGGCTAGTGTGCTCAGTTTGCCTCCATCGAAATTCTCTCCCCCTACCTCTTGCCGTAGAAGGATTATGGATTATGTGTTTTGACACCACATGTAAGGAAGTGGGCTGAAAATGAGAACATTACAATTCTGTTTCAAGAAAAATAAACAGGCCAGGGCTGAGGATGTAAGGCAAACAAATGGCACAGCCTATAGAAATAAAGGAAGCCCGTATCTAGACGGCACCTGGGGGAACGTTCCAGGATCAGGGGTGAAGTTCGAAACTTCCCAAATCCGGAAAGGAGACAGAAAAATATCTTTCCTGGAGAGAGGGATTCATCACATTCGTCTAATTTGTCTTGGAAACATTGTGTCCGTGAAGGGGGATGCCAGGACCACCTCGAGTTTGGAGTTTCTGACCTCAGGATGTCAAACCAACCCAGATGACCACGTGTTCCCAGTGCTTAGTTTGACCCAGGCTAGGACAGCAAAGACTCCTTCAAGTGACCGGTGCAAATTCAAAGACAACAACCAAGAGTCACGAAAGCACTCACACCTCGGCCTAGAGAACATACGGTAATTCCAGAAATGCCAAACGAATCACTTGGAATGAAGGGGAACGGACTGATAAGCATGTCTAAGGGGGATAGCTGAGAAATACCATGACGATTCTCCTATGGAAAAGAGACAAAGGTCCCAGAAAATGGAAGGCGAACAGAAATCACCCCTGGAGAATCCACAATGAAAGATGATGTCCGTCTTTAGACAGACTCTGCTGGAACGTTTGAAAGGCAGAGAAATTCACAAGCCAAAAGACGGCAGCGAAGGTCAAGGCTGGGCTAAGTGGGAAGGGTGAGTTATGAGACTGCTCCAAGCGGGCCAGGAAACCGTGTGTCCGTGAAGCTTGCCGGGACAGCAGAGACACGATTCTGACAAATCCTCTGACATCGCAGTGGACCCGAAAAACAACCTGGCCTCATCTACACAGTGCCAGACTTGGGCTCAAGTAGCATATTCAAGTCCCATTGCCCTCAACTGCAGGTTGCCAACGGAACATGAAAGGGGCCGGCCGGTGGTGCAGCGGTGAGGTCCGCACCTTCTGGGTCGGTGACCCGGGGTGGGCCGGGTGGACCCTCGGGTGAGCCTGCTCACCACTGCTTCAGGCCTTCGGGGGCAGGCGTCCGAGGTAGTGTAGAGGCAGATGGGAAGGGACGTTAGACAGGGCCAGACTTCCACAGCAAATACAGGAGCATTGCCAGCAGATGTGAGCTCAGCGATGCACTTCTGCCAGAACAAAACCGATTCAAAGTGGCAAAGCATAGAGAGACTGAAGCTGAAAAGAAAACGTGAAAAACTGCATGCCAGTGAGAAGGATGAGATCTCTATGAAGAAACTCAGCAAAACAGGTGAAAGCCATGGCAATGGAAAACTAACAAACGTTGGGGGGAAGAAATTCAAGAGGACACAAGGAGAAAGAAGGAGATTCCAGGATCTAGGAGTGGAAGCAGCAACACACTGGAAACGTCCCTACCAGAGCAAGGAATCTCTGGATTCCATGCAATCCCAGTCAAAGTTGCAGCAATGTTTCCCACAGAGACAGAAGAGGGAATCCTAAAGCTTCTGGCCAGCAACAAGAGACCCTGACTAGGCAAAGGAATCCTCAGGAAAACGAAAAAAGCAGGACGTGGCACACTTTCCGATTTCAACATATAGGACGAAGCACTAGGTACCGAGACGGCACAGTCTGGGCCCCAAAACAGGCACACAGACCCATGCAACAGAATCGAGAACCCAGAGCCCAACTCAAACGTACATGGACAGCCCATCTTCGACCAGGGAGCCAAGAGGAGACAGCGGAGAAAGGAGAGTCTCTACCATAAACGGTGCTGGGAAGCCTGCACAGCCACCTGGAACACAACGAGAGTACACCACGATGTTACACCTGGCACACACACCACCTGAAATGGATCAAAGCCTTGAATGGCAGACTTGAAACCGTGAACCTTGTAGCAGAAGACCTAGGCAGAGTGCTCTTTGCCATCTGTCTGAGCCGCCTGTTTGGAAGAAGCAAGTCCGACTGGGCCAGGGCAACCAAGTCAACAAGAAACCAACGGGACCACGTCAAATGCGGACGCTTCTGCCCAGTGAAGGAAACCATCGACTGAATGCAAAGATAGCACAACGACTGGGGGAGGATGTTTGCAAACCACACATCGGACAAGGGGTGAAAAGCCCAAAGATGCAATCAACTCGCACGTCCCCACAAGAAAAAAAAAAAAAACAACAAGCCAATGAAAACCTGGGCAGAAGATGGAAACAGAGATTTCTGCCAAGAAGATCGAAAGAGGGCCAACGGGTGCATGAACACTTGTTCACCGTCATTAAGCCTCAGGCCAATGCAAATGCAAACTGCAAGGGCACAGCAGCTCACTGTGGTCCGAATGGCTATAAGGAAGCAGACAGGAAGCCACAAGTGTCAGAGAGGAGGTGGAGAGAAGGGAAGCCTCCTGCACCGTTGGTGGGAGTGCAGACCGGTGCAGCCACTACGCCAAGCGGTGTGGAACTGCCTCAGAACTTGAAGAATCCATGTCCCATATGATCCAGCTATTCCTCTGCGGCGTGTTGATCCAAAGAACTCGGAAACACTCCTGCATAAAGACATGTGCACCGCTGAGTTCACCACAGCGTCGCTCCCACTACCCAAGACTTGGAAGCCTCCCTGGAGCCCAGCAAGGGACGAGTGCAGAAGGAAGATGGGATATAGCCACGCAATGGCATACCAGTCAGCCGGAACCAAGGATGCAATCCAGCCATTTGTGACCACCAGAATGGCTGTGAGGGTTTTAGGGAAGTGAAACCAGCCCCAGGGAGCAAGGCAAGTACCGTAGGACCTCACTTAAGAGGAGAGGAAAAAACAAGCGGTCAGGAACAGGTGGCATGGGACATTTGATTGGGGGTTCCCAGAGACAAAGCGGGGAGGTGTGAGAGGGTGAAACAGATGATGAGGCACAAGTGTGTGGTGAGGGCCTGCTATTAGGCTTGCGCAGGGGAAGATGATGTCAGCTACACGGAAGTCTACATCGATGAGGATGCAAATCGGAAAGATATAGGATGTTCTAATGCAGGCTTGTGGCAATAAATTCACCTAAAAGCAAAAAATCCAAAATGGGGTCCAGAATGACGGCATAAAGCTTTGGGGCTGAAAGAGACTAGAGAAGGTGAACTTCCAAGGCTGGAAAATCACCTCAAAATGCGTACTGATGCTACAGAAAGGTAGACCATTCCAAATAGATGAAGAGGAATACTACCCACAGAACATGCTGCCTGCTAAACCCATGCACCCACGGAAAAGGTTACCGTCCAGGATGTTACTACTAATCACCTTCACGAATAATCCAAACAGGCCCACGTGTTCCCAAGCTCAGGCAAAAGGTTGGTCCAAAAGTCCAATTCAGGGCTGGCCCTGTGGCGGAGCGGGTAAGTGCCCACGTTCCGCTTGGCCGGCCCAGGCCTCACTGTTTCACATCACGGGTGCAGATCACATTAGCAGTGTTAGGACATACAGATTTCATGGTACGGTGCGGACAGGGATCATAAACTAAGTAGCAATGGTGAGGTCACGTTATCAATACGCACCCGAAAAAGAACCGTGAGGCTTTTACAATCCATGAACGCATCTGGTACACTTCCCCAGAGGAAGAAGGAAGGAAAACATGGGACCTGCCAAGGTGGAATCGGCAGAGTGCTAGGAGATGGCAGGATCATTGCGCATCAGAGGACTGCCCGGGCAACTTCAACCTGGGAGGGAGTCCAGGACTTTCTCTGGGGAACGTCCACCCACTTGGCCATCTACATAAAATGTAAGAGGTAAAACCCAGGATAATCTTACAGGACAGAAACCAGTGTCTAGAGAGAATGTAGCAGGCCTTCCAAAGTTCGAGGGGCAAGACAGAAACCGACAAGAAATCGAGAAAAAGGAAATCTATCCTACCAGGAAAGGGTGAGGAGTCAGACTGGCCTGAGATGGCTCTGAAACTCTGTGTGCACGCAGGTTGTCAGGACAACTTCGAATTTTGAGGTTGTTTATGACGTCACGAGGATCATGTCCGCCAAGATGGCCGCACGGTTACAGACTGAGGATTGGCCTAGGCTAGGCTATTACAGGGAGGGATACCCAGAAACAGCTTTGAGAAACAGAAAGCGGACACAGAAACTGGAAGACATAAAACAGACGCTGATTCGAGGGGTAAGAAAGGAATCCTTGGCAAGAAGCGCGAATAGAGGGACAAGCCCCGAGAGGAGAACGTTGTCATCTATTCAAGTCTATGGGGAGGCCATGCTGATTCAAGCTTGCAACTTGATTGGAAGCAAGAGGCCGGACTTGGGCCTTATCAGACCTACGTGGTCCTTCTGCCTTAAGCATAAGCCAAAGTCAAGAATGAGGTCTTGAGGACGTTGAAGAGAACACTCGATGCCTCCTTTCCTAGGCCCCTGGCATTCTTTGCAGATCAGTCTCACTTTCCATAGCTCTGGCGTCACGGGGGCCCACCGGGTACATGCTAATGTGTCCCAAGAGATGTCTTGGAAGCCTTGAAGGAATGGAGCCCCGTCACGCTTGGGCTATGTCTCTTGGTTTGGAAGTGCTCTACAAGGGTGCTGAAAAGCACCCTTTTCCACAGGGCTTCGTTCCTTCCTGAAGGCTGCCCGCCCAGGCTAGTGTGCTCAGTTTGCCTCCATCGAAATTCTCTCCCCCTACCTCTTGCCGTAGAAGGATTATGGATTATGTGTTTTGACACCACATGTAAGGAAGTGGGCTGAAAATGAGAACATTACAATTCTGTTTCAAGAAAAATAAACAGGCCAGGGCTGAGGATGTAAGGCAAACAAATGGCACAGCCTATAGAAATAAAGGAAGCCCGTATCTAGACGGCACCTGGGGGAACGTTCCAGGATCAGGGGTGAAGTTCGAAACTTCCCAAATCCGGAAAGGAGACAGAAAAATATCTTTCCTGGAGAGAGGGATTCATCACATTCGTCTAATTTGTCTTGGAAACATTGTGTCCGTGAAGGGGGATGCCAGGACCACCTCGAGTTTGGAGTTTCTGACCTCAGGATGTCAAACCAACCCAGATGACCACGTGTTCCCAGTGCTTAGTTTGACCCAGGCTAGGACAGCAAAGACTCCTTCAAGTGACCGGTGCAAATTCAAAGACAACAACCAAGAGTCACGAAAGCACTCACACCTCGGCCTAGAGAACATACGGTGATTCCAGAAATGCCAAACGAATCACTTGGAATGAAGGGGAACGGACTGATAAGCATGTCTAAGGGGGATAGCTGAGAAATACCATGACGATTCTCCTATGGAAAAGAGACAAAGGTCCCAGAAAATGGAAGGCGAACAGAAATCACCCCTGGATAATCCACAATGAAAGATGATGTCCGTCTTTAGACAGACTCTGCTGGAACGTTTGAAAGGCAGAGAAATTCACAAGCCAAAAGACGGCAGCGAAGGTCAAGGCTGGGCTAAGTGGGAAGGGTGAGTTATGAGACTGCTCCAAGCGGGCCAGGAAACCGTGTGTTCGTGAAGCTTGCCGGGACAGCAGAGACACGATTCTGACAAATCCTCTGACATCGCAGTGGACCCGAAAAACAACCTGGCCTCATCTACACAGTGCCAGACTTGGGCTCAAGTAGCATATTCAAGTCCCATTGCCCTCAACTGCAGGTTGCCAACGGAACATGAAAGGGGCCGGCCGGTGGTGCAGCGGTGAGGTCCGCACCTTCTGGGTCGGTGGCCCGGGGTGGGCCGGGTGGACCCTCGGGTGAGCCTGCTCACCACTGCTTCAGGCCTTCGGGGGCAGGCGTCCGAGGTAGTGTAGAGGCAGATGGGAAGGGACGTTAGACAGGGCCAGACTTCCACAGCAAATACAGGAGCATTGCCAGCAGATGTGAGCTCAGCGATGCACTTCTGCCAGAACAAAACCGATTCAAAGTGGCAAAGCATAGAGAGACTGAAGCTGAAAAGAAAACGTGAAAAACTGCATGCCAGTGAGAAGGATGAGATCTCTATGAAGAAACTCAGCAAAACAGGTGAAAGCCATGGCAATGGAAAACTAACAAACGTTGGGGGGAAGAAATTCAAGAGGACACAAGGAGAAAGAAGGAGATTCCAGGATCTAGGAGTGGAAGCAGCAACACACTGGAAACGTCCCTACCAGAGCAAGGAATCTCTGGATTCCATGCAATCCCAGTCAAAGTTGCAGCAATGTTTCCCACAGAGACAGAAGAGGGAATCCTAAAGCTTCTGGCCAGCAACAAGAGACCCTGACTAGGCAAAGGAATCCTCAGGAAAACGAAAAAAGCAGGACGTGGCACACTTTCCGATTTCAACATATAGGACGAAGCACTAGGTACCGAGACGGCACAGTCTGGGCCCCAAAACAGGCACACAGACCCATGCAACAGAATCGAGAACCCAGAGCCCAACTCAAACGTACATGGACAGCCCATCTTCGACCAGGGAGCCAAGAGGAGACAGCGGAGAAAGGAGAGTCTCTACCATAAACGGTGCTGGGAAGCCTGCACAGCCACCTGGAACACAACGAGAGTACACCACGATGTTACACCTGGCACACACACCACCTGAAATGGATCAAAGCCTTGAATGGCAGACTTGAAACCGTGAACCTTGTAGCAGAAGACCTAGGCAGAGTGCTCTTTGCCATCTGTCTGAGCCGCCTGTTTGGAAGAAGCAAGTCCGACTGGGCCAGGGCAACCAAGTCAACAAGAAACCAACGGGACCACGTCAAATGCGGACGCTTCTGCCCAGTGAAGGAAACCATCGACTGAATGCAAAGATAGCACAACGACTGGGGGAGGATGTTTGCAAACCACACATCGGACAAGGGGTGAAAAGCCCAAAGATGCAATCAACTCGCACGTCCCCACAAGAAAAAAAAAAAAACAACAAGCCAATGAAAACCTGGGCAGAAGATGGAAACAGAGATTTCTGCCAAGAAGATCGAAAGAGGGCCAACGGGTGCATGAACACTTGTTCACCGTCATTAAGCCTCAGGCCAATGCAAATGCAAACTGCAAGGGCACAGCAGCTCACTGTGGTCCGAATGGCTATAAGGAAGCAGACAGGAAGCCACAAGTGTCAGAGAGGAGGTGGAGAGAAGGGAAGCCTCCTGCACCGTTGGTGGGAGTGCAGACCGGTGCAGCCACTACGCCAAGCGGTGTGGAACTGCCTCAGAACTTGAAGAATCCATGTCCCATATGATCCAGCTATTCCTCTGCGGCGTGTTGATCCAAAGAACTCGGAAACACTCCTGCATAAAGACATGTGCACCGCTGAGTTCACCACAGCGTCGCTCCCACTACCCAAGACTTGGAAGCCTCCCTGGAGCCCAGCAAGGGACGAGTGCAGAAGGAAGATGGGATATAGCCACGCAATGGCATACCAGTCAGCCGGAACCAAGGATGCAATCCAGCCATTTGTGACCACCAGAATGGCTGTGAGGGTTTTAGGGAAGTGAAACCAGCCCCAGGGAGCAAGGCAAGTACCGTAGGACCTCACTTAAGAGGAGAGGAAAAAACAAGCGGTCAGGAACAGGTGGCATGGGACATTTGATTGGGGGTTCCCAGAGACAAAGCGGGGAGGTGTGAGAGGGTGAAACAGATGATGAGGCACAAGTGTGTGGTGAGGGCCTGCTATTAGGCTTGCGCAGGGGAAGATGATGTCAGCGACACGGAAGTCTACATCGATGAGGATGCAAATCGGAAAGATATAGGATGTTCTAATGCAGGCTTGTGGCAATAAATTCACCTAAAAGCAAAAAATCCAAAATGGGGTCCAGAATGACGGCATAAAGCTTTGGGGCTGAAAGAGACTAGAGAAGGTGAACTTCCAAGGCTGGAAAATCACCTCAAAATGCGTACTGATGCTACAGAAAGGTAGACCATTCCAAATAGATGAAGAGGAATACTACCCACAGAACATGCTGCCTGCTAAACCCATGCACCCACGGAAAAGGTTACCGTCCAGGATGTTACTACTAATCACCTTCACGAATAATCCAAACAGGCCCACGTGTTCCCAAGCTCAGGCAAAAGGTTGGTCCAAAAGTCCAATTCAGGGCTGGCCCTGTGGCGGAGCGGGTAAGTGCCCACGTTCCGCTTGGCCGGCCCAGGCCTCACTGTTTCACATCACGGGTGCAGATCACATTAGCAGTGTTAGGACATACAGATTTCATGGTACGGTGCGGACAGGGATCATAAACTAAGTAGCAATGGTGAGGTCACGTTATCAATACGCACCCGAAAAAGAACCGTGAGGCTTTTACAATCCATGAACGCATCTGGTACACTTCCCCAGAGGAAGAAGGAAGGAAAACATGGGACCTGCCAAGGTGGAATCGGCAGAGTGCTAGGAGATGGCAGGATCATTGCGCATCAGATGACTGCCCGGGAAACTTCAACCTGGGAGGGAGTCCAGGACTTTCTCTGGGGAACGTCCACCCACTTGGCCATCTACATAAAATGTAAGAGGTAAAACCCAGGATAATCTTACAGGACAGAAACCAGTGTCTAGAGAGAATGTAGCAGGCCTTCCAAAGTTCGAGGGGCAAGACAGAAACCGACAAGAAATCGAGAAAAAGGAAAACTATCCTACCAGGAAAGGGTGAGGAGTCAGACTGGCCTGAGATGGCTCTGAAACTCTGTGTGCACGCAGGTTGTCAGGACAACTTCGAATTTTGAGGTTGTTTATGACGTCACGAGGATCATGTCCGCCAAGATGGCCGCACGGTTACAGACTGAGGATTGGCCTAGGCTAGGCTATTACAGGGAGGGATACCCAGAAACAGCTTTGAGAAACAGAAAGCGGACACAGAAACTGGAAGACATAAAACAGACGCTGATTCGAGGGGTAAGAAAGGAATCCTTGGCAAGAAGCGCGAATAGAGGGACAAGCCCCGAGAGGAGAACGTTGTCATCTATTCAAGTCTATGGGGAGGCCATGCTGATTCAAGCTTGCAACTTGATTGGAAGCAAGAGGCCGGACTTGGGCCTTATCAGACCTACGTGGTCCTTCTGCCTTAAGCATAAGCCAAAGTCAAGAATGAGGTCTTGAGGACGTTGAAGAGAAGACTCGATGCCTCCTTTCCTAGGCCCCTGGCATTCTTTGCAGATCAGTCTCACTTTCCATAGCTCTGGCGTCACGGGGGCCCACCGGGTACATGCTAATGTGTCCCAAGAGATGTCTTGGAAGCCTTGAAGGAATGGAGCCCCGTCACGCTTGGGCTATGTCTCTTGGTTTGGAAGTGCTCTACAAGGGTGCTGAAAAGCACCCTTTTCCACAGGGCTTCGTTCCTTCCTGAAGGCTGCCCGCCCAGGCTAGTGTGCTCAGTTTGCCTCCATCGAAATTCTCTCCCCCTACCTCTTGCCGTAGAAGGATTATGGATTATGTGTTTTGACACCACATGTAAGGAAGTGGGCTGAAAATGAGAACATTACAATTCTGTTTCAAGAAAAATAAACAGGCCAGGGCTGAGGATGTAAGGCAAACAAATGGCACAGCCTATAGAAATAAAGGAAGCCCGTATCTAGACGGCACCTGGGGGAACGTTCCAGGATCAGGGGTGAAGTTCGAAACTTCCCAAATCCGGAAAGGAGACAGAAAAATATCTTTCCTGGAGAGAGGGATTCATCACATTCGTCTAATTTGTCTTGGAAACATTGTGTCCGTGAAGGGGGATGCCAGGACCACCTCGAGTTTGGAGTTTCTGACCTCAGGATGTCAAACCAACCCAGATGACCACGTGTTCCCAGTGCTTAGTTTGACCCAGGCTAGGACAGCAAAGACTCCTTCAAGTGACCGGTGCAAATTCAAAGACAACAACCAAGAGTCACGAAAGCACTCACACCTCGGCCTAGAGAACATACGGTGATTCCAGAAATGCAAGACGAATCACTTGGAATGAAGGGGAACGGACTGATAAGCATGTCTAAGGGGGATAGCTGAGAAA
Source organism: Equus asinus (assembly GCF_041296235.1). Classification (NCBI taxonomy): domain Eukaryota; kingdom Metazoa; phylum Chordata; class Mammalia; order Perissodactyla; family Equidae; genus Equus; species Equus asinus. The sequence continues at coordinate 5,692,287 of NC_091790.1, read as the reverse complement.
TACCATGACGATTCTCCTATGGAAAAGAGACAAAGGTCCCAGAAAATGGAAGGCGAACAGAAATCACCCCTGGAGAATCCACAATGAAAGATGATGTCCGTCTTTAGACAGACTCTGCTGGAACGTTTGAAAGGCAGAGAAATTCACAAGCCAAAAGACGGCAGCGAAGGTCAAGGCTGGGCTAAGTGGGAAGGGTGAGTTATGAGACTGCTCCAAGCGGGCCAGGAAACCGTGTGTCCGTGAAGCTTGCCGGGACAGCAGAGACACGATTCTGACGAATCCTCTGACATCGCAGTGGACCCGAAAAACAACCTGGCCTCATCTACACAGTGCCAGACTTGGGCTCAAGTAGCATATTCAAGTCCCATTGCCCTCAACTGCAGGTTGCCAACGGAACATGAAAGGGGCCGGCCGGTGGTGCAGCGGTGAGGTCCGCACCTTCTGGGTCGGTGGCCCGGGGTGGGCCGGGTGGACCCTCGGGTGAGCCTGCTCACCACTGCTTCAGGCCTTCGGGGGCAGGCGTCCGAGGTAGTGTAGAGGCAGATGGGAAGGGACGTTAGACAGGGCCAGACTTCCACAGCAAATACAGGAGCATTGCCAGCAGATGTGAGCTCAGCGATGCACTTCTGCCAGAACAAAACCGATTCAAAGTTGCAAAGCATAGAGAGACTGAAGCTGAAAAGAAAAAGTGAAAAACTGCATGCCAGTGAGAAGGATGAGATCTCTATGAAGAAACTTAGCAAAACAGGTGAAAGCCATGGCAATGGAAAACTAACAAACGTTGGGGGGAAGAAATTCAAGAGGACACAAGGAGAAAGAAGGAGATTCCAGGATCTAGGAGTGGAAGCAGCAACACACTGGAAACGTCCCTACCAGAGCAAGGAATCTCTGGATTCCATGCAATCCCAGTCAAAGTTGCAGCAATGTTTCCCACAGAGACAGAAGAGGGAATCCTAAAGCTTCTGGCCAGCAACAAGAGACCCTGACTAGGCAAAGGAATCCTCAGGAAAACGAAAAAAGCAGGACGTGGCACACTTTCCGATTTCAACATATACGACGAAGCACTAGGTACCGAGACGGCACAGTCTGGGCCCCAAAACAGGCACACAGACCCATGCAACAGAATCGAGAACCCAGAGCCCAACTCAAACGTACATGGACAGCCCATCTTCGACCAGGGAGCCAAGAGGAGACAGCGGAGAAAGGAGAGTCTCTACCATAAACGGTGCTGGGAAGCCTGCACAGCCACCTGGAACACAACGAGAGTACACCATGATGTTACACCTGGCACACACACCACCTGAAATGGATCAAAGCCTTGAATGGCAGACTTGAAACCGTGAACCTTGTAGCAGAAGACCTAGGCAGAGTGCTCTTGGCCATCTGTCTGAGCCGCCTGTTTGGAAGAAGCAAGTCCGACTGGGCCAGGGCAACCAAGTCAACAAGAAACCAACGGGACCACGTCAAATGCGGACCCTTCTGCCCAGTGAAGGAAACCATCGACTGAATGCAAAGATAGCACAACGACTGGGGGAGGATGTTTGCAAACCACACATCGGACAAGGGGTGAAAAGCCCAAAGATGCAATCAACTCGCACGTCCCCACAAGAAAAAAAAAAAAAACAACAAGCCAATGAAAACCTGGGCAGAAGATGGAAACAGAGATTTCTGCCAAGAAGATCGAAAGAGGGCCAACGGGTGCATGAACACTTGTTCACCGTCATTAAGCCTCAGGCCAATGCAAATGCAAACTGCAAGGGCACAGCAGCTCACTGTGGTCCGAATGGCTATAAGGAAGCAGACAGGAAGCCACAAGTGTCAGAGAGGAGGTGGAGAGAAGGGAAGCCTCCTGCACCGTTGGTGGGAGTGCAGACCGGTGCAGCCACTACGCCAAGCGGTGTGGAACTGCCTCAGAACTTGAAGAATCCATGTCCCATATGATCCAGCTATTCCTCTGCGGCGTGTTGATCCAAAGAACTCGGAAACACTCCTGCATAAAGACATGTGCACCGCTGAGTTCACCACAGCGTCGCTCCCACTACCCAAGACTTGGAAGCCTCCCTGGAGCCCAGCAAGGGACCAGTGCAGAAGGAAGATGGGCTATAGCCACGCAATGGCATACCAGTCAGCCGGAACCAAGGATGCAATCCAGCCATTTGTGACCACCAGAATGGCTGTGAGGGTTTTAGGGAAGTGAAACCAGCCCCAGGGAGCAAGGCAAGTACCGTAGGACCTCACTTAAGAGGAGAGGAAAAAACAAGCGGTCAGGAACAGGTGGCATGGGACATTTGATTGGGGGTTCCCAGAGACAAAGCGGGGAGGTGTGAGAGGGTGAAACAGATGATGAGGCACAAGTGTGTGGTGAGGGCCTGCAATTAGGCTTGCGCAGGGGAAGATGATGTCAGCGACACGGAAGTCTACATCGATGAGGATGCAAATCGGAAAGATATAGGATGTTCTAATGCAGGCTTGTGGCAATAAATTCACCTAAAAGCAAAAAATCCAAAATGGGGTCCAGAATGACGGCATAAAGCTTTGGGGCTGAAAGAGACTAGAGAAGGTGAACTTCCAAGGCTGGAAAATCACCTCAAAATGCGTACTGCTGCTACAGAAAGGTAGACCATTCCAAATAGATGAAGAGGAATACTACCCACAGAACATGCTGCCTGCTAAACCCATGCACCGACGGAAAAGGTTACCGTCCAGGATGTTACTACTAATCACCTTCACGAATAATCCAAACAGGCCCACGTGTTCCCAAGCTCAGGCAAAAGGTTGGTCCAAAAGTCCAATTCAGGGCCGGCCCTGTGGCGGAGCGGGTAAGTGCCCACGTTCCGCTTGGCCGGCCCAGGCCTCACTGTTTCACATCACGGGTGCAGATCACATTAGCAGTGTTAGGACATACAGATTTCATGGTACGGTGCGGACAGGGATCATAAACTAAGTAGCAATGGTGAGGTCACGTTATCAATACGCACCCGAAAAAGAACCGTGAGGCTTTTACAATCCATGAACGCATCTGGTACACTTCCCCAGAGGAAGAAGGAAGGAAAACATGGGACCTGCCAAGGTGGAATCGGCAGAGTGCTAGGAGATGGCAAGATCATTGCGCATCAGAGGACTGCCCGGGCAACTTCAACCTGGGAGGGAGTCCAGGACTTTCTCTGGGGAACGTCCACCCACTTGGCCATCTACATAAAATGTAAGAGGTAAAACCCAGGATAATCTTACAGGACAGAAACCAGTGTCTAGAGAGAATGTAGCAGGCCTTCCAAAGTTCGAGGGGCAAGACAGAAACCGACAAGAAATCGAGAAAAAGGAAAACTATCCTACCAGGAAAGGGTGAGGAGTCAGACTGGCCTGAGATGGCTCTGAAACTCTGTGTGCACGCAGGTTGTCAGGACAACTTCGAATTTTGAGGTTGTTTATGACGTCACGAGGATCATGTCCGCCAAGATGGCCGCACGGTTACAGACTGAGGATTGGCCTAGGCTAGGCTATTACAGGGAGGGATACCCAGAAACAGCTTTGAGAAACAGAAAGCGGACACAGAAACTGGAAGACATAAAACAGACGCTGATTCGAGGGGTAAGAAAGGAATCCTTGGCAAGAAGCGCGAATAGAGGGACAAGCCCCGAGAGGAGAACGTTGTCATCTATTCAAGTCTATGGGGAGGCCATGCTGATTCAAGCTTGCAACTTGATTGGAAGCAAGAGGCCGGACTTGGGCCTTATCAGACCTACGTGGTCCTTCTGCCTTAAGCATAAGCCAAAGTCAAGAATGAGGTCTTGAGGACGTTGAAGAGAACACTCGATGCCTCCTTTCCCAGGCCCCTGGCATTCTTTGCAGATCAGTCTCACTTTCCATAGCTCTGGCGTCACGGGGGCCCACCGGGTACATGCTAATGTGTCCCAAGAGATGTCTTGGAAGCCTTGAAGGAATGGAGCCCCGTCACGCTTGGGCTATGTCTCTTGGTTTGGAAGTGCTCTACAAGGGTGCTGAAAAGCACCCTTTTCCACAGGGCTTCGTTCCTTCGTGAAGGCTGCCCGCCCAGGCTAGTGTGCTCAGTTTGCCTCCATCGAAATTCTCTCCCCCACCTCTTGCCGTAGAAGGATTATGGATTATGTGTTTTGACACCACATGTAAGGAAGTGGGCTGAAAATGAGAACATTACAATTCTGTTTCAAGAAAAATAAACAGGCCAGGGCTGAGGATGTAAAGCAAACAAATGGCACAGCCTATAGAAATAAAGGAAGCCCGTATCTAGACGGCACCTGGGGGAACGTTCCAGGATCAGGGGTGAAGTTCGAAACTTCCCAAATCCGGAAAGGAGACAGAAAAATATCGTTCCTGGAGAGAGGGATTCATCACATTCGTCTAATTTGTCTTGGAAACATTGTGTCCGTGAAGGGGGATGCCAGGACCACCTCGAGTTTGGAGTTTCTGACCTCAGGATGTCAAACCAACCCAGATGACCACGTGTTCCCAGTGCTTAGTTTGACCCAGGCTAGGACAGCAAAGACTCCTTCAAGTGACCGGTGCAAATTCAAAGACAACAACCAAGAGTCACGAAAGCACTCACACCTCGGCCTAGAGAACATACGGTGATTCCAGAAATGCCAAACGAATCACTTGGAATGAAGGGGAACGGACTGATAAGCATGTCTAAGGGGGATAGCTGAGAAATACCATGACGATTCTCCTATGGAAAAGAGACAAAGGTCCCAGAAAATGGAAGGCGAACAGAAATCACCCCTGGATAATCCACAATGAAAGATGATGTCCGTCTTTAGACAGACTCTGCTGGAACGTTTGAAAGGCAGAGAAATTCACAAGCCAAAAGACGGCAGCGAAGGTCAAGGCTGGGCTAAGTGGGAAGGGTGAGTTATGAGACTGCTCCAAGCGGGCCAGGAAACCGTGTGTCCGTGAAGCTTGCCGGGACAGCAGAGACACGATTCTGACGAATCCTCTGACATCGCAGTGGACCCGAAAAACAACCTGGCCTCATCTACACAGTGCCAGACTTGGGCTCAAGTAGCATATTCAAGTCCCATTGCCCTCAACTGCAGGTTGCCAACGGAACATGAAAGGGGCCGGCCGGTGGTGCAGCGGTGAGGTCCGCACCTTCTGGGTCGGTGGCCCGGGGTGGGCCGGGTGGACCCTCGGGTGAGCCTGCTCACCACTGCTTCAGGCCTTCGGGGGCAGGCGTCCGAGGTAGTGTAGAGGCAGATGGGAAGGGACGTTAGACAGGGCCAGACTTCCACAGCAAATACAGGAGCATTGCCAGCAGATGTGAGCTCAGCGATGCACTTCTGCCAGAACAAAACCGATTCAAAGTTGCAAAGCATAGAGAGACTGAAGCTGAAAAGAAAAAGTGAAAAACTGCATGCCAGTGAGAAGGATGAGATCTCTATGAAGAAACTTAGCAAAACAGGTGAAAGCCATGGCAATGGAAAACTAACAAACGTTGGGGGGAAGAAATTCAAGAGGACACAAGGAGAAAGAAGGAGATTCCAGGATCTAGGAGTGGAAGCAGCAACACACTGGAAACGTCCCTACCAGAGCAAGGAATCTCTGGATTCCATGCAATCCCAGTCAAAGTTGCAGCAATGTTTCCCACAGAGACAGAAGAGGGAATCCTAAAGCTTCTAGCCAGCAACAAGAGAACCTGACTAGGCAAAGGAATCCTCAGGAAAACGAAAAAAGCAGGACGTGGCACACTTTCCAATTTCAACATATAGGACGAAGCACTAGGTACCGAGACGGCACAGTCTGGGCCCCAAAACAGGCACACAGACCCATGCAACAGAAACGAGAACCCAGAGCCCAACTCAAACGTTCATGGACAGCCCATCTTCGACCAGGGAGCCAAGAGGAGACAGCGGAGAAAGGAGAGTCTCTACCATAAACGGTGCTGGGAAGCCTGCACAGCCACCTGGAACACAACGAGAGTACACCATGATGTTACACCTGGCACACACACCACCTGAAATGGATCAAAGCCTTGAATGGCAGACTTGAAACCGTGAACCTTGTAGCAGAAGACCTAGGCAGAGTGCTCTTTGCCATCTGTCTGAGCCGCCTGTTTGGAAGAAGCAAGTCCGACTGGGCCAGGGCAACCAAGTCAACAAGAAACCAACGGGACCACGTCAAATGCGGACGCTTCTGCCCAGTGAAGGAAACCATCGACTGAATGCAAAGATAGCACAACGACTGGGGGAGGATGTTTGCAAACCACACATCGGACAAGGGGTGAAAAGCCCAAAGATGCAATCAACTCGCACGTCCCCACAAGAAAAAAAAAAAAACAACAAGCCAATGAAAACCTGGGCAGAAGATGGAAACAGAGATTTCTGCCAAGAAGATCGAAAGAGGGCCAACGGGTGCATGAACACTTGTTCACCGTCATTAAGCCTCAGGCCAATGCAAATGCAAACTGCAAGGGCACAGCAGCTCACTGTGGTCCGAATGGCTATAAGGAAGCAGACAGGAAGCCACAAGTGTCAGAGAGGAGGTGGAGAGAAGGGAAGCCTCCTGCACCGTTGGTGGGAGTGCAGACCGGTGCAGCCACTACGCCAAGCGGTGTGGAACTGCCTCAGAACTTGAAGAATCCATGTCCCATATGATCCAGCTATTCCTCTGCGGCGTGTTGATCCAAAGAACTCGGAAACACTCCTGCATAAAGACATGTGCACCGCTGAGTTCACCACAGCGTCGCTCCCACTACCCAAGACTTGGAAGCCTCCCTGGAGCCCAGCAAGGGACGAGTGCAGAAGGAAGATGGGCTATAGCCACGCAATGGCATACCAGTCAGCCGGAACCAAGGATGCAATCCAGCCATTTGTGACCACCAGAATGGCTGTGAGGGTTTTAGGGAAGTGAAACAAGCCCCAGGGAGCAAGGCAAGTACCGTAGGACCTCACTTAAGAGGAGAGGAAAAAACAAGCGGTCAGGAACAGGTGGCACGGGACATTTGATTGGGGGTTCCCAGAGACAAAGCGGGGAGGTGTGAGAGGGTGAAACATATGATGAGGCACAAGTGTGTGGTGAGGGCCTGCTATTAGGCTTGCGCAGGGGAAGATGATGTCAGCTACACGGAAGTCTACATCGATGAGGATGCAAATCGGAAAGATATAGGATGTTCTAATGCAGGCTTGTGGCAATAAATTCACCTAAAAGCAAAAAATCCAAAATGGGGTCCAGAATGACGGCATAAAGCTTTGGGGCTGAAAGAGACTAGAGAAGGTGAACTTCCAAGGCTGGAAAATCACCTCAAAATGCGTACTGATGCTACAGAAAGGTAGACCATTCCAAATAGATGAAGAGGAATACTACCCACAGAACATGCTGCCTGCTAAACCCATGCACCCACGGAAAAGGTTACCGTGCAGGATGTTACTACTAATCACCTTCACGAATAATCCAAACAGGCCCACGTGTTCCCAAGCTCAGGCAAAAGGTTGGTCCAAAAGTCCAATTCAGGGCCGGCCCTGTGGCGGAGCGGGTAAGTGCCCACGTTCCGCTTGGCCGGCCCAGGCCTCACTGTTTCACATCACGGGTGCAGATCACATTAGCAGTGTTAGGACATACAGATTTCACGGTACGGTGCGGACAGGGATCATAAACTAAGTAGCAATGGTGAGGTCACGTTATCAATACGCACCCGAAATAGAACCGTGAGGCTTTTACAATCCATGAACGCATCTGGTACACTTCCCCAGAGGAAGAAGGAAGGAAAACATGGGACCTGCCAAGGTGGAATCGGCAGAGTGCTAGGAGATGGCCCGATCATTGCGCATCAGAGGACTGCCCGGGCAACTTCAACTTGGGAGGGAGTCCAGGACTTTCTCTGGGGAACGTCCACCCACTTGGCCATCTACATAAAATGTAAGAGGTAAAACCCAGGATAATCTTACAGGACAGAAACCAGTGTCTAGAGAGAATGTAGCAGGCCTTCCAAAGTTCGAGGAGCAAGACAGAAACCGACAAGAAATCGAGAAAAAGGAAAACTATCCTACCAGGAAAGGGTGAGGAGTCAGACTGGCCTGAGATGGCTCTGAAACTCTGTGTGCACGCAGGTTGTCAGGACAACTTCGAATTTTGAGGTTGTTTATGACGTCACGAGGATCATGTCCGCCAAGATGGCCGCACGGTTACAGACTGAGGATTGGCCTAGGCTAGGCTATTACAGGGAGGGACACCCAGAAACAGCTTTGAGAAACAGAAAGCGGACACAGAAACTGGAAGACATAAAACAGACGCTGATTCGAGGGGTAAGAAAGGAATCCTTGGCAAGAAGCGCGAATAGAGGGACAAGCCCCGAGAGGAGAACGTTGTCATCTATTCAAGTCTATGGGGAGGCCATGCTGATTCAAGCTTGCAACTTGATTGGAAGCAAGAGGCCGGACTTGGGCCTTATCAGACCTACGTGGTCCTTCTGCCTTAAGCATAAGCCAAAGTCAAGAATGAGGTCTTGAGGACGTTGAAGAGAAGACTCGATGCCTCCTTTCCTAGGCCCCTGGCATTCTTTGCAGATCAGTCTCACTTTCCATAGCTCTGGCGTCACGGGGGCCCACCGGGTACATGCTAATGTGTCCCAAGAGATGTCTTGGAAGCCTTGAAGGAATGGAGCCCCGTCACGCTTGGGCTATGTCTCTTGGTTTGGAAGTGCTCTACAAGGGTGCTGAAAAGCACCCTTTTCCACAGGGCTTCGTTCCTTCGTGAAGGCTGCCCGCCCAGGCTAGTGTGCTCAGTTTGCCTCCATCGAAATTCTCTCCCCCTACCTCTTGCCGTAGAAGGATTATGGATTATGTGTTTTGACACCACATGTAAGGAATTGGGCTGAAAATGAGAACATTACAATTCTGTTTCAAGAAAAATAAACAGGCCAGGGCTGAGGATGTAAGGCAAACAAATGGCACAGCCTATAGAAATAAAGGAAGCCCGTATCTAGACGGCACCTGGGGGAACGTTCCAGGATCAGGGGTGAAGTTCGAAACTTCCCAAATCCGGAAAGGAGACAGAAAAATATCTTTCCTGGAGAGAGGGATTCATCACATTCGTCTAATTTGTCTTGGAAACATTGTGTCCGTGAAGGGGGATGCCAGGACCACCTCGAGTTTGGAGTTTCTGACCTCAGGATGTCAAACCAACCCAGATGACCACGTGTTCCCAGTGCTTAGTTTGACCCAGGCTAGGACAGCAAAGACTCCTTCAAGTGACCGGTGCAAATTCAAAGACAACAACCAAGAGTCACGAAAGCACTCACACCTCGGCCTAGAGAACATACGGTGATTCCAGAAATGCCAAACGAATCACTTGGAATGAAGGGGAACGGACTGATAAGCATGTCTAAGGGGGATAGCTGAGAAATACCATGACGATTCTCCTATGGAAAAGAGACAAAGGTCCCAGAAAATGGAAGGCGAACAGAAATCACCCCTGGATAATCCACAATGAAAGATGATGTCCGTCTTTAGACAGACTCTGCTGGAACGTTTGAAAGGCAGAGAAATTCACAAGCCAAAAGACGGCAGCGAAGGTCAAGGCTGGGCTAAGTGGGAAGGGTGAGTTATGAGACTGCTCCAAGCGGGCCAGGAAACCGTGTGTCCGTGAAGCTTGCCGGGACAGCAGAGACACGATTCTGACGAATCCTCTGACATCGCAGTGGACCCGAAAAACAACCTGGCCTCATCTACACAGTGCCAGACTTGGGCTCAAGTAGCATATTCAAGTCCCATTGCCCTCAACTGCAGGTTGCCAACGGAACATGAAAGGGGCCGGCCGGTGGTGCAGCGGTGAGGTCCGCACCTTCTGGGTCGGTGGCCCGGGGTGGGCCGGGTGGACCCTCGGGTGAGCCTGCTCACCACTGCTTCAGGCCTTCGGGGGCAGGCGTCCGAGGTAGTGTAGAGGCAGATGGGAAGGGACGTTAGACAGGGCCAGACTTCCACAGCAAATACAGGAGCATTGCCAGCAGATGTGAGCTCAGCGATGCACTTCTGCCAGAACAAAACCGATTCAAAGTGGCAAAGCATAGAGAGACTGAAGCTGAAAAGAAAACGTGAAAAACTGCATGCCAGTGAGAAGGATGAGATCTCTATGAAGAAACTCAGCAAAACAGGTGAAAGCCATGGCAATGGAAAACTAACAAACGTTGGGGGGAAGAAATTCAAGAGGACACAAGGAGAAAGAAGGAGATTCCAGGATCTAGGAGTGGAAGCAGCAACACACTGGAAACGTCCCTACCAGAGCAAGGAATCTCTGGATTCCATGCAATCCCAGTCAAAGTTGCAGCAATGTTTCCCACAGAGACAGAAGAGGGAATCCTAAAGCTTCTGGCCAGCAACAAGAGACCCTGACTAGGCAAAGGAATCCTCAGGAAAACGAAAAAAGCAGGACGTGGCACACTTTCCGATTTCAACATATAGGACGAAGCACTAGGTACCGAGACGGCACAGTCTGGGCCCCAAAACAGGCACACAGACCCATGCAACAGAATCGAGAACCCAGAGCCCAACTCAAACGTACATGGACAGCCCATCTTCGACCAGGGAGCCAAGAGGAGACAGCGGAGAAAGGAGAGTCTCTACCATAAACGGTGCTGGGAAGCCTGCACAGCCACCTGGAACACAACGAGAGTACACCATGATGTTACACCTGGCACACACACCACCTGAAATGGATCAAAGCCTTGAATGGCAGACTTGAAACCGTGAACCTTGTAGCAGAAGACCTAGGCAGAGTGCTCTTGGCCATCTGTCTGAGCCGCCTGTTTGGAAGAAGCAAGTCCGACTGGGCCAGGGCAACCAAGTCAACAAGAAACCAACGGGACCACGTCAAATGCGGACGCTTCTGCCCAGTGAAGGAAACCATCGACTGAATGCAAAGATAGCACAACGACTGGGGGAGGATGTTTGCAAACCACACATCGGACAAGGGGTGAAAAGCCCAAAGATGCAATCAACTCGCACGTCCCCACAAGAAAAAAAAAAAAACAACAAGCCAATGAAAACCTGGGCAGAAGATGGAAACAGAGATTTCTGCCAAGAAGATCGAAAGAGGGCCAACGGGTGCATGAACACTTGTTCACCGTCATTAAGCCTCAGGCCAATGCAAATGCAAACTGCAAGGGCACAGCAGCTCACTGTGGTCCGAATGGCTATAAGGAAGCAGACAGGAAGCCACAAGTGTCAGAGAGGAGGTGGAGAGAAGGGAAGCCTCCTGCACCGTTGGTGGGAGTGCAGACCGGTGCAGCCACTACGCCAAGCGGTGTGGAACTGCCTCAGAACTTGAAGAATCCATGTCCCATATGATCCAGCTATTCCTCTGCGGCGTGTTGATCCAAAGAACTCGGAAACACTCCTGCATAAAGACATGTGCACCGCTGAGTTCACCACAGCGTCGCTCCCACTACCCAAGACTTGGAAGCCTCCCTGGAGCCCAGCAAGGGACGAGTGCAGAAGGAAGATGGGCTATAGCCACGCAATGGCATACCAGTCAGCCGGAACCAAGGATGCAATCCAGCCATTTGTGACCACCAGAATGGCTGTGAGGGTTTTAGGGAAGTGAAACAAGCCCCAGGGAGCAAGGCAAGTACCGTAGGACCTCACTTAAGAGGAGAGGAAAAAACAAGCGGTCAGGAACAGGTGGCACGGGACATTTGATTGGGGGTTCCCAGAGACAAAGCGGGGAGGTGTGAGAGGGTGAAACAGATGATGAGGCACAAGTGTGTGGTGAGGGCCTGCTATTAGGCTTGCGCAGGGGAAGATGATGTCAGCTACACGGAAGTCTACATCGATGAGGATGCAAATCGGAAAGATATAGGATGTTCTAATGCAGGCTTGTGGCAATAAATTCACCTAAAAGCAAAAAATCCAAAATGGGGTCCAGAATGACGGCATAAAGCTTTGGGGCTGAAAGAGACTAGAGAAGGTGAACTTCCAAGGCTGGAAAATCACCTCAAAATGCGTACTGATGCTACAGAAAGGTAGACCATTCCAAATAGATGAAGAGGAATACTACCCACAGAACATGCTGCCTGCTAAACCCATGCACCCACGGAAAAGGTTACCGTGCAGGATGTTACTACTAATCACCTTCACGAATAATCCAAACAGGCCCACGTGTTCCCAAGCTCAGGCAAAAGGTTGGTCCAAAAGTCCAATTCAGGGCCGGCCCTGTGGCGGAGCGGGTAAGTGCCCACGTTCCGCTTGGCCGGCCCAGGCCTCACTGTTTCACATCACGGGTGCAGATCACATTAGCAGTGTTAGGACATACAGATTTCACGGTACGGTGCGGACAGGGATCATAAACTAAGTAGCAATGGTGAGGTCACGTTATCAATACGCACCCGAAATAGAACCGTGAGGCTTTTACAATCCATGAACGCATCTGGTACACTTCCCCAGAGGAAGAAGGAAGGAAAACATGGGACCTGCCAAGGTGGAATCGGCAGAGTGCTAGGAGATGGCACGATCATTGCGCATCAGAGGACTGCCCGGGCAACTTCAACTTGGGAGGGAGTCCAGGACTTTCTCTGGGGAACGTCCACCCACTTGGCCATCTACATAAAATGTAAGAGGTAAAACCCAGGATAATCTTACAGGACAGAAACCAGTGTCTAGAGAGAATGTAGCAGGCCTTCCAAAGTTCGAGGAGCAAGACAGAAACCGACAAGAAATCGAGAAAAAGGAAAACTATCCTACCAGGAAAGGGTGAGGAGTCAGACTGGCCTGAGATGGCTCTGAAACTCTGTGTGCACGCAGGTTGTCAGGACAACTTCGAATTTTGAGGTTGTTTATGACGTCACGAGGATCATGTCCGCCAAGATGGCCGCACGGTTACAGACTGAGGATTGGCCTAGGCTAGGCTATTACAGGGAGGGATACCCAGAAACAGCTTTGAGAAACAGAAAGCGGACACAGAAACTGGAAGACATAAAACAGACGCTGATTCGAGGGGTAAGAAAGGAATCCTTGGCAAGAAGCGCAAATAGAGGGACAAGCCCCGAGAGGAGAACGTTGTCATCTATTCAAGTCTATGGGGAGGCCATGCTGATTCAAGCTTGCAACTTGATTGGAAGCAAGAGGCCGGACTTGGGCCTTATCAGACCTACGTGGTCCTTCTGCCTTAAGCATAAGCCAAAGTCAAGAATGAGGTCTTGAGGACGTTGAAGAGAACACTCGATGCCTCCTTTCCTAGGCCCCTGGCATTCTTTGCAGATCAGTCTCACTTTCCATAGCTCTGGCGTCACGGGGGCCCACCGGGTACATGCTAATGTGTCCCAAGAGATGTCTTGGAAGCCTTGAAGGAATGGAGCCCCGTCACGCTTGGGCTATGTCTCTTGGTTTGGAAGTGCTCTACAAGGGTGCTGAAAAGCACCCTTTTCCACAGGGCTTCGTTCCTTCCTGAAGGCTGCCCGCCCAGGCTAGTGTGCTCAGTTTGCCTCCATCGAAATTCTCTCCCCCTACCTCTTGCCGTAGAAGGATTATGGATTATGTGTTTTGACACCACATGTAAGGAAGTGGGCTGAAAATGAGAACATTACAATTCTGTTTCAAGAAAAATAAACAGGCCAGGGCTGAGGATGTAAGGCAAACAAATGGCACAGCCTATAGAAATAAAGGAAGCCCGTATCTAGACGGCACCTGGGGGAACGTTCCAGGATCAGGGGTGAAGTTCGAAACTTCCCAAATCCGGAAAGGAGACAGAAAAATATCTTTCCTGGAGAGAGGGATTCATCACATTCGTCTAATTTGTCTTGGAAACATTGTGTCCGTGAAGGGGGATGCCAGGACCACCTCGAGTTTGGAGTTTCTGACCTCAGGATGTCAAACCAACCCAGATGACCACGTGTTCCCAGTGCTTAGTTTGACCCAGGCTAGGACAGCAAAGACTCCTTCAAGTGACCGGTGCAAATTCAAAGACAACAACCAAGAGTCACGAAAGCACTCACACCTCGGCCTAGAGAACATACGGTGATTCCAGAAATGCCAAACGAATCACTTGGAATGAAGGGGAACGGACTGATAAGCATGTCTAAGGGGGATAGCTGAGAAATACCATGACGATTCTCCTATGGAAAAGAGACAAAGGTCCCAGAAAATGGAAGGCGAACAGAAATCACCCCTGGATAATCCACAATGAAAGATGATGTCCGTCTTTAGACAGACTCTGCTGGAACGTTTGAAAGGCAGAGAAATTCACAAGCCAAAAGACGGCAGCGAAGGTCAAGGCTGGGCTAAGTGGGAAGGGTGAGTTATGAGACTGCTCCAAGCGGGCCAGGAAACCGTGTGTCCGTGAAGCTTGCCGGGACAGCAGAGACACGATTCTGACGAATCCTCTGACATCGCAGTGGACCCGAAAAACAACCTGGCCTCATCTACACAGTGCCAGACTTGGGCTCAAGTAGCATATTCAAGTCCCATTGCCCTCAACTGCAGGTTGCCAACGGAACATGAAAGGGGCCGGCCGGTGGTGCAGCGGTGAGGTCCGCACCTTCTGGGTCGGTGGCCCGGGGTGGGCCGGGTGGACCCTCGGGTGAGCCTGCTCACCACTGCTTCAGGCCTTCGGGGGCAGGCGTCCGAGGTAGTGTAGAGGCAGATGGGAAGGGACGTTAGACAGGGCCAGACTTCCACAGCAAATACAGGAGCATTGCCAGCAGATGTGAGCTCAGCGATGCACTTCTGCCAGAACAAAACCGATTCAAAGTTGCAAAGCATAGAGAGACTGAAGCTGAAAAGAAAAAGTGAAAAACTGCATGCCAGTGAGAAGGATGAGATCTCTATGAAGAAACTCAGCAAAACAGGTGAAAGCCATGGCAATGGAAAACTAACAAACGTTGGGGGGAAGAAATTCAAGAGGACACAAGGAGAAAGAAGGAGATTCCAGGATCTAGGAGTGGAAGCAGCAACACACTGGAAACGTCCCTACCAGAGCAAGGAATCTCTGGATTCCATGCAATCCCAGTCAAAGTTGCAGCAATGTTTCCCACAGAGACAGAAGAGGGAATGCTAAAGCTTCTGGCCAGCAACAAGAGACCCTGACTAGGCAAAGGAATCCTCAGGAAAACGAAAAAAGCAGGACGTGGCACACTTTCCGATTTCAACATATAGGACGAAGCACTAGGTACCGAGACGGCACAGTCTGGGCCCCAAAACAGGCACACAGACCCATGCAACAGAATCGAGAACCCAGAGCCCAACTCAAACGTACATGGACAGCCCATCTTCGACCAGGGAGCCAAGAGGAGACAGCGGAGAAAGGAGAGTCTCTACCATAAACGGTGCTGGGAAGCCTGCACAGCCACCTGGAACACAACGAGAGTACACCACGATGTTACACCTGGCACACACACCACCTGAAATGGATCAAAGCCTTGAATGGCAGACTTGAAACCGTGAACCTTGTAGCAGAAGACCTAGGCAGAGTGCTCTTTGCCATCTGTCTGAGCCGCCTGTTTGGAAGAAGCAAGTCCGACTGGGCCAGGGCAACCAAGTCAACAAGAAACCAACGGGACCACGTCAAATGCGGACGCTTCTGCCCAGTGAAGGAAACCATCGACTGAATGCAAAGATAGCACAACGACTGGGGGAGGATGTTTGCAAACCACACATCGGACAAGGGGTGAAAAGCCCAAAGATGCAATCAACTCGCACGTCCCCACAAGAAAAAAAAAAAAAACAACAAGCCAATGAAAACCTGGGCAGAAGATGGAAACAGAGATTTCTGCCAAGAAGATCGAAAGAGGGCCAACGGGTGCATGAACACTTGTTCACCGTCATTAAGCCTCAGGCCAATGCAAATGCAAACTGCAAGGGCACAGCAGCTCACTGTGGTCCGAATGGCTATAAGGAAGCAGACAGGAAGCCACAAGTGTCAGAGAGGAGGTGGAGAGAAGGGAAGCCTCCTGCACCGTTGGTGGGAGTGCAGACCGGTGCAGCCACTACGCCAAGCGGTGTGGAACTGCCTCAGAACTTGAAGAATCCATGTCCCATATGATCCAGCTATTCCTCTGCGGCGTGTTGATCCAAAGAACTCGGAAACACTCCTGCATAAAGACATGTGCACCGCTGAGTTCACCACAGCGTCGCTCCCACTACCCAAGACTTGGAAGCCTCCCTGGAGCCCAGCAAGGGACCAGTGCAGAAGGAAGATGGGCTATAGCCACGCAATGGCATACCAGTCAGCCGGAACCAAGGATGCAATCCAGCCATTTGTGACCACCAGAATGGCTGTGAGGGTTTTAGGGAAGTGAAACCAGCCCCAGGGAGCAAGGCAAGTACCGTAGGACCTCACTTAAGAGGAGAGGAAAAAACAAGCGGTCAGGAACAGGTGGCACGGGACATTTGATTGGGGGTTCCCAGAGACAAAGCGGGGAGGTGTGAGAGGGTGAAACAGATGATGAGGCACAAGTGTGTGGTGAGGGCCTGCAATTAGGCTTGCGCAGGGGAAGGTGATGTCAGCGACACGGAAGTCTACATCGATGAGGATGCAAATCGGAAAGATATAGGATGTTCTAATGCAGGCTTGTGGCAATAAATTCACCTAAAAGCAAAAAATCCAAAATGGGGTCCAGAATGACGGCATAAAGCTTTGGGGCTGAAAGAGATTAGAGAAGGTGAACTTCCAAGGCTGGAAAATCACCTCAAAATGCGTACTGATGCTACAGAAAGGTAGACCATTCCAAATAGATGAAGAGGAATACTACCCACAGAACATGCTGCCTGCTAAACCCATGCACCAACGGAAAAGGTTACCGTCCAGGATGTTACTACTAATCACCTTCACGAATAATCCAAACAGGCCCACGTGTTCCCAAGCTCAGGCAAAAGGTTGGTCCAAAAGTCCAATTCAGGGCCGGCCCTGTGGCGGAGCGGGTAAGTGCCCACGTTCCGCTTGGCCGGCCCAGGCCTCACTGTTTCACATCACGGGTGCAGATCACATTAGCAGTGTTAGGACATACAGATTTCATGGTACGGTGCGGACAGGGATCATAAACTAAGTAGCAATGGTGAGGTCACGTTATCAATACGCACCCGAAAAAGAACCGTGAGGCTTTTACAATCCATGAACGCATCTGGTACACTTCCCCAGAGGAAGAAGGAAGGAAAACATGGGACCTGCCAAGGTGGAATCGGCAGAGTGCTAGGAGATGGCAGGATCATTGCGCATCAGAGGACTGCCCGGGCAACTTCAACTTGGGAGGGAGTCCAGGACTTTCTCTGGGGAACGTCCACCCACTTGGCCATCTACATAAAATGTAAGAGGTAAAACCCAGGATAATCTTACAGGACAGAAACCAGTGTCTAGAGAGAATGTAGCAGGCCTTCCAAAGTTCGAGGGGCAAGACAGAAACCGACAAGAAATCGAGAAAAAGGAAAACTATCCTACCAGGAAAGGGTGAGGAGTCAGACTGGCCTGAGATGGCTCTGAAACTCTGTGTGCACGCAGGTTGTCAGGACAACTTCGAATTTTGAGGTTGTTTATGACGTCACGAGGATCATGTCCGCCAAGATGGCCGCACGGTTACAGACTGAGGATTGGCCTAGGCTAGGCTATTACAGGGAGGGATACCCAGAAACAGCTTTGAGAAACAGAAAGCGGACACAGAAACTGGAAGACATAAAACAGACGCTGATTCGAGGGGTAAGAAAGGAATCCTTGGCAAGAAGCGCGAATAGAGGGACAAGCCCCGAGAGGAGAACGTTGTCATCTATTCAAGTCTATGGGGAGGCCATGCTGATTCAAGCTTGCAACTTGATTGGAAGCAAGAGGCCGGACTTGGGCCTTATCTGACCTACGTGGTCCTTCTGCCTTAAGCATAAGCCAAAGTCAAGAATGAGGTCTTGAGGACGTTGAAGAGAACACTCGATGCCTCCTTTCCCAGGCCCCTGGCATTCTTTGCAGATCAGTCTCACTTTCCATAGCTCTGGCGTCACGGGGGCCCACCGGGTACATGCTAATGTGTCCCAAGAGATGTCTTGGAAGCCTTGAAGGAATGGAGCCCCGTCACGCTTGGGTTATGTCTCTTGGTTTGGAAGTGCTCTACAAGGGTGCTGAAAAGCACCCTTTTCCACAGGGCTTCGTTCCTTCGTGAAGGCTGCCCGCCCAGGCTAGTGTGCTCAGTTTGCCTCCATCGAAATTCTCTCCCCCACCTCTTGCCGTAGAAGGATTATGGATTATGTGTTTTGACACCACATGTAAGGAAGTGGGCTGAAAATGAGAACATTACAATTCTGTTTCAAGAAAAATAAACAGGCCAGGGCTGAGGATGTAAGGCAAACAAATGGCACAGCCTATAGAAATAAAGGAAGCCCGTATCTAGACGGCACCTGGGGGAACGTTCCAGGATCAGGGGTGAAGTTCGAAACTTCCCAAATCCGGAAAGGAGACAGAAAAATATCTTTCCTGGAGAGAGGGATTCATCACATTCGTCTAATTTGTCTTGGAAACATTGTGTCCGTGAAGGGGGATGCCAGGACCACCTCGAGTTTGGAGTTTCTGACCTCAGGATGTCAAACCAACCCAGATGACCACGTGTTCCCAGTGCTTAGTTTGACCCAGGCTAGGACAGCAAAGACTCCTTCAAGTGACCGGTGCAAATTCAAAGACAACAACCAAGAGTCACGAAAGCACTCACACCTCGGCCTAGAGAACATACGGTGATTCCAGAAATGCCAAACGAATCACTTGGAATGAAGGGGAACGGACTGATAAGCATGTCTAAGGGGGATAGCTGAGAAATACCATGACGATTCTCCTATGGAAAAGAGACAAAGGTCCCAGAAAATGGAAGGCGAACAGAAATCACCCCTGGATAATCCACAATGAAAGATGATGTCCGTCTTTAGACAGACTCTGCTGGAACGTTTGAAAGGCAGAGAAATTCACAAGCCAAAAGACGGCAGCGAAGGTCAAGGCTGGGCTAAGTGGGAAGGGTGAGTTATGAGACTGCTCCAAGCGGGCCAGGAAACCGTGTGTCCGTGAAGCTTGCCGGGACAGCAGAGACACGATTCTGACAAATCCTCTGACATCGCAGTGGACCCGAAAAACAACCTGGCCTCATCTACACAGTGCCAGACTTGGGCTCAAGTAGCATATTCAAGTCCCATTGCCCTCAACTGCAGGTTGCCAACGGAACATGAAAGGGGCCGGCCGGTGGTGCAGCGGTGAGGTCCGCACCTTCTGGGTCGGTGGCCCGGGGTGGGCCGGGTGGACCCTCGGGTGAGCCTGCTCACCACTGCTTCAGGCCTTCGGGGGCAGGCGTCCGAGGTAGTGTAGAGGCAGATGGGAAGGGACGTTAGACAGGGCCAGACTTCCACAGCAAATACAGGAGCATTGCCAGCAGATGTGAGCTCAGCGATGCACTTCTGCCAGAACAAAACCGATTCAAAGTGGCAAAGCATAGAGAGACTGAAGCTGAAAAGAAAAAGTGAAAAACTGCATGCCAGTGAGAAGGATGAGATCTCTATGAAGAAACTCAGCAAAACAGGTGAAAGCCATGGCAATGGAAAACTAACAAACGTTGGGGGAAAGAAATTCAAGAGGACACAAGGAGAAAGAAGGAGATTCCAGGATCTAGGAGTGGAAGCAGCAACACACTGGAAACGTCCCTACCAGAGCAAGGAATCTCTGGATTCCATGCAATCCCAGTCAAAGTTGCAGCAATGTTTCCCACAGAGACAGAAGAGGGAATGCTAAAGCTTCTGGCCAGCAACAAGAGACCCTGACTAGGCAAAGGAATCCTCAGGAAAACGAAAAAAGCAGGACGTGGCACACTTTCCGATTTCAACATATAGGACGAAGCACTAGGTACCGAGACGGCACAGTCTGGGCCCCAAAGCAGGCACACAGACCCATGCAACAGAATCGAGAACCCAGAGCCCAACTCAAACGTACATGGACAGCCCATCTTCGACCAGGGAGCCAAGAGGAGACAGCGGAGAAAGGAGAGTCTCTACCATAAACGGTGCTGGGAAGCCTGCACAGCCACCTGGAACACAACGAGAGTACACCATGATGTTACACCTGGCACACACACCACCTGAAATGGATCAAAGCCTTGAATGGCAGACTTGAAACCGTGAACCTTGTAGCAGAAGACCTAGGCAGAGTGCTCTTGGCCATCTGTCTGAGCCGCCTGTTTGGAAGAAGCAAGTCCGACTGGGCCAGGGCAACCAAGTCAACAAGAAACCAACGGGACCACGTCAAATGCGGACGCTTCTGCCCAGTGAAGGAAACCATCGACTGAATGCAAAGATAGCACAACGACTGGGGGAGGATGTTTGCAAACCACACATCGGACAAGGGGTGAAAAGCCCAAAGATGCAATCAACTCGCACGTCCCCACAAGAAAAAAAAAAAAAACAACAAGCCAATGAAAACCTGGGCAGAAGATGGAAACAGAGATTTCTGCCAAGAAGATCGAAAGAGGGCCAACGGGTGCATGAACACTTGTTCACCGTCATTAAGCCTCAGGCCAATGCAAATGCAAACTGCAAGGGCACAGCAGCTCACTGTGGTCAGAATGGCTATAAGGAAGCAGACAGGAAGCCACAAGTGTCAGAGAGGAGGTGGAGAGAAGGGAAGCCTCCTGCACCGTTGGTGGGAGTGCAGACCGGTGCAGCCACTACGCCAAGCGGTGTGGAACTGCCTCAGAACTTGAAGAATCCATGTCCCATATGATCCAGCTATTCCTCTGCGGCGTGTTGATCCAAAGAACTCGGAAACACTCCTGCATAAAGACATGTGCACCGCTGAGTTCACCACAGCGTCGCTCCCACTACCCAAGACTTGGAAGCCTCCCTGGAGCCCAGCAAGGGACCAGTGCAGAAGGAAGATGGGCTATAGCCACGCAATGGCATACCAGTCAGCCGGAACCAAGGATGCAATCCAGCCATTTGTGACCACCAGAATGGCTGTGAGGGTTTTAGGGAAGTGAAACCAGCCCCAGGGAGCAAGGCAAGTACCGTAGGACCTCACTTAAGAGGAGAGGAAAAAACAAGCGGTCAGGAACAGGTGGCACGGGACATTTGATTGGGGGTTCCCAGAGACAAAGCGGGGAGGTGTGAGAGGGTGAAACAGATGATGAGGCACAAGTGTGTGGTGAGGGCCTGCAATTAGGCTTGCGCAGGGGAAGGTGATGTCAGCGACACGGAAGTCTACATCGATGAGGATGCAAATCGGAAAGATATAGGATGTTCTAATGCAGGCTTGTGGCAATAAATTCACCTAAAAGCAAAAAATCCAAAATGGGGTCCAGAATGACGGCATAAAGCTTTGGGGCTGAAAGAGATTAGAGAAGGTGAACTTCCAAGGCTGGAAAATCACCTCAAAATGCGTACTGATGCTACAGAAAGGTAGACCATTCCAAATAGATGAAGAGGAATACTACCCACAGAACATGCTGCCTGCTAAACCCATGCACCCACGGAAAAGGTTACCGTCCAGGATGTTACTACTAATCACCTTCACGAATAATCCAAACAGGCCCACGTGTTCCCAAGCTCAGGCAAAAGGTTGGTCCAAAAGTCCAATTCAGGGCCGGCCCTGTGGCGGAGCGGGTAAGTGCCCACGTTCCGCTTGGCCGGCCCAGGCCTCACTGTTTCACATCACGGGTGCAGATCACATTAGCAGTGTTAGGACATACAGATTTCATGGTACGGTGCGGACAGGGATCATAAACTAAGTAGCAATGGTGAGGTCACGTTATCAATACGCACCCGAAAAAGAACCGTGAGGCTTTTACAATCCATGAACGCATCTGGTACACTTCCCCAGAGGAAGAAGGAAGGAAAACATGGGACCTGCCAAGGTGGAATCGGCAGAGTGCTAGGAGATGGCAGGATCATTGCGCATCAGAGGACTGCCCGGGCAACTTCAACTTGGGAGGGAGTCCAGGACTTTCTCTGGGGAACGTCCACCCACTTGGCCATCTACATAAAATGTAAGAGGTAAAACCCAGGATAATCTTACAGGACAGAAACCAGTGTCTAGAGAGAATGTAGCAGGCCTTCCAAAGTTCGAGGGGCAAGACAGAAACCGACAAGAAATCGAGAAAAAGGAAAACTATCCTACCAGGAAAGGGTGAGGAGTCAGACTGGCCTGAGATGGCTCTGAAACTCTGTGTGCACGCAGGTTGTCAGGACAACTTCGAATTTTGAGGTTGTTTATGACGTCACGAGGATCATGTCCGCCAAGATGGCCGCACGGTTACAGACTGAGGATTGGCCTAGGCTAGGCTATTACAGGGAGGGATACCCAGAAACAGCTTTGAGAAACAGAAAGCGGACACAGAAACTGGAAGACATAAAACAGACGCTGATTCGAGGGGTAAGAAAGGAATCCTTGGCAAGAAGCGCGAATAGAGGGACAAGCCCCGAGAGGAGAACGTTGTCATCTATTCAAGTCTATGGGGAGGCCATGCTGATTCAAGCTTGCAACTTGATTGGAAGCAAGAGGCCGGACTTGGGCCTTATCAGACCTACGTGGTCCTTCTGCCTTAAGCATAAGCCAAAGTCAAGAATGAGGTCTTGAGGACGTTGAAGAGAACACTCGATGCCTCCTTTCCCAGGCCCCTGGCATTCTTTGCAGATCAGTCTCACTTTCCATAGCTCTGGCGTCACGGGGGCCCACCGGGTACATGCTAATGTGTCCCAAGAGATGTCTTGGAAGCCTTGAAGGAATGGAGCCCCGTCACGCTTGGGCTATGTCTCTTGGTTTGGAAGTGCTCTACAAGGGTGCTGAAAAGCACCCTTTTCCACAGGGCTTCGTTCCTTCGTGAAGGCTGCCCGCCCAGGCTAGTGTGCTCAGTTTGCCTCCATCGAAATTCTCTCCCCCACCTCTTGCCGTAGAAGGATTATGGATTATGTGTTTTGACACCACATGTAAGGAAGTGGGCTGAAAATGAGAACATTACAATTCTGTTTCAAGAAAAATAAACAAGCCAGGGCTGAGGATGTAAGGCAAACAAATGGCACAGCCTATAGAAATAAAGGAAGCCCGTATCTAGACGGCACCTGGGGGAACGTTCCAGGATCAGGGGTGAAGTTCGAAACTTCCCAAATCCGGAAAGGAGACAGAAAAATATCTTTCCTGGAGAGAGGGATTCATCACATTCGTCTAATTTGTCTTGGAAACATTGTGTCCGTGAAGGGGGATGCCAGGACCACCTCGAGTTTGGAGTTTCTGACCTCAGGATGTCAAACCAACCCAGATGACCACGTGTTCCCAGTGCTTAGTTTGACCCAGGCTAGGACAGCAAAGACTCCTTCAAGTGACCGGTGCAAATTCAAAGACAACAACCAAGAGTCACGAAAGCACTCACACCTCGGCCTAGAGAACATACGGTGATTCCAGAAATGCCAAACGAATCACTTGGAATGAAGGGGAACGGACTGATAAGCATGTCTAAGGGGGATAGCTGAGAAATACCATGACGATTCTCCTATGGAAAAGAGACAAAGGTCCCAGAAAATGGAAGGCGAACAGAAATCACCCCTGGATAATCCACAATGAAAGATGATGTCCGTCTTTAGACAGACTCTGCTGGAACGTTTGAAAGGCAGAGAAATTCACAAGCCAAAAGACGGCAGCGAAGGTCAAGGCTGGGCTAAGTGGGAAGGGTGAGTTATGAGACTGCTCCAAGCGGGCCAGGAAACCGTGTGTTCGTGAAGCTTGCCGGGACAGCAGAGACACGATTCTGACAAATCCTCTGACATCGCAGTGGACCCGAAAAACAACCTGGCCTCATCTACACAGTGCCAGACTTGGGCTCAAGTAGCATATTCAAGTCCCATTGCCCTCAACTGCAGGTTGCCAACGGAACATGAAAGGGGCCGGCCGGTGGTGCAGCGGTGAGGTCCGCACCTTCTGGGTCGGTGGCCCGGGGTGGGCCGGGTGGACCCTCGGGTGAGCCTGCTCACCACTGCTTCAGGCCTTCGGGGGCAGGCGTCCGAGGTAGTGTAGAGGCAGATGGGAAGGGACGTTAGACAGGGCCAGACTTCCACAGCAAATACAGGAGCATTGCCAGCAGATGTGAGCTCAGCGATGCACTTCTGCCAGAACAAAACCGATTCAAAGTGGCAAAGCATAGAGAGACTGAAGCTGAAAAGAAAAAGTGAAAAACTGCATGCCAGTGAGAAGGATGAGATCTCTATGAAGAAACTCAGCAAAACAGGTGAAAGCCATGGCAATGGAAAACTAACAAACGTTGGGGGGAAGAAATTCAAGAGGACACAAGGAGAAAGAAGGAGATTCCAGGATCTAGGAGTGGAAGCAGCAACACACTGGAAACGTCCCTACCAGAGCAAGGAATCTCTGGATTCCATGCAATCCCAGTCAAAGTTGCAGCAATGTTTCCCACAGAGACAGAAGAGGGAATGCTAAAGCTTCTGGCCAGCAACAAGAGACCCTGACTAGGCAAAGGAATCCTCAGGAAAACGAAAAAAGCAGGACGTGGCACACTTTCCGATTTCAACATATAGGACGAAGCACTAGGTACCGAGACGGCACAGTCTGGGCCCCAAAGCAGGCACACAGACCCATGCAACAGAATCGAGAACCCAGAGCCCAACTCAAACGTACATGGACAGCCCATCTTCGACCAGGGAGCCAAGAGGAGACAGCGGAGAAAGGAGAGTCTCTACCATAAACGGTGCTGGGAAGCCTGCACAGCCACCTGGAACACAACGAGAGTACACCATGATGTTACACCTGGCACACACACCACCTGAAATGGATCAAAGCCTTGAATGGCAGACTTGAAACCGTGAACCTTGTAGCAGAAGACCTAGGCAGAGTGCTCTTGGCCATCTGTCTGAGCCGCCTGTTTGGAAGAAGCAAGTCCGACTGGGCCAGGGCAACCAAGTCAACAAGAAACCAACGGGACCACGTCAAATGCGGACGCTTCTGCCCAGTGAAGGAAACCATCGACTGAATGCAAAGATAGCACAACGACTGGGGGAGGATGTTTGCAAACCACACATCGGACAAGGGGTGAAAAGCCCAAAGATGCAATCAACTCGCACGTCCCCACAAGAAAAAAAAAAAAAAACAACAAGCCAATGAAAACCTGGGCAGAAGATGGAAACAGAGATTTCTGCCAAGAAGATCGAAAGAGGGCCAACGGGTGCATGAACACTTGTTCACCGTCATTAAGCCTCAGGCCAATGCAAATGCAAACTGCAAGGGCACAGCAGCTCACTGTGGTCAGAATGGCTATAAGGAAGCAGACAGGAAGCCACAAGTGTCAGAGAGGAGGTGGAGAGAAGGGAAGCCTCCTGCACCGTTGGTGGGAGTGCAGACCGGTGCAGCCACTACGCCAAGCGGTGTGGAACTGCCTCAGAACTTGAAGAATCCATGTCCCATATGATCCAGCTATTCCTCTGCGGCGTGTTGATCCAAAGAACTCGGAAACACTCCTGCATAAAGACATGTGCACCGCTGAGTTCACCACAGCGTCGCTCCCACTACCCAAGACTTGGAAGCCTCCCTGGAGCCCAGCAAGGGACCAGTGCAGAAGGAAGATGGGCTATAGCCACGCAATGGCATACCAGTCAGCCGGAACCAAGGATGCAATCCAGCCATTTGTGACCACCAGAATGGCTGTGAGGGTTTTAGGGAAGTGAAACCAGCCCCAGGGAGCAAGGCAAGTACCGTAGGACCTCACTTAAGAGGAGAGGAAAAAACAAGCGGTCAGGAACAGGTGGCACGGGACATTTGATTGGGGGTTCCCAGAGACAAAGCGGGGAGGTGTGAGAGGGTGAAACAGATGATGAGGCACAAGTGTGTGGTGAGGGCCTGCAATTAGGCTTGCGCAGGGGAAGGTGATGTCAGCGACACGGAAGTCTACATCGATGAGGATGCAAATCGGAAAGATATAGGATGTTCTAATGCAGGCTTGTGGCAATAAATTCACCTAAAAGCAAAAAATCCAAAATGGGGTCCAGAATGACGGCATAAAGCTTTGGGGCTGAAAGAGATTAGAGAAGGTGAACTTCCAAGGCTGGAAAATCACCTCAAAATGCGTACTGATGCTACAGAAAGGTAGACCATTCCAAATAGATGAAGAGGAATACTACCCACAGAACATGCTGCCTGCTAAACCCATGCACCCACGGAAAAGGTTACCGTCCAGGATGTTACTACTAATCACCTTCACGAATAATCCAAACAGGCCCACGTGTTCCCAAGCTCAGGCAAAAGGTTGGTCCAAAAGTCCAATTCAGGGCCGGCCCTGTGGCGGAGCGGGTAAGTGCCCACGTTCCGCTTGGCCGGCCCAGGCCTCACTGTTTCACATCACGGGTGCAGATCACATTAGCAGTGTTAGGACATACAGATTTCATGGTACGGTGCGGACAGGGATCATAAACTAAGTAGCAATGGTGAGGTCACGTTATCAATACGCACCCGAAAAAGAACCGTGAGGCTTTTACAATCCATGAACGCATCTGGTACACTTCCCCAGAGGAAGAAGGAAGGAAAACATGGGACCTGCCAAGGTGGAATCGGCAGAGTGCTAGGAGATGGCAGGATCATTGCGCATCAGAGGACTGCCCGGGCAACTTCAACTTGGGAGGGAGTCCAGGACTTTCTCTGGGGAACGTCCACCCACTTGGCCATCTACATAAAATGTAAGAGGTAAAACCCAGGATAATCTTACAGGACAGAAACCAGTGTCTAGAGAGAATGTAGCAGGCCTTCCAAAGTTCGAGGGGCAAGACAGAAACCGACAAGAAATCGAGAAAAAGGAAAACTATCCTACCAGGAAAGGGTGAGGAGTCAGACTGGCCTGAGATGGCTCTGAAACTCTGTGTGCACGCAGGTTGTCAGGACAACTTCGAATTTTGAGGTTGTTTATGACGTCACGAGGATCATGTCCGCCAAGATGGCCGCACGGTTACAGACTGAGGATTGGCCTAGGCTAGGCTATTACAGGGAGGGATACCCAGAAACAGCTTTGAGAAACAGAAAGCGGACACAGAAACTGGAAGACATAAAACAGACGCTGATTCGAGGGGTAAGAAAGGAATCCTTGGCAAGAAGCGCGAATAGAGGGACAAGCCCCGAGAGGAGAACGTTGTCATCTATTCAAGTCTATGGGGAGGCCATGCTGATTCAAGCTTGCAACTTGATTGGAAGCAAGAGGCCGGACTTGGGCCTTATCAGACCTACGTGGTCCTTCTGCCTTAAGCATAAGCCAAAGTCAAGAATGAGGTCTTGAGGACGTTGAAGAGAACACTCGATGCCTCCTTTCCCAGGCCCCTGGCATTCTTTGCAGATCAGTCTCACTTTCCATAGCTCTGGCGTCACGGGGGCCCACCGGGTACATGCTAATGTGTCCCAAGAGATGTCTTGGAAGCCTTGAAGGAATGGAGCCCCGTCACGCTTGGGCTATGTCTCTTGGTTTGGAAGTGCTCTACAAGGGTGCTGAAAAGCACCCTTTTCCACAGGGCTTCGTTCCTTCGTGAAGGCTGCCCGCCCAGGCTAGTGTGCTCAGTTTGCCTCCATCGAAATTCTCTCCCCCACCTCTTGCCGTAGAAGGATTATGGATTATGTGTTTTGACACCACATGTAAGGAAGTGGGCTGAAAATGAGAACATTACAATTCTGTTTCAAGAAAAATAAACAGGCCAGGGCTGAGGATGTAAGGCAAACAAATGGCACAGCCTATAGAAATAAAGGAAGCCCGTATCTAGACGGCACCTGGGGGAACGTTCCAGGATCAGGGGTGAAGTTCGAAACTTCCCAAATCCGGAAAGGAGACAGAAAAATATCTTTCCTGGAGAGAGGGATTCATCACATTCGTCTAATTTGTCTTGGAAACATTGTGTCCGTGAAGGGGGATGCCAGGACCACCTCGAGTTTGGAGTTTCTGACCTCAGGATGTCAAACCAACCCAGATGACCACGTGTTCCCAGTGCTTAGTTTGACCCAGGCTAGGACAGCAAAGACTCCTTCAAGTGACCGGTGCAAATTCAAAGACAACAACCAAGAGTCACGAAAGCACTCACACCTCGGCCTAGAGAACATACGGTGATTCCAGAAATGCAAGACGAATCACTTGGAATGAAGGGGAACGGACTGATAAGCATGTCTAAGGGGGATAGCTGAGAAATACCATGACGATTCTCCTATGGAAAAGAGACAAAGGTCCCAGAAAATGGAAGGCGAACAGAAATCACCCCTGGATAATCCACAATGAAAGATGATGTCCGTCTTTAGACAGACTCTGCTGGAACGTTTGAAAGGCAGAGAAATTCACAAGCCAAAAGACGGCAGCGAAGGTCAAGGCTGGGCTAAGTGGGAAGGGTGAGTTATGAGACTGCTCCAAGCGGGCCAGGAAACCGTGTGTCCGTGAAGCTTGCCGGGACAGCAGAGACACGATTCTGACAAATCCTCTGACATCGCAGTGGACCCGAAAAACAACCTGGCCTCATCTACACAGTGCCAGACTTGGGCTCAAGTAGCATATTCAAGTCCCATTGCCCTCAACTGCAGGTTGCCAACGGAACATGAAAGGGGCCGGCCGGTGGTGCAGCGGTGAGGTCCGCACCTTCTGGGTCGGTGGCCCGGGGTGGGCCGGGTGGACCCTCGGGTGAGCCTGCTCACCACTGCTTCAGGCCTTCGGGGGCAGGCGTCCGAGGTAGTGTAGAGGCAGATGGGAAGGGACGTTAGACAGGGCCAGACTTCCACAGCAAATACAGGAGCATTGCCAGCAGATGTGAGCTCAGCGATGCACTTCTGCCAGAACAAAACCGATTCAAAGTGGCAAAGCATAGAGAGACTGAAGCTGAAAAGAAAACGTGAAAAACTGCATGCCAGTGAGAAGGATGAGATCTCTATGAAGAAACTCAGCAAAACAGGTGAAAGCCATGGCAATGGAAAACTAACAAACGTTGGGGGGAAGAAATTCAAGAGGACACAAGGAGAAAGAAGGAGATTCCAGGATCTAGGAGTGGAAGCAGCAACACACTGGAAACGTCCCTACCAGAGCAAGGAATCTCTGGATTCCATGCAATCCCAGTCAAAGTTGCAGCAATGTTTCCCACAGAGACAGAAGAGGGAATGCTAAAGCTTCTGGCCAGCAACAAGAGACCCTGACTAGGCAAAGGAATCCTCAGGAAAACGAAAAAAGCAGGACGTGGCACACTTTCCGATTTCAACATATAGGACGAAGCACTAGGTACCGAGACGGCACAGTCTGGGCCCCAAAGCAGGCACACAGACCCATGCAACAGAATCGAGAACCCAGAGCCCAACTCAAACGTACATGGACAGCCCATCTTCGACCAGGGAGCCAAGAGGAGACAGCGGAGAAAGGAGAGTCTCTACCATAAACGGTGCTGGGAAGCCTGCACAGCCACCTGGAACACAACGAGAGTACACCATGATGTTACACCTGGCACACACACCACCTGAAATGGATCAAAGCCTTGAATGGCAGACTTGAAACCGTGAACCTTGTAGCAGAAGACCTAGGCAGAGTGCTCTTGGCCATCTGTCTGAGCCGCCTGTTTGGAAGAAGCAAGTCCGACTGGGCCAGGGCAACCAAGTCAACAAGAAACCAACGGGACCACGTCAAATGCGGACGCTTCTGCCCAGTGAAGGAAACCATCGACTGAATGCAAAGATAGCACAACGACTGGGGGAGGATGTTTGCAAACCACACATCGGACAAGGGGTGAAAAGCCCAAAGATGCAATCAACTCGCACGTCCCCACAAGAAAAAAAAAAAAAACAACAAGCCAATGAAAACCTGGGCAGAAGATGGAAACAGAGATTTCTGCCAAGAAGATCGAAAGAGGGCCAACGGGTGCATGAACACTTGTTCACCGTCATTAAGCCTCAGGCCAATGCAAATGCAAACTGCAAGGGCACAGCAGCTCACTGTGGTCCGAATGGCTATAAGGAAGCAGACAGGAAGCCACAAGTGTCAGAGAGGAGGTGGAGAGAAGGGAAGCCTCCTGCACCGTTGGTGGGAGTGCAGACCGGTGCAGCCACTACGCCAAGCGGTGTGGAACTGCCTCAGAACTTGAAGAATCCATGTCCCATATGATCCAGCTATTCCTCTGCGGCGTGTTGATCCAAAGAACTCGGAAACACTCCTGCATAAAGACATGTGCACCGCTGAGTTCACCACAGCGTCGCTCCCACTACCCAAGACTTGGAAGCCTCCCTGGAGCCCAGCAAGGGACCAGTGCAGAAGGAAGATGGGCTATAGCCACGCAATGGCATACCAGTCAGCCGGAACCAAGGATGCAATCCAGCCATTTGTGACCACCAGAATGGCTGTGAGGGTTTTAGGGAAGTGAAACCAGCCCCAGGGAGCAAGGCAAGTACCGTAGGACCTCACTTAAGAGGAGAGGAAAAAACAAGCGGTCAGGAACAGGTGGCACGGGACATTTGATTGGGGGTTCCCAGAGACAAAGCGGGGAGGTGTGAGAGGGTGAAACAGATGATGAGGCACAAGTGTGTGGTGAGGGCCTGCAATTAGGCTTGCGCAGGGGAAGGTGATGTCAGCGACACGGAAGTCTACATCGATGAGGATGCAAATCGGAAAGATATAGGATGTTCTAATGCAGGCTTGTGGCAATAAATTCACCTAAAAGCAAAAAATCCAAAATGGGGTCCAGAATGACGGCATAAAGCTTTGGGGCTGAAAGAGATTAGAGAAGGTGAACTTCCAAGGCTGGAAAATCACCTCAAAATGCGTACTGATGCTACAGAAAGGTAGACCATTCCAAATAGATGAAGAGGAATACTACCCACAGAACATGCTGCCTGCTAAACCCATGCACCCACGGAAAAGGTTACCGTCCAGGATGTTACTACTAATCACCTTCACGAATAATCCAAACAGGCCCACGTGTTCCCAAGCTCAGGCAAAAGGTTGGTCCAAAAGTCCAATTCAGGGCCGGCCCTGTGGCGGAGCGGGTAAGTGCCCACGTTCCGCTTGGCCGGCCCAGGCCTCACTGTTTCACATCACGGGTGCAGATCACATTAGCAGTGTTAGGACATACAGATTTCATGGTACGGTGCGGACAGGGATCATAAACTAAGTAGCAATGGTGAGGTCACGTTATCAATACGCACCCGAAAAAGAACCGTGAGGCTTTTACAATCCATGAACGCATCTGGTACACTTCCCCAGAGGAAGAAGGAAGGAAAACATGGGACCTGCCAAGGTGGAATCGGCAGAGTGCTAGGAGATGGCAGGATCATTGCGCATCAGAGGACTGCCCGGGCAACTTCAACTTGGGAGGGAGTCCAGGACTTTCTCTGGGGAACGTCCACCCACTTGGCCATCTACATAAAATGTAAGAGGTAAAACCCAGGATAATCTTACAGGACAGAAACCAGTGTCTAGAGAGAATGTAGCAGGCCTTCCAAAGTTCGAGGGGCAAGACAGAAACCGACAAGAAATCGAGAAAAAGGAAAACTATCCTACCAGGAAAGGGTGAGGAGTCAGACTGGCCTGAGATGGCTCTGAAACTCTGTGTGCACGCAGGTTGTCAGGACAACTTCGAATTTTGAGGTTGTTTATGACGTCACGAGGATCATGTCCGCCAAGATGGCCGCACGGTTACAGACTGAGGATTGGCCTAGGCTAGGCTATTACAGGGAGGGATACCCAGAAACAGCTTTGAGAAACAGAAAGCGGACACAGAAACTGGAAGACATAAAACAGACGCTGATTCGAGGGGTAAGAAAGGAATCCTTGGCAAGAAGCGCGAATAGAGGGACAAGCCCCGAGAGGAGAACGTTGTCATCTATTCAAGTCTATGGGGAGGCCATGCTGATTCAAGCTTGCAACTTGATTGGAAGCAAGAGGCCGGACTTGGGCCTTATCAGACCTACGTGGTCCTTCTGCCTTAAGCATAAGCCAAAGTCAAGAATGAGGTCTTGAGGACGTTGAAGAGAACACTCGATGCCTCCTTTCCCAGGCCCCTGGCATTCTTTGCAGATCAGTCTCACTTTCCATAGCTCTGGCGTCACGGGGGCCCACCGGGTACATGCTAATGTGTCCCAAGAGATGTCTTGGAAGCCTTGAAGGAATGGAGCCCCGTCACGCTTGGGTTATGTCTCTTGGTTTGGAAGTGCTCTACAAGGGTGCTGAAAAGCACCCTTTTCCACAGGGCTTCGTTCCTTCGTGAAGGCTGCCCGCCCAGGCTAGTGTGCTCAGTTTGCCTCCATCGAAATTCTCTCCCCCACCTCTTGCCGTAGAAGGATTATGGATTATGTGTTTTGACACCACATGTAAGGAAGTGGGCTGAAAATGAGAACATTACAATTCTGTTTCAAGAAAAATAAACAGGCCAGGGCTGAGGATGTAAGGCAAACAAATGGCACAGCCTATAGAAATAAAGGAAGCCCGTATCTAGACGGCACCTGGGGGAACGTTCCAGGATCAGGGGTGAAGTTCGAAACTTCCCAAATCCGGAAAGGAGACAGAAAAATATCTTTCCTGGAGAGAGGGATTCATCACATTCGTCTAATTTGTCTTGGAAACATTGTGTCCGTGAAGGGGGATGCCAGGACCACCTCGAGTTTGGAGTTTCTGACCTCAGGATGTCAAACCAACCCAGATGACCACGTGTTCCCAGTGCTTAGTTTGACCCAGGCTAGGACAGCAAAGACTCCTTCAAGTGACCGGTGCAAATTCAAAGACAACAACCAAGAGTCACGAAAGCACTCACACCTCGGCCTAGAGAACATACGGTGATTCCAGAAATGCAAGACGAATCACTTGGAATGAAGGGGAACGGACTGATAAGCATGTCTAAGGGGGATAGCTGAGAAATACCATGACGATTCTCCTATGGAAAAGAGACAAAGGTCCCAGAAAATGGAAGGCGAACAGAAATCACCCCTGGATAATCCACAATGAAAGATGATGTCCGTCTTTAGACAGACTCTGCTGGAACGTTTGAAAGGCAGAGAAATTCACAAGCCAAAAGACGGCAGCGAAGGTCAAGGCTGGGCTAAGTGGGAAGGGTGAGTTATGAGACTGCTCCAAGCGGGCCAGGAAACCGTGTGTCCGTGAAGCTTGCCGGGACAGCAGAGACACGATTCTGACAAATCCTCTGACATCGCAGTGGACCCGAAAAACAACCTGGCCTCATCTACACAGTGCCAGACTTGGGCTCAAGTAGCATATTCAAGTCCCATTGCCCTCAACTGCAGGTTGCCAACGGAACATGAAAGGGGCCGGCCGGTGGTGCAGCGGTGAGGTCCGCACCTTCTGGGTCGGTGGCCCGGGGTGGGCCGGGTGGACCCTCGGGTGAGCCTGCTCACCACTGCTTCAGGCCTTCGGGGGCAGGCGTCCGAGGTAGTGTAGAGGCAGATGGGAAGGGACGTTAGACAGGGCCAGACTTCCACAGCAAATACAGGAGCATTGCCAGCAGATGTGAGCTCAGCGATGCACTTCTGCCAGAACAAAACCGATTCAAAGTGGCAAAGCATAGAGAGACTGAAGCTGAAAAGAAAACGTGAAAAACTGCATGCCAGTGAGAAGGATGAGATCTCTATGAAGAAACTCAGCAAAACAGGTGAAAGCCATGGCAATGGAAAACTAACAAACGTTGGGGGGAAGAAATTCAAGAGGACACAAGGAGAAAGAAGGAGATTCCAGGATCTAGGAGTGGAAGCAGCAACACACTGGAAACGTCCCTACCAGAGCAAGGAATCTCTGGATTCCATGCAATCCCAGTCAAAGTTGCAGCAATGTTTCCCACAGAGACAGAAGAGGGAATGCTAAAGCTTCTGGCCAGCAACAAGAGACCCTGACTAGGCAAAGGAATCCTCAGGAAAACGAAAAAAGCAGGACGTGGCACACTTTCCGATTTCAACATATAGGACGAAGCACTAGGTACCGAGACGGCACAGTCTGGGCCCCAAAGCAGGCACACAGACCCATGCAACAGAATCGAGAACCCAGAGCCCAACTCAAACGTACATGGACAGCCCATCTTCGACCAGGGAGCCAAGAGGAGACAGCGGAGAAAGGAGAGTCTCTACCATAAACGGTGCTGGGAAGCCTGCACAGCCACCTGGAACACAACGAGAGTACACCATGATGTTACACCTGGCACACACACCACCTGAAATGGATCAAAGCCTTGAATGGCAGACTTGAAACCGTGAACCTTGTAGCAGAAGACCTAGGCAGAGTGCTCTTGGCCATCTGTCTGAGCCGCCTGTTTGGAAGAAGCAAGTCCGACTGGGCCAGGGCAACCAAGTCAACAAGAAACCAACGGGACCACGTCAAATGCGGACGCTTCTGCCCAGTGAAGGAAACCATCGACTGAATGCAAAGATAGCACAACGACTGGGGGAGGATGTTTGCAAACCACACATCGGACAAGGGGTGAAAAGCACAAAGATGCAATCAACTCGCACGTCCCCACAAGAAAAAAAAAAAAAACAACAAGCCAATGAAAACCTGGGCAGAAGATGGAAACAGAGATTTCTGCCAAGAAGATCGAAAGAGGGCCAACGGGTGCATGAACACTTGTTCACCGTCATTAAGCCTCAGGCCAATGCAAATGCAAACTGCAAGGGCACAGCAGCTCACTGTGGTCCGAATGGCTATAAGGAAGCAGACAGGAAGCCACAAGTGTCAGAGAGGAGGTGGAGAGAAGGGAAGCCTCCTGCACCGTTGGTGGGAGTGCAGACCGGTGCAGCCACTACGCCAAGCGGTGTGGAACTGCCTCAGAACTTGAAGAATCCATGTCCCATATGATCCAGCTATTCCTCTGCGGCGTGTTGATCCAAAGAACTCGGAAACACTCCTGCATAAAGACATGTGCACCGCTGAGTTCACCACAGCGTCGCTCCCACTACCCAAGACTTGGAAGCCTCCCTGGAGCCCAGCAAGGGACCAGTGCAGAAGGAAGATGGGCTATAGCCACGCAATGGCATACCAGTCAGCCGGAACCAAGGATGCAATCCAGCCATTTGTGACCACCAGAATGGCTGTGAGGGTTTTAGGGAAGTGAAACCAGCCCCAGGGAGCAAGGCAAGTACCGTAGGACCTCACTTAAGAGGAGAGGAAAAAACAAGCGGTCAGGAACAGGTGGCACGGGACATTTGATTGGGGGTTCCCAGAGACAAAGCGGGGAGGTGTGAGAGGGTGAAACAGATGATGAGGCACAAGTGTGTGGTGAGGGCCTGCAATTAGGCTTGCGCAGGGGAAGGTGATGTCAGCGACACGGAAGTCTACATCGATGAGGATGCAAATCGGAAAGATATAGGATGTTCTAATGCAGGCTTGTGGCAATAAATTCACCTAAAAGCAAAAAATCCAAAATGGGGTCCAGAATGACGGCATAAAGCTTTGGGGCTGAAAGAGATTAGAGAAGGTGAACTTCCAAGGCTGGAAAATCACCTCAAAATGCGTACTGATGCTACAGAAAGGTAGACCATTCCAAATAGATGAAGAGGAATACTACCCACAGAACATGCTGCCTGCTAAACCCATGCACCCACGGAAAAGGTTACCGTCCAGGATGTTACTACTAATCACCTTCACGAATAATCCAAACAGGCCCACGTGTTCCCAAGCTCAGGCAAAAGGTTGGTCCAAAAGTCCAATTCAGGGCCGGCCCTGTGGCGGAGCGGGTAAGTGCCCACGTTCCGCTTGGCCGGCCCAGGCCTCACTGTTTCACATCACGGGTGCAGATCACATTAGCAGTGTTAGGACATACAGATTTCATGGTACGGTGCGGACAGGGATCATAAACTAAGTAGCAATGGTGAGGTCACGTTATCAATACGCACCCGAAAAAGAACCGTGAGGCTTTTACAATCCATGAACGCATCTGGTACACTTCCCCAGAGGAAGAAGGAAGGAAAACATGGGACCTGCCAAGGTGGAATCGGCAGAGTGCTAGGAGATGGCAGGATCATTGCGCATCAGAGGACTGCCCGGGCAACTTCAACTTGGGAGGGAGTCCAGGACTTTCTCTGGGGAACGTCCACCCACTTGGCCATCTACATAAAATGTAAGAGGTAAAACCCAGGATAATCTTACAGGACAGAAACCAGTGTCTAGAGAGAATGTAGCAGGCCTTCCAAAGTTCGAGGGGCAAGACAGAAACCGACAAGAAATCGAGAAAAAGGAAAACTATCCTACCAGGAAAGGGTGAGGAGTCAGACTGGCCTGAGATGGCTCTGAAACTCTGTGTGCACGCAGGTTGTCAGGACAACTTCGAATTTTGAGGTTGTTTATGACGTCACGAGGATCATGTCCGCCAAGATGGCCGCACGGTTACAGACTGAGGATTGGCCTAGGCTAGGCTATTACAGGGAGGGATACCCAGAAACAGCTTTGAGAAACAGAAAGCGGACACAGAAACTGGAAGACATAAAACAGACGCTGATTCGAGGGGTAAGAAAGGAATCCTTGGCAAGAAGCGCGAATAGAGGGACAAGCCCCGAGAGGAGAACGTTGTCATCTATTCAAGTCTATGGGGAGGCCATGCTGATTCAAGCTTGCAACTTGATTGGAAGCAAGAGGCCGGACTTGGGCCTTATCAGACCTACGTGGTCCTTCTGCCTTAAGCATAAGCCAAAGTCAAGAATGAGGTCTTGAGGACGTTGAAGAGAACACTCGATGCCTCCTTTCCCAGGCCCCTGGCATTCTTTGCAGATCAGTCTCACTTTCCATAGCTCTGGCGTCACGGGGGCCCACCGGGTACATGCTAATGTGTCCCAAGAGATGTCTTGGAAGCCTTGAAGGAATGGAGCCCCGTCACGCTTGGGCTATGTCTCTTGGTTTGGAAGTGCTCTACAAGGGTGCTGAAAAGCACCCTTTTCCACAGGGCTTCGTTCCTTCGTGAAGGCTGCCCGCCCAGGCTAGTGTGCTCAGTTTGCCTCCATCGAAATTCTCTCCCCCACCTCTTGCCGTAGAAGGATTATGGATTATGTGTTTTGACACCACATGTAAGGAAGTGGGCTGAAAATGAGAACATTACAATTCTGTTTCAAGAAAAATAAACAGGCCAGGGCTGAGGATGTAAGGCAAACAAATGGCACAGCCTATAGAAATAAAGGAAGCCCGTATCTAGACGGCACCTGGGGGAACGTTCCAGGATCAGGGGTGAAGTTCGAAACTTCCCAAATCCGGAAAGGAGACAGAAAAATATCTTTCCTGGAGAGAGGGATTCATCACATTCGTCTAATTTGTCTTGGAAACATTGTGTCCGTGAAGGGGGATGCCAGGACCACCTCGAGTTTGGAGTTTCTGACCTCAGGATGTCAAACCAACCCAGATGACCACGTGTTCCCAGTGCTTAGTTTGACCCAGGCTAGGACAGCAAAGACTCCTTCAAGTGACCGGTGCAAATTCAAAGACAACAACCAAGAGTCACGAAAGCACTCACACCTCGGCCTAGAGAACATACGGTGATTCCAGAAATGCAAGACGAATCACTTGGAATGAAGGGGAACGGACTGATAAGCATGTCTAAGGGGGATAGCTGAGAAATACCATGACGATTCTCCTATGGAAAAGAGACAAAGGTCCCAGAAAATGGAAGGCGAACAGAAATCACCCCTGGATAATCCACAATGAAAGATGATGTCCGTCTTTAGACAGACTCTGCTGGAACGTTTGAAAGGCAGAGAAATTCACAAGCCAAAAGACGGCAGCGAAGGTCAAGGCTGGGCTAAGTGGGAAGGGTGAGTTATGAGACTGCTCCAAGCGGGCCAGGAAACCGTGTGTCCGTGAAGCTTGCCGGGACAGCAGAGACACGATTCTGACAAATCCTCTGACATCGCAGTGGACCCGAAAAACAACCTGGCCTCATCTACACAGTGCCAGACTTGGGCTCAAGTAGCATATTCAAGTCCCATTGCCCTCAACTGCAGGTTGCCAACGGAACATGAAAGGGGCCGGCCGGTGGTGCAGCGGTGAGGTCCGCACCTTCTGGGTCGGTGGCCCGGGGTGGGCCGGGTGGACCCTCGGGTGAGCCTGCTCACCACTGCTTCAGGCCTTCGGGGGCAGGCGTCCGAGGTAGTGTAGAGGCAGATGGGAAGGGACGTTAGACAGGGCCAGACTTCCACAGCAAATACAGGAGCATTGCCAGCAGATGTGAGCTCAGCGATGCACTTCTGCCAGAACAAAACCGATTCAAAGTGGCAAAGCATAGAGAGACTGAAGCTGAAAAGAAAACGTGAAAAACTGCATGCCAGTGAGAAGGATGAGATCTCTATGAAGAAACTCAGCAAAACAGGTGAAAGCCATGGCAATGGAAAACTAACAAACGTTGGGGGGAAGAAATTCAAGAGGACACAAGGAGAAAGAAGGAGATTCCAGGATCTAGGAGTGGAAGCAGCAACACACTGGAAACGTCCCTACCAGAGCAAGGAATCTCTGGATTCCATGCAATCCCAGTCAAAGTTGCAGCAATGTTTCCCACAGAGACAGAAGAGGGAATGCTAAAGCTTCTGGCCAGCAACAAGAGACCCTGACTAGGCAAAGGAATCCTCAGGAAAACGAAAAAAGCAGGACGTGGCACACTTTCCGATTTCAACATATAGGACGAAGCACTAGGTACCGAGACGGCACAGTCTGGGCCCCAAAGCAGGCACACAGACCCATGCAACAGAATCGAGAACCCAGAGCCCAACTCAAACGTACATGGACAGCCCATCTTCGACCAGGGAGCCAAGAGGAGACAGCGGAGAAAGGAGAGTCTCTACCATAAACGGTGCTGGGAAGCCTGCACAGCCACCTGGAACACAACGAGAGTACACCATGATGTTACACCTGGCACACACACCACCTGAAATGGATCAAAGCCTTGAATGGCAGACTTGAAACCGTGAACCTTGTAGCAGAAGACCTAGGCAGAGTGCTCTTGGCCATCTGTCTGAGCCGCCTGTTTGGAAGAAGCAAGTCCGACTGGGCCAGGGCAACCAAGTCAACAAGAAACCAACGGGACCACGTCAAATGCGGACGCTTCTGCCCAGTGAAGGAAACCATCGACTGAATGCAAAGATAGCACAACGACTGGGGGAGGATGTTTGCAAACCACACATCGGACAAGGGGTGAAAAGCCCAAAGATGCAATCAACTCGCACGTCCCCACAAGAAAAAAAAAAAAAACAACAAGCCAATGAAAACCTGGGCAGAAGATGGAAACAGAGATTTCTGCCAAGAAGATCGAAAGAGGGCCAACGGGTGCATGAACACTTGTTCACCGTCATTAAGCCTCAGGCCAATGCAAAT
Organism: Equus asinus; assembly: GCF_041296235.1. Lineage (NCBI taxonomy): Eukaryota > Metazoa > Chordata > Mammalia > Perissodactyla > Equidae > Equus > Equus asinus. The sequence continues at coordinate 5,653,052 of NC_091790.1, read as the reverse complement.
GCAAACTGCAAGGGCACAGCAGCTCACTGTGGTCCGAATGGCTATAAGGAAGCAGACAGGAAGCCACAAGTGTCAGAGAGGAGGTGGAGAGAAGGGAAGCCTCCTGCACCGTTGGTGGGAGTGCAGACCGGTGCAGCCACTACGCCAAGCGGTGTGGAACTGCCTCAGAACTTGAAGAATCCATGTCCCATATGATCCAGCTATTCCTCTGCGGCGTGTTGATCCAAAGAACTCGGAAACACTCCTGCATAAAGACATGTGCACCGCTGAGTTCACCACAGCGTCGCTCCCACTACCCAAGACTTGGAAGCCTCCCTGGAGCCCAGCAAGGGACCAGTGCAGAAGGAAGATGGGCTATAGCCACGCAATGGCATACCAGTCAGCCGGAACCAAGGATGCAATCCAGCCATTTGTGACCACCAGAATGGCTGTGAGGGTTTTAGGGAAGTGAAACCAGCCCCAGGGAGCAAGGCAAGTACCGTAGGACCTCACTTAAGAGGAGAGGAAAAAACAAGCGGTCAGGAACAGGTGGCACGGGACATTTGATTGGGGGTTCCCAGAGACAAAGCGGGGAGGTGTGAGAGGGTGAAACAGATGATGAGGCACAAGTGTGTGGTGAGGGCCTGCAATTAGGCTTGCGCAGGGGAAGGTGATGTCAGCGACACGGAAGTCTACATCGATGAGGATGCAAATCGGAAAGATATAGGATGTTCTAATGCAGGCTTGTGGCAATAAATTCACCTAAAAGCAAAAAATCCAAAATGGGGTCCAGAATGACGGCATAAAGCTTTGGGGCTGAAAGAGATTAGAGAAGGTGAACTTCCAAGGCTGGAAAATCACCTCAAAATGCGTACTGATGCTACAGAAAGGTAGACCATTCCAAATAGATGAAGAGGAATACTACCCACAGAACATGCTGCCTGCTAAACCCATGCACCAACGGAAAAGGTTACCGTCCAGGATGTTACTACTAATCACCTTCACGAATAATCCAAACAGGCCCACGTGTTCCCAAGCTCAGGCAAAAGGTTGGTCCAAAAGTCCAATTCAGGGCCGGCCCTGTGGCGGAGCGGGTAAGTGCCCACGTTCCGCTTGGCCGGCCCAGGCCTCACTGTTTCACATCACGGGTGCAGATCACATTAGCAGTGTTAGGACATACAGATTTCATGGTACGGTGCGGACAGGGATCATAAACTAAGTAGCAATGGTGAGGTCACGTTATCAATACGCACCCGAAAAAGAACCGTGAGGCTTTTACAATCCATGAACGCATCTGGTACACTTCCCCAGAGGAAGAAGGAAGGAAAACATGGGACCTGCCAAGGTGGAATCGGCAGAGTGCTAGGAGATGGCAGGATCATTGCGCATCAGAGGACTGCCCGGGCAACTTCAACTTGGGAGGGAGTCCAGGACTTTCTCTGGGGAACGTCCACCCACTTGGCCATCTACATAAAATGTAAGAGGTAAAACCCAGGATAATCTTACAGGACAGAAACCAGTGTCTAGAGAGAATGTAGCAGGCCTTCCAAAGTTCGAGGGGCAAGACAGAAACCGACAAGAAATCGAGAAAAAGGAAAACTATCCTACCAGGAAAGGGTGAGGAGTCAGACTGGCCTGAGATGGCTCTGAAACTCTGTGTGCACGCAGGTTGTCAGGACAACTTCGAATTTTGAGGTTGTTTATGACGTCACGAGGATCATGTCCGCCAAGATGGCCGCACGGTTACAGACTGAGGATTGGCCTAGGCTAGGCTATTACAGGGAGGGATACCCAGAAACAGCTTTGAGAAACAGAAAGCGGACACAGAAACTGGAAGACATAAAACAGACGCTGATTCGAGGGGTAAGAAAGGAATCCTTGGCAAGAAGCGCGAATAGAGGGACAAGCCCCGAGAGGAGAACGTTGTCATCTATTCAAGTCTATGGGGAGGCCATGCTGATTCAAGCTTGCAACTTGATTGGAAGCAAGAGGCCGGACTTGGGCCTTATCAGACCTACGTGGTCCTTCTGCCTTAAGCATAAGCCAAAGTCAAGAATGAGGTCTTGAGGACGTTGAAGAGAACACTCGATGCCTCCTTTCCCAGGCCCCTGGCATTCTTTGCAGATCAGTCTCACTTTCCATAGCTCTGGCGTCACGGGGGCCCACCGGGTACATGCTAATGTGTCCCAAGAGATGTCTTGGAAGCCTTGAAGGAATGGAGCCCCGTCACGCTTGGGCTATGTCTCTTGGTTTGGAAGTGCTCTACAAGGGTGCTGAAAAGCACCCTTTTCCACAGGGCTTCGTTCCTTCGTGAAGGCTGCCCGCCCAGGCTAGTGTGCTCAGTTTGCCTCCATCGAAATTCTCTCCCCCACCTCTTGCCGTAGAAGGATTATGGATTATGTGTTTTGACACCACATGTAAGGAAGTGGGCTGAAAATGAGAACATTACAATTCTGTTTCAAGAAAAATAAACAGGCCAGGGCTGAGGATGTAAGGCAAACAAATGGCACAGCCTATAGAAATAAAGGAAGCCCGTATCTAGACGGCACCTGGGGGAACGTTCCAGGATCAGGGGTGAAGTTCGAAACTTCCCAAATCCGGAAAGGAGACAGAAAAATATCTTTCCTGGAGAGAGGGATTCATCACATTCGTCTAATTTGTCTTGGAAACATTGTGTCCGTGAAGGGGGATGCCAGGACCACCTCGAGTTTGGAGTTTCTGACCTCAGGATGTCAAACCAACCCAGATGACCACGTGTTCCCAGTGCTTAGTTTGACCCAGGCTAGGACAGCAAAGACTCCTTCAAGTGACCGGTGCAAATTCAAAGACAACAACCAAGAGTCACGAAAGCACTCACACCTCGGCCTAGAGAACATACGGTGATTCCAGAAATGCAAGACGAATCACTTGGAATGAAGGGGAACGGACTGATAAGCATGTCTAAGGGGGATAGCTGAGAAATACCATGACGATTCTCCTATGGAAAAGAGACAAAGGTCCCAGAAAATGGAAGGCGAACAGAAATCACCCCTGGAGAATCCACAATGAAAGATGATGTCCGTCTTTAGACAGACTCTGCTGGAACGTTTGAAAGGCAGAGAAATTCACAAGCCAAAAGACGGCAGCGAAGGTCAAGGCTGGGCTAAGTGGGAAGGGTGAGTTATGAGACTGCTCCAAGCGGGCCAGGAAACCGTGTGTCCGTGAAGCTTGCCGGGACAGCAGAGACACGATTCTGACAAATCCTCTGACATCGCAGTGGACCCGAAAAACAACCTGGCCTCATCTACACAGTGCCAGACTTGGGCTCAAGTAGCATATTCAAGTCCCATTGCCCTCAACTGCAGGTTGCCAACGGAACATGAAAGGGGCCGGCCGGTGGTGCAGCGGTGAGGTCCGCACCTTCTGGGTCGGTGGCCCGGGGTGGGCCGGGTGGACCCTCGGGTGAGCCTGCTCACCACTGCTTCAGGCCTTCGGGGGCAGGCGTCCGAGGTAGTGTAGAGGCAGATGGGAAGGGACGTTAGACAGGGCCAGACTTCCACAGCAAATACAGGAGCATTGCCAGCAGATGTGAGCTCAGCGATGCACTTCTGCCAGAACAAAACCGATTCAAAGTGGCAAAGCATAGAGAGACTGAAGCTGAAAAGAAAACGTGAAAAACTGCATGCCAGTGAGAAGGATGAGATCTCTATGAAGAAACTCAGCAAAACAGGTGAAAGCCATGGCAATGGAAAACTAACAAACGTTGGGGGGAAGAAATTCAAGAGGACACAAGGAGAAAGAAGGAGATTCCAGGATCTAGGAGTGGAAGCAGCAACACACTGGAAACGTCCCTACCAGAGCAAGGAATCTCTGGATTCCATGCAATCCCAGTCAAAGTTGCAGCAATGTTTCCCACAGAGACAGAAGAGGGAATGCTAAAGCTTCTGGCCAGCAACAAGAGACCCTGACTAGGCAAAGGAATCCTCAGGAAAACGAAAAAAGCAGGACGTGGCACACTTTCCGATTTCAACATATAGGACGAAGCACTAGGTACCGAGACGGCACAGTCTGGGCCCCAAAGCAGGCACACAGACCCATGCAACAGAATCGAGAACCCAGAGCCCAACTCAAACGTACATGGACAGCCCATCTTCGACCAGGGAGCCAAGAGGAGACAGCGGAGAAAGGAGAGTCTCTACCATAAACGGTGCTGGGAAGCCTGCACAGCCACCTGGAACACAACGAGAGTACACCATGATGTTACACCTGGCACACACACCACCTGAAATGGATCAAAGCCTTGAATGGCAGACTTGAAACCGTGAACCTTGTAGCAGAAGACCTAGGCAGAGTGCTCTTGGCCATCTGTCTGAGCCGCCTGTTTGGAAGAAGCAAGTCCGACTGGGCCAGGGCAACCAAGTCAACAAGAAACCAACGGGACCACGTCAAATGCGGACGCTTCTGCCCAGTGAAGGAAACCATCGACTGAATGCAAAGATAGCACAACGACTGGGGGAGGATGTTTGCAAACCACACATCGGACAAGGGGTGAAAAGCACAAAGATGCAATCAACTCGCACGTCCCCACAAGAAAAAAAAAAAAAACAACAAGCCAATGAAAACCTGGGCAGAAGATGGAAACAGAGATTTCTGCCAAGAAGATCGAAAGAGGGCCAACGGGTGCATGAACACTTGTTCACCGTCATTAAGCCTCAGGCCAATGCAAATGCAAACTGCAAGGGCACAGCAGCTCACTGTGGTCCGAATGGCTATAAGGAAGCAGACAGGAAGCCACAAGTGTCAGAGAGGAGGTGGAGAGAAGGGAAGCCTCCTGCACCGTTGGTGGGAGTGCAGACCGGTGCAGCCACTACGCCAAGCGGTGTGGAACTGCCTCAGAACTTGAAGAATCCATGTCCCATATGATCCAGCTATTCCTCTGCGGCGTGTTGATCCAAAGAACTCGGAAACACTCCTGCATAAAGACATGTGCACCGCTGAGTTCACCACAGCGTCGCTCCCACTACCCAAGACTTGGAAGCCTCCCTGGAGCCCAGCAAGGGACCAGTGCAGAAGGAAGATGGGCTATAGCCACGCAATGGCATACCAGTCAGCCGGAACCAAGGATGCAATCCAGCCATTTGTGACCACCAGAATGGCTGTGAGGGTTTTAGGGAAGTGAAACCAGCCCCAGGGAGCAAGGCAAGTACCGTAGGACCTCACTTAAGAGGAGAGGAAAAAACAAGCGGTCAGGAACAGGTGGCACGGGACATTTGATTGGGGGTTCCCAGAGACAAAGCGGGGAGGTGTGAGAGGGTGAAACAGATGATGAGGCACAAGTGTGTGGTGAGGGCCTGCAATTAGGCTTGCGCAGGGGAAGGTGATGTCAGCGACACGGAAGTCTACATCGATGAGGATGCAAATCGGAAAGATATAGGATGTTCTAATGCAGGCTTGTGGCAATAAATTCACCTAAAAGCAAAAAATCCAAAATGGGGTCCAGAATGACGGCATAAAGCTTTGGGGCTGAAAGAGATTAGAGAAGGTGAACTTCCAAGGCTGGAAAATCACCTCAAAATGCGTACTGATGCTACAGAAAGGTAGACCATTCCAAATAGATGAAGAGGAATACTACCCACAGAACATGCTGCCTGCTAAACCCATGCACCCACGGAAAAGGTTACCGTCCAGGATGTTACTACTAATCACCTTCACGAATAATCCAAACAGGCCCACGTGTTCCCAAGCTCAGGCAAAAGGTTGGTCCAAAAGTCCAATTCAGGGCCGGCCCTGTGGCGGAGCGGGTAAGTGCCCACGTTCCGCTTGGCCGGCCCAGGCCTCACTGTTTCACATCACGGGTGCAGATCACATTAGCAGTGTTAGGACATACAGATTTCATGGTACGGTGCGGACAGGGATCATAAACTAAGTAGCAATGGTGAGGTCACGTTATCAATACACACCCGAAAAAGAACCGTGAGGCTTTTACAATCCATGAACGCATCTGGTACACTTCCCCAGAGGAAGAAGGAAGGAAAACATGGGACCTGCCAAGGTGGAATCGGCAGAGTGCTAGGAGATGGCAGGATCATTGCGCATCAGAGGACTGCCCGGGCAACTTCAACTTGGGAGGGAGTCCAGGACTTTCTCTGGGGAACGTCCACCCACTTGGCCATCTACATAAAATGTAAGAGGTAAAACCCAGGATAATCTTACAGGACAGAAACCAGTGTCTAGAGAGAATGTAGCAGGCCTTCCAAAGTTCGAGGGGCAAGACAGAAACCGACAAGAAATCGAGAAAAAGGAAAACTATCCTACCAGGAAAGGGTGAGGAGTCAGACTGGCCTGAGATGGCTCTGAAACTCTGTGTGCACGCAGGTTGTCAGGACAACTTCGAATTTTGAGGTTGTTTATGACGTCACGAGGATCATGTCCGCCAAGATGGCCGCACGGTTACAGACTGAGGATTGGCCTAGGCTAGGCTATTACAGGGAGGGATACCCAGAAACAGCTTTGAGAAACAGAAAGCGGACACAGAAACTGGAAGACATAAAACAGACGCTGATTCGAGGGGTAAGAAAGGAATCCTTGGCAAGAAGCGCGAATAGAGGGACAAGCCCCGAGAGGAGAACGTTGTCATCTATTCAAGTCTATGGGGAGGCCATGCTGATTCAAGCTTGCAACTTGATTGGAAGCAAGAGGCCGGACTTGGGCCTTATCAGACCTACGTGGTCCTTCTGCCTTAAGCATAAGCCAAAGTCAAGAATGAGGTCTTGAGGACGTTGAAGAGAACACTCGATGCCTCCTTTCCCAGGCCCCTGGCATTCTTTGCAGATCAGTCTCACTTTCCATAGCTCTGGCGTCACGGGGGCCCACCGGGTACATGCTAATGTGTCCCAAGAGATGTCTTGGAAGCCTTGAAGGAATGGAGCCCCGTCACGCTTGGGCTATGTCTCTTGGTTTGGAAGTGCTCTACAAGGGTGCTGAAAAGCACCCTTTTCCACAGGGCTTCGTTCCTTCGTGAAGGCTGCCCGCCCAGGCTAGTGTGCTCAGTTTGCCTCCATCGAAATTCTCTCCCCCACCTCTTGCCGTAGAAGGATTATGGATTATGTGTTTTGACACCACATGTAAGGAAGTGGGCTGAAAATGAGAACATTACAATTCTGTTTCAAGAAAAATAAACAGGCCAGGGCTGAGGATGTAAGGCAAACAAATGGCACAGCCTATAGAAATAAAGGAAGCCCGTATCTAGACGGCACCTGGGGGAACGTTCCAGGATCAGGGGTGAAGTTCGAAACTTCCCAAATCCGGAAAGGAGACAGAAAAATATCTTTCCTGGAGAGAGGGATTCATCACATTCGTCTAATTTGTCTTGGAAACATTGTGTCCGTGAAGGGGGATGCCAGGACCACCTCGAGTTTGGAGTTTCTGACCTCAGGATGTCAAACCAACCCAGATGACCACGTGTTCCCAGTGCTTAGTTTGACCCAGGCTAGGACAGCAAAGACTCCTTCAAGTGACCGGTGCAAATTCAAAGACAACAACCAAGAGTCACGAAAGCACTCACACCTCGGCCTAGAGAACATACGGTGATTCCAGAAATGCAAGACGAATCACTTGGAATGAAGGGGAACGGACTGATAAGCATGTCTAAGGGGGATAGCTGAGAAATACCATGACGATTCTCCTATGGAAAAGAGACAAAGGTCCCAGAAAATGGAAGGCGAACAGAAATCACCCCTGGATAATCCACAATGAAAGATGATGTCCGTCTTTAGACAGACTCTGCTGGAACGTTTGAAAGGCAGAGAAATTCACAAGCCAAAAGACGGCAGCGAAGGTCAAGGCTGGGCTAAGTGGGAAGGGTGAGTTATGAGACTGCTCCAAGCGGGCCAGGAAACCGTGTGTCCGTGAAGCTTGCCGGGACAGCAGAGACACGATTCTGACAAATCCTCTGACATCGCAGTGGACCCGAAAAACAACCTGGCCTCATCTACACAGTGCCAGACTTGGGCTCAAGTAGCATATTCAAGTCCCATTGCCCTCAACTGCAGGTTGCCAACGGAACATGAAAGGGGCCGGCCGGTGGTGCAGCGGTGAGGTCCGCACCTTCTGGGTCGGTGGCCCGGGGTGGGCCGGGTGGACCCTCGGGTGAGCCTGCTCACCACTGCTTCAGGCCTTCGGGGGCAGGTGTCCGAGGTAGTGTAGAGGCAGATGGGAAGGGACGTTAGACAGGGCCAGACTTCCACAGCAAATACAGGAGCATTGCCAGCAGATGTGAGCTCAGCGATGCACTTCTGCCAGAACAAAACCGATTCAAAGTGGCAAAGCATAGAGAGACTGAAGCTGAAAAGAAAACGTGAAAAACTGCATGCCAGTGAGAAGGATGAGATCTCTATGAAGAAACTCAGCAAAACAGGTGAAAGCCATGGCAATGGAAAACTAACAAACGTTGGGGGGAAGAAATTCAAGAGGACACAAGGAGAAAGAAGGAGATTCCAGGATCTAGGAGTGGAAGCAGCAACACACTGGAAACGTCCCTACCAGAGCAAGGAATCTCTGGATTCCATGCAATCCCAGTCAAAGTTGCAGCAATGTTTCCCACAGAGACAGAAGAGGGAATGCTAAAGCTTCTGGCCAGCAACAAGAGACCCTGACTAGGCAAAGGAATCCTCAGGAAAACGAAAAAAGCAGGACGTGGCACACTTTCCGATTTCAACATATAGGACGAAGCACTAGGTACCGAGACGGCACAGTCTGGGCCCCAAAACAGGCACACAGACCCATGCAACAGAATCGAGAACCCAGAGCTCAACTCAAACGTACATGGACAGCCCATCTTCGACCAGGGAGCCAAGAGGAGACAGCGGAGAAAGGAGAGTCTCTACCATAAACGGTGCTGGGAAGCCTGCACAGCCACATGGAACACAACGAGAGTACACCATGATGTTACACCTGGCACACACACCACCTGAAATGGATCAAAGCCTTGAATGGCAGACTTGAAACCGTGAACCTTGTAGCAGAAGACCTAGGCAGAGTGCTCTTGGCCATCTGTCTGAGCCGCCTGTTTGGAAGAAGCAAGTCCGACTGGGCCAGGGCAACCAAGTCAACAAGAAACCAACGGGACCACGTCAAATGCGGACGCTTCTGCCCAGTGAAGGAAACCATCGACTGAATGCAAAGATAGCACAACGACTGGGGGAGGATGTTTGCAAACCACACATCGGACAAGGGGTGAAAAGCCCAAAGATGCAATCAACTCGCACGTCCCCACAAGAAAAAAAAAAAAAACAACAAGCCAATGAAAACCTGGGCAGAAGATGGAAACAGAGATTTCTGCCAAGAAGATCGAAAGAGGGCCAACGGGTGCATGAACACTTGTTCACCGTCATTAAGCCTCAGGCCAATGCAAATGCAAACTGCAAGGGCACAGCAGCTCACTGTGGTCCGAATGGCTATAAGGAAGCAGACAGGAAGCCACAAGTGTCAGAGAGGAGGTGGAGAGAAGGGAAGCCTCCTGCACCGTTGGTGGGAGTGCAGACCGGTGCAGCCACTACGCCAAGCGGTGTGGAACTGCCTCAGAACTTGAAGAATCCATGTCCCATATGATCCAGCTATTCCTCTGCGGCGTGTTGATCCAAAGAACTCGGAAACACTCCTGCATAAAGACATGTGCACCGCTGAGTTCACCACAGCGTCGCTCCCACTACCCAAGACTTGGAAGCCTCCCTGGAGCCCAGCAAGGGACCAGTGCAGAAGGAAGATGGGCTATAGCCACGCAATGGCATACCAGTCAGCCGGAACCAAGGATGCAATCCAGCCATTTGTGACCACCAGAATGGCTGTGAGGGTTTTAGGGAAGTGAAACCAGCCCCAGGGAGCAAGGCAAGTACCATAGGACCTCACTTAAGAGGAGAGGAAAAAACAAGCGGTCAGGAACAGGTGGCACGGGACATTTGATTGGGGGTTCCCAGAGACAAAGCGGGGAAGTGTGAGAGGGTGAAACAGATGATGAGGCACAAGTGTGTGGTGAGGGCCTGCAATTAGGCTTGCGCAGGGGAAGGTGATGTCAGCGACACGGAAGTCTACATCGATGAGGATGCAAATCGGAAAGATATAGGATGTTCTAATGCAGGCTTGTGGCAATAAATTCACCTAAAAGCAAAAAATCCAAAATGGGGTCCAGAATGACGGCATAAAGCTTTGGGGCTGAAAGAGACTAGAGAAGGTGAACTTCCAAGGCTGGAAAATCACCTCAAAATGCGTACTGATGCTACAGAAAGGTAGACCATTCCAAATAGATGAAGAGGAATACTACCCACAGAACATGCTGCCTGCTAAACCCATGCACCAACGGAAAAGGTTACCGTCCAGGATGTTACTACTAATCACCTTCACGAATAATCCAAACAGGCCCACGTGTTCCCAAGCTCAGGCAAAAGGTTGGTCCAAAAGTCCAATTCAGGGCCGGCCCTGTGGCGGAGCGGGTAAGTGCCCACGTTCCGCTTGGCCGGCCCAGGCCTCACTGTTTCACATCACGGGTGCAGATCACATTAGCAGTGTTAGGACATACAGATTTCATGGTACGGTGCGGACAGGGATCATAAACTAAGTAGCAATGGTGAGGTCACGTTATCAATACGCACCCGAAAAAGAACCGTGAGGCTTTTACAATCCATGAACGCATCTGGTACACTTCCCCAGAGGAAGAAGGAAGGAAAACATGGGACCTGCCAAGGTGGAATCGGCAGAGTGCTAGGAGATGGCACGATCATTGCGCATCAGAGGACTGCCCGGGCAACTTCAACTTGGGAGGGAGTCCAGGACTTTCTCTGGGGAACGTCCACCCACTTGGCCATCTACATAAAATGTAAGAGGTAAAACCCAGGATAATCTTACAGGACAGAAACCAGTGTCTAGAGAGAATGTAGCAGGCCTTCCAAAGTTCGAGGGGCAAGACAGAAACCGACAAGAAATCGAGAAAAAGGAAAACTATCCTACCAGGAAAGGGTGAGGAGTCAGACTGGCCTGAGATGGCTCTGAAACTCTGTGTGCACGCAGGTTGTCAGGACAACTTCGAATTTTGAGGTTGTTTATGACGTCACGAGGATCATGTCCGCCAAGATGGCCGCACGGTTACAGACTGAGGATTGGCCTAGGCTAGGCTATTACAGGGAGGGATACCCAGAAACAGCTTTGAGAAACAGAAAGCGGACACAGAAACTGGAAGACATAAAACAGACGCTGATTCGAGGGGTAAGAAAGGAATCCTTGGCAAGAAGCGCGAATAGAGGGACAAGCCCCGAGAGGAGAACGTTGTCATCTATTCAAGTCTATGGGGAGGCCATGCTGATTCAAGCTTGCAACTTGATTGGAAGCAAGAGGCCGGACTTGGGCCTTATCAGACCTACGTGGTCCTTCTGCCTTAAGCATAAGCCAAAGTCAAGAATGAGGTCTTGAGGACGTTGAAGAGAAGACTCGATGCCTCCTTTCCCAGGCCCCTGGCATTCTTTGCAGATCAGTCTCACTTTCCATAGCTCTGGCGTCACGGGGGCCCACCGGGTACATGCTAATGTGTCCCAAGAGATGTCTTGGAAGCCTTGAAGGAATGGAGCCCCGTCACGCTTGGGCTATGTCTCTTGGTTTGGAAGTGCTCTACAAGGGTGCTGAAAAGCACCCTTTTCCAGAGGGCTTCGTTCCTTCGTGAAGGCTGCCCGCCCAGGCTAGTGAGCTCAGTTTGCCTCCATCGAAATTCTCTCCCCCTACCTCTTGCCGTAGAAGGATTATGGATTATGTGTTTTGACACCACATGTAAGGAAGTGGGCTGAAAATGAGAACATTACAATTCTGTTTCAAGAAAAATAAACAGGCCAGGGCTGAGGATGTAAGGCAAACAAATGGCACAGCCTATAGAAATAAAGGAAGCCCGTATCTAGACGGCACCTGGGGGAACGTTCCAGGATCAGGGGTGAAGTTCGAAACTTCCCAAATCCGGAAAGGAGACAGAAAAATATCTTTCCTGGAGAGAGGGATTCATCACATTCTTCTAATTTGTCTTGGAAACATTGTGTCCGTGAAGGGGGATGCCAGGACCACCTCGAGTTTGGAGTTTCTGACCTCAGGATGTCAAACCAACCCAGATGACCACGTGTTCCCAGTGCTTAGTTTGACCCAGGCTAGGACAGCAAAGACTCCTTCAAGTGACCGGTGCAAATTCAAAGACAACAACCAAGAGTCACGAAAGCACTCACACCTCGGCCTAGAGAACATACGGTGATTCCAGAAATGCAAGACGAATCACTTGGAATGAAGGGGAACGGACTGATAAGCATGTCTAAGGGGGATAGCTGAGAAATACCATGACGATTCTCCTATGGAAAAGAGACAAAGGTCCCAGAAAATGGAAGGCGAACAGAAATCACCCCTGGATAATCCACAATGAAAGATGATGTCCGTCTTTAGACAGACTCTGCTGGAACGTTTGAAAGGCAGAGAAATTCACAAGCCAAAAGACGGCAGCGAAGGTCAAGGCTGGGCTAAGTGGGAAGGGTGAGTTATGAGACTGCTCCAAGCGGGCCAGGAAACCGTGTGTCCGTGAAGCTTGCCGGGACAGCAGAGACACGATTCTGACAAATCCTCTGACATCGCAGTGGACCCGAAAAACAACCTGGCCTCATCTACACAGTGCCAGACTTGGGCTCAAGTAGCATATTCAAGTCCCATTGCCCTCAACTGCAGGTTGCCAACGGAACATGAAAGGGGCCGGCCGGTGGTGCAGCGGTGAGGTCCGCACCTTCTGGGTCGGTGGCCCGGGGTGGGCCGGGTGGACCCTCGGGTGAGCCTGCTCACCACTGCTTCAGGCCTTCGGGGGCAGGCGTCCGAGGTAGTGTAGAGGCAGATGGGAAGGGACGTTAGACAGGGCCAGACTTCCACAGCAAAGACAGGAGCATTGCCAGCAGATGTGAGCTCAGCGATGCACTTCTGCCAGAACAAAACCGATTCAAAGTTGCAAAGCATAGAGAGACTGAAGCTGAAAAGAAAACGTGAAAAACTGCATGCCAGTGAGAAGGATGAGATCTCTATGAAGAAACTCAGCAAAACAGGTGAAAGCCATGGCAATGGAAATCTAACAAACGTTGGGGGGAAGAAATTCAAGAGGACACAAGGAGAAAGAAGGAGATTCCAGGATCTAGGAGTGGAAGCAGCAACACACTGGAAACGTCCCTACCAGAGCAAGGAATCTCTGGATTCCATGCAATCCCAGTCAAAGTTGCAGCAATGTTTCCCACAGAGACAGAAGAGGGAATCCTAAAGCTTCTGGCCAGCAACAAGAGACCCTGAATAGGCAAAGGAATCCTCAGGAAAACGAAAAAAAGCAGGACGTGGCACACTTTCCGATTTCAACATATAGGACGAAGCACTAGGTACCGAGACGGCACAGTCTGGGCCCCAAAACAGGCACACAGACCCATGCAACAGAATCGAGAACCCAGAGCCCAACTCAAACGTACATGGACAGCCCATCTTCGACCAGGGAGCCAAGAGGAGACAGCGGAGAAAGGAGAGTCTCTACCATAAACGGTGCTGGGAAGCCTGCACAGCCACCTGGAACACAACGAGAGTACACCATGATGTTACACCTGGCACACACACCACCTGAAATGGATCAAAGCCTTGAATGGCAGACTTGAAACCGTGAACCTTGTAGCAGAAGACCTAGGCAGAGTGCTCTTGGCCATCTGTCTGAGCCGCCTGTTTGGAAGAAGCAAGTCCGACTGGGCCAGGGCAACCAAGTCAACAAGAAACCAACGGGACCACGTCAAATGCGGACCCTTCTGCCCAGTGAAGGAAACCATCGACTGAATGCAAAGATAGCACAACGACTGGGGGAGGATGTTTGCAAACCACACATCGGACAAGGGGTGAAAAGCCCAAAGATGCAATCAACTCGCACGTCCCCACAAGAAAAAAAAAAAAAACAACAAGCCAATGAAAACCTGGGCAGAAGATGGAAACAGAGATTTCTGCCAAGAAGATCGAAAGAGGGCCAACGGGTGCATGAACACTTGTTCACCGTCATTAAGCCTCAGGCCAATGCAAATGCAAACTGCAAGGGCACAGCAGCTCACTGTGGTCCGAATGGCTATAAGGAAGCAGACAGGAAGCCACAAGTGTCAGAGAGGAGGTGGAGAGAAGGGAAGCCTCCTGCACCGTTGGTGGGAGTGCAGACCGGTGCAGCCACTACGCCAAGCGGTGTGGAACTGCCTCAGAACTTGAAGAATCCATGTCCCATATGATCCAGCTATTCCTCTGCGGCGTGTTGATCCAAAGAACTCGGAAACACTCCTGCATAAAGACATGTGCACCGCTGAGTTCACCACAGCGTCGCTCCCACGACCCAAGACTTGGAAGCCTCCCTGGAGCCCAGCAAGGGACCAGTGCAGAAGGAAGATGGGCTATAGCCACGCAATGGCATACCAGTCAGCCGGAACCAAGGATGCAATCCAGCCATTTGTGACCACCAGAATGGCTGTGAGGGTTTTAGGGAAGTGAAACCAGCCCCAGGGAGCAAGGCAAGTACCGTAGGACCTCACTTAAGAGGAGAGGAAAAAACAAGCGGTCAGGAACAGGTGGCACGGGACATTTGATTGGGGGTTCCCAGAGACAAAGCGGGGAGGTGTGAGAGGGTGAAACAGATGATGAGGCACAAGTGTGTGGTGAGGGCCTGCAATTAGGCTTGCGCAGGGGAAGGTGATGTCAGCGACACGGAAGTCTACATCGATGAGGATGCAAATCGGAAAGATATAGGATGTTCTAATGCAGGCTTGTGGCAATAAATTCACCTGAAAGCAAAAAATCCAAAATGGGGTCCAGAATGACGGCATAAAGCTTTGGGGCTGAAAGAGACTAGAGAAGGTGAACTTCCAAGGCTGGAAAATCACCTCAAAATGCGTACTGATGCTACAGAATGGTAGACCATTCCAAATAGATGAAGAGGAATACTACCCACAGAACATGCTGCCTGCTAAACCCATGCACCAACGGAAAAGGTTACCGTCCAGGATGTTACTACTAATCACCTTCACGAATAATCCAAACAGGCCCACGTGTTCCCAAGCTCAGGCAAAAGGTTGGTCCAAAAGTCCAATCCAGGGCCGGCCCTGTGGCGGAGCGGGTAAGTGCCCACGTTCCGCTTGGCCGGCCCAGGCCTCACTGTTTCACATCACGGGTGCAGATCACATTAGCAGTGTTAGGACATACAGATTTCACGGTACGGTGCGGACAGGGATCATAAACTAAGTAGCAATGGTGAGGTCACGTTATCAATACGCACCCGAGAAAGAACCGTGAGGCTTTTACAATCCATGAACGCATCTGGTACACTTCCCCAGAGGAAGAAGGAAGGAAAACATGGGACCTGCCAAGGTGGAATCGGCAGAGTGCTAGGAGATGGCAGGATCATTGCGCATCAGAGGACTGCCCGGGCAACTTCAACTTGGGAGGGAGTCCAGGACTTTCTCTGGGGAACGTCCACCCACTTGGCCATCTACATAAAATGTAAGAGGTAAAACCCAGGATAATCTTACAGGACAGAAACCAGTGTCTAGAGAGAATGTAGCAGGCCTTCCAAAGTTCGAGGGGCAAGACAGAAACCGACAAGAAATCGAGAAAAAGGAAAACTATCCTACCAGGAAAGGGTGAGGAGTCAGACTGGCCTGAGATGGCTCTGAAACTCTGTGTGCACGCAGGTTGTCAGGACAACTTCGAATTTTGAGGTTGTTTATGACGTCACGAGGATCATGTCCGCCAAGATGGCCGCACGGTTACAGACTGAGGATTGGCCTAGGCTAGGCTATTACAGGGAGGGATACCCAGAAACAGCTTTGAGAAACAGAAAGCGGACACAGAAACTGGAAGACATAAAACAGACGCTGATTCGAGGGGTAAGAAAGGAATCCTTGGCAAGAAGCGCGAATAGAGGGACAAGCCCCGAGAGGAGAACGTTGTCATCTATTCAAGTCTATGGGGAGGCCATGCTGATTCAAGCTTGCAACTTGATTGGAAGCAAGAGGCCGGACTTGGGCCTTATCAGACCTACGTGGTCCTTCTGCCTTAAGCATAAGCCAAAGTCAAGAATGAGGTCTTGAGGACGTTGAAGAGAAGACTCGATGCCTCCTTTCCCAGGCCCCTGGCATTCTTTGCAGATCAGTCTCACTTTCCATAGCTCTGGCGTCACGGGGGCCCACCGGGTACATGCTAATGTGTCCCAAGAGATGTCTTGGAAGCCTTGAAGGAATGGAGCCCCATCACGCTTGGGCTATGTCTCTTGGTTTGGAAGTGCTCTACAAGGGTGCTGAAAAGCACCCTTTTCCAGAGGGCTTCGTTCCTTCGTGAAGGCTGCCCGCCCAGGCTAGTGAGCTCAGTTTGCCTCCATCGAAATTCTCTCCCCCTACCTCTTGCCGTAGAAGGATTATGGATTATGTGTTTTGACACCACATGTAAGGAAGTGGGCTGAAAATGAGAACATTACAATTCTGTTTCAAGAAAAATAAACAGGCCAGGGCTGAGGATGTAAGGCAAACAAATGGCACAGCCTATAGAAATAAAGGAAGCCCGTATCTAGACGGCACCTGGGGGAACGTTCCAGGAGCAGGGGTGAAGTTCGAAACTTCCCAAATCCGGAAAGGAGACAGAAAAATATCGTTCCTGGAGAGAGGGATTCATCACATTCGTCTAATTTGTCTTGGAAACATTGTGTCCGTGAAGGGGGATGCCAGGACCACCTCGAGTTTGGAGTTTCTGACCTCAGGATGTCAAACCAACCCAGATGACCACGTGTTCCCAGTGCTTAGTTTGACCCAGGCTAGGACAGCAAAGACTCCTTCAAGTGACCGGTGCAAATTCAAAGACAACAACCAAGAGTCACGAAAGCACTCACACCTCGGCCTAGAGAACATACGGTGATTCCAGAAATGCAAGACGAATCACTTGGAATGAAGGGGAACGGACTGATAAGCATGTCTAAGGGGGATAGCTGAGAAATACCATGACGATTCTCCTATGGAAAAGAGACAAAGGTCCCAGAAAATGGAAGGCGAACAGAAATCACCCCAGGATAATCCACAATGAAAGATGATGTCCGTCTTTAGACAGACTCTGCTGGAACGTTTGAAAGGCAGAGAAATTCACAAGCCAAAAGACGGCAGCGAAGGTCAAGGCTGGGCTAAGTGGGAAGGGTGAGTTATGAGACTGCTCCAAGCGGGCCAGGAAACCGTGTGTCCGTGAAGCTTGCCGGGACAGCAGAGACACGATTCTGACAAATCCTCTGACATCGCAGTGGACCCGAAAAACAACCTGGCCTCATCTACACAGTGCCAGACTTGGGCTCAAGTAGCATATTCAAGTCCCATTGCCCTCAACTGCAGGTTGCCAACGGAACATGAAAGGGGCCGGCCGGTGGTGCAGCGGTGAGGTCCGCACCTTCTGGGTCGGTGGCCCGGGGTGGGCCGGGTGGACCCTCGGGTGAGCCTGCTCACCACTGCTTCAGGCCTTCGGGGGCAGGCGTCCGAGGTAGTGTAGAGGCAGATGGGAAGGGACGTTAGACAGGGCCAGACTTCCACAGCAAAGACAGGAGCATTGCCAGCAGATGTGAGCTCAGCGATGCACTTCTGCCAGAACAAAACCGATTCAAAGTTGCAAAGCATAGAGAGACTGAAGCTGAAAAGAAAACGTGAAAAACTGCATGCCAGTGAGAAGGATGAGATCTCTATGAAGAAACTTAGCAAAACAGGTGAAAGCCATGGCAATGGAAAACTAACAAACGTTGGGGGGAAGAAATTCAAGAGGACACAAGGAGAAAGAAGGAGATTCCAGGATCTAGGAGTGGAAGCAGCAACACACTGGAAACGTCCCTACCAGAGCAAGGAATCTCTGGATTCCATGCAATCCCAGTCAAAGTTGCAGCAATGTTTCCCACAGAGACAGAAGAGGGAATCCTAAAGCTTCTGGCCAGCAAAAAGAGACCCTGACTAGGCAAAGGAATCCTCAGGAAAACGGAAAAAAGCAGGACGTGGCACACTTTCCGATTTCAACATATAGGACGAAGCACTAGGTACCGAGACGGCACAGTCTGGGCCCCAAAACAGGCACACAGACCCATGCAACAGAATCGAGAACCCAGAGCCCAACTCAAACGTACATGGACAGCCCATCTTCGACCAGGGAGCCAAGAGGAGACAGCGGAGAAAGGAGAGTCTCTACCATAAACGGTGCTGGGAAGCCTGCACAGCCACATGGAACACAACGAGAGTACACCATGATGTTACACCTGGCACACACACCACCTGAAATGGATCAAAGCCTTGAATGGCAGACTTGAAACCGTGAACCTTGTAGCAGAAGACCTAGGCAGAGTGCTCTTGGCCATCTGTCTGAGCCGCCTGTTTGGAAGAAGCAAGTCCGACTGGGCCAGGGCAACCAAGTCAACAAGAAACCAACGGGACCACGTCAAATGCGGACGCTTCTGCCCAGTGAAGGAAACCATCGACTGAATGCAAAGATAGCACAACGACTGGGGGAGGATGTTTGCAAACCACACATCGGACAAGGGGTGAAAAGCCCAAAGATGCAATCAACTCGCACGTCCCCACAAGAAAAAAAAAAAAAACAACAAGCCAATGAAAACCTGGGCAGAAGATGGAAACAGAGATTTCTGCCAAGAAGATCGAAAGAGGGCCAACGGGTGCATGAACACTTGTTCACCGTCATTAAGCCTCAGGCCAATGCAAATGCAAACTGCAAGGGCACAGCAGCTCACTGTGGTCCGAATGGCTATAAGGAAGCAGACAGGAAGCCACAAGTGTCAGAGAGGAGGTGGAGAGAAGGGAAGCCTCCTGCACCGTTGGTGGGAGTGCAGACCGGTGCAGCCACTACGCCAAGCGGTGTGGAACTGCCTCAGAACTTGAAGAATCCATGTCCCATATGATCCAGCTATTCCTCTGCGGCGTGTTGATCCAAAGAACTCGGAAACACTCCTGCATAAAGACATGTGCACCGCTGAGTTCACCACAGCGTCGCTCCCACTACCCAAGACTTGGAAGCCTCCCTGGAGCCCAGCAAGGGACCAGTGCAGAAGGAAGATGGGCTATAGCCACGCAATGGCATACCAGTCAGCCGGAACCAAGGATGCAATCCAGCCATTTGTGACCACCAGAATGGCTGTGAGGGTTTTAGGGAAGTGAAACCAGCCCCAGGGAGCAAGGCAAGTACCGTAGGACCTCACTTAAGAGGAGAGGAAAAAACAAGCGGTCAGGAACAGGTGGCACGGGACATTTGATTGGGGGTTCCCAGAGACAAAGCGGGGAGGTGTGAGAGGGTGAAACAGATGATGAGGCACAAGTGTGTGGTGAGGGCCTGCTATTAGGCTTGCGCAGGGGAAGATGATGTCAGCGACACGGAAGTCTACATCGATGAGGATGCAAATCGGAAAGATATAGGATGTTCTAATGCAGGCTTGTGGCAATAAATTCACCTAAAAGCAAAAAATCCAAAATGGGGTCCAGAATGACGGCATAAAGCTTTGGGGCTGAAAGAGATTAGAGAAGGTGAACTTCCAAGGCTGGAAAATCACCTCAAAATGCGTACTGATGCTACAGAATGGTAGACCATTCCAAATAGATGAAGAGGAATACTACCCACAGATCATGCTGCCTGCTAAACCCATGCACCCACGGAAAAGGTTACCGTCCAGGATGTTACTACTAATCACCTTCACGAATAATCCAAACAGGCCCACGTGTTCCCAAGCTCAGGCAAAAGGTTGGTCCAAAAGTCCAATTCAGGGCCGGCCCTGTGGCGGAGCGGGTAAGTGCCCACGTTCCGCTTGGCCGGCCCAGGCCTCACTGTTTCACATCACGGGTGCAGATCACATTAGCAGTGTTAGGACATACAGATTTCATGGTACGGTGTGGACAGGGATCATAAACTAAGTAGCAATGGTGAGGTCACGTTATCAATATGCACCCGAAATAGAACCGTGAGGCTTTTACAATCCATGAACGCATCTGGTACACTTCCCCAGAGGAAGAAGGAAGGAAAACATGGGACCTGCCAAGGTGGAATCGGCAGAGTGCTAGGAGATGGCACGATCATTGCGCATCAGAGGACTGCCCGGGCAACTTCAACTTGGGAGGGAGTCCAGGACTTTCTCTGGGGAACGTCCACCCACTTGGCCATCTACATAAAATGTAAGAGGTAAAACCCAGGATAATCTTACAGGACAGAAACCAGTGTCTAGAGAGAATGTAGCAGGCCTTCCAAAGTTCGAGGAGCAAGACAGAAACCGACAAGAAATCGAGAAAAAGGAAAACTATCCTACCAGGAAAGGGTGAGGAGTCAGACTGGCCTGAGATGGCTCTGAAACTCTGTGTGCACGCAGGTTGTCAGGACAACTTCGAATTTTGAGGTTGTTTATGACGTCACGAGGATCATGTCCGCCAAGATGGCCGCACGGTTACAGACTGAGGATTGGCCTAGGCTAGGCTATTACAGGGAGGGATACCCAGAAACAGCTTTGAGAAACAGAAAGCGGACACAGAAACTGGAAGACATAAAACAGACGCTGATTCGAGGGGTAAGAAAGGAATCCTTGGCAAGAAGCGCGAATAGAGGGACAAGCCCCGAGAGGAGAACGTTGTCATCTATTCAAGTCTATGGGGAGGCCATGCTGATTCAAGCTTGCAACTTGATTGGAAGCAAGAGGCCGGACTTGGGCCTTATCAGACCTACGTGGTCCTTCTGCCTTAAGCATAAGCCAAAGTCAAGAATGAGGTCTTGAGGACGTTGAAGAGAAGACTCGATGCCTCCTTTCCCAGGCCCCTGGCATTCTTTGCAGATCAGTCTCACTTTCCATAGCTCTGGCGTCACGGGGGCCCACCGGGTACATGCTAATGTGTCCCAAGAGATGTCTTGGAAGCCTTGAAGGAATGGAGCCCCGTCACGCTTGGGCTATGTCTCTTGGTTTGGAAGTGCTCTACAAGGGTGCTGAAAAGCACCCTTTTCCAGAGGGCTTCGTTCCTTCGTGAAGGCTGCCCGCCCAGGCTAGTGAGCTCAGTTTGCCTCCATCGAAATTCTCTCCCCCTACCTCTTGCCGTAGAAGGATTATGGATTATGTGTTTTGACACCACATGTAAGGAAGTGGGCTGAAAATGAGAACATTACAATTCTGTTTCAAGAAAAATAAACAGGCCAGGGCTGAGGATGTAAGGCAAACAAATGGCACAGCCTATAGAAATAAAGGAAGCCCGTATCTAGACGGCACCTGGGGGAACGTTCCAGGAGCAGGGGTGAAGTTCGAAACTTCCCAAATCCGGAAAGGAGACAGAAAAATATCGTTCCTGGAGAGAGGGATTCATCACATTCGTCTAATTTGTCTTGGAAACATTGTGTCCGTGAAGGGGGATGCCAGGACCACCTCGAGTTTGGAGTTTCTGACCTCAGGATGTCAAACCAACCCAGATGACCACGTGTTCCCAGTGCTTAGTTTGACCCAGGCTAGGACAGCAAAGACTCCTTCAAGTGACCGGTGCAAATTCAAAGACAACAACCAAGAGTCACGAAAGCACTCACACCTCGGCCTAGAGAACATACGGTGATTCCAGAAATGCAAGACGAATCACTTGGAATGAAGGGGAACGGACTGATAAGCATGTCTAAGGGGGATAGCTGAGAAATACCATGACGATTCTCCTATGGAAAAGAGACAAAGGTCCCAGAAAATGGAAGGCGAACAGAAATCACCCCAGGATAATCCACAATGAAAGATGATGTCCGTCTTTAGACAGACTCTGCTGGAACGTTTGAAAGGCAGAGAAATTCACAAGCCAAAAGACGGCAGCGAAGGTCAAGGCTGGGCTAAGTGGGAAGGGTGAGTTATGAGACTGCTCCAAGCGGGCCAGGAAACCGTGTGTCCGTGAAGCTTGCCGGGACAGCAGAGACACGATTCTGACAAATCCTCTGACATCGCAGTGGACCCGAAAAACAACCTGGCCTCATCTACACAGTGCCAGACTTGGGCTCAAGTAGCATATTCAAGTCCCATTGCCCTCAACTGCAGGTTGCCAACGGAACATGAAAGGGGCCGGCCGGTGGTGCAGCGGTGAGGTCCGCACCTTCTGGGTCGGTGGCCCGGGGTGGGCCGGGTGGACCCTCGGGTGAGCCTGCTCACCACTGCTTCAGGCCTTCTGGGGCAGGCGTCCGAGGTAGTGTAGAGGCAGATGGGAAGGGACGTTAGACAGGGCCAGACTTCCACAGCAAAGACAGGAGCATTGCCAGCAGATGTGAGCTCAGCGATGCACTTCTGCCAGAACAAAACCGATTCAAAGTTGCAAAGCATAGAGAGACTGAAGCTGAAAAGAAAACGTGAAAAACTGCATGCCAGTGAGAAGGATGAGATCTCTATGAAGAAACTTAGCAAAACAGGTGAAAGCCATGGCAATGGAAAACTAACAAACGTTGGGGGGAAGAAATTCAAGAGGACACAAGGAGAAAGAAGGAGATTCCAGGATCTAGGAGTGGAAGCAGCAACACACTGGAAACGTCCCTACCAGAGCAAGGAATCTCTGGATTCCATGCAATCCCAGTCAAAGTTGCAGCAATGTTTCCCACAGAGACAGAAGAGGGAATCCTAAAGCTTCTGGCCAGCAACAAGAGACCCTGACTAGGCAAAGGAATCCTCAGGAAAACGGAAAAAAGCAGGACGTGGCACACTTTCCGATTTCAACATATAGGACGAAGCACTAGGTACCGAGACGGCACAGTCTGGGCCCCAAAACAGGCACACAGACCCATGCAACAGAATCGAGAACCCAGAGCCCAACTCAAACGTACATGGACAGCCCATCTTCGACCAGGGAGCCAAGAGGAGACAGCGGAGAAAGGAGAGTCTCTACCATAAACGGTGCTGGGAAGCCTGCACAGCCACCTGGAACACAACGAGAGTACACCATGATGTTACACCTGGCACACACACCACCTGAAATGGATCAAAGCCTTGAATGGCAGACTTGAAACCGTGAACCTTGTAGCAGAAGACCTAGGCAGAGTGCTCTTTGCCATCTGTCTGAGCCGCCTGTTTGGAAGAAGCAAGTCCGACTGGGCCAGGGCAACCAAGTCAACAAGAAACCAACGGGACCACGTCAAATGCGGACGCTTCTGCCCAGTGAAGGAAACCATCGACTGAATGCAAAGATAGCACAACGACTGGGGGAGGATGTTTGCAAACCACACATCGGACAAGGGGTGAAAAGCCCAAAGATGCAATCAACTCGCACGTCCCCACAAGAAAAAAAAAAAAACAACAAGCCAATGAAAACCTGGGCAGAAGATGGAAACAGAGATTTCTGCCAAGAAGATCGAAAGAGGGCCAACGGGTGCATGAACACTTGTTCACCGTCATTAAGCCTCAGGCCAATGCAAATGCAAACTGCAAGGGCACAGCAGCTCACTGTGGTCCGAATGGCTATAAGGAAGCAGACAGGAAGCCACAAGTGTCAGAGAGGAGGTGGAGAGAAGGGAAGCCTCCTGCACCGTTGGTGGGAGTGCAGACCGGTGCAGCCACTACGCCAAGCGGTGTGGAACTGCCTCAGAACTTGAAGAATCCATGTCCCATATGATCCAGCTATTCCTCTGCGGCGTGTTGATCCAAAGAACTCGGAAACACTCCTGCATAAAGACATGTGCACCGCTGAGTTCACCACAGCGTCGCTCCCACTACCCAAGACTTGGAAGCCTCCCTGGAGCCCAGCAAGGGACCAGTGCAGAAGGAAGATGGGCTATAGCCACGCAATGGCATACCAGTCAGCCGGAACCAAGGATGCAATCCAGCCATTTGTGACCACCAGAATGGCTGTGAGGGTTTTAGGGAAGTGAAACCAGCCCCAGGGAGCAAGGCAAGTACCGTAGGACCTCACTTAAGAGGAGAGGAAAAAACAAGCGGTCAGGAACACGTGGCACGGGACATTTGATTGGGGGTTCCCAGAGACAAAGCGGGGAGGTGTGAGAGGGTGAAACAGATGATGAGGCACAAGTGTGTGGTGAGGGCCTGCTATTAGGCTTGCGCAGGGGAAGATGATGTCAGCGACACGGAAGTCTACATCGATGAGGATGCAAATCGGAAAGATATAGGATGTTCTAATGCAGGCTTGTGGCAATAAATTCACCTGAAAGCAAAAAATCCAAAATGGGGTCCAGAATGACGGCATAAAGCTTTGGGGCTGAAAGAGATTAGAGAAGGTGAACTTCCAAGGCTGGAAAATCACCTCAAAATGCGTACTGATGCTACAGAATGGTAGACCATTCCAAATAGATGAAGAGGAATACTACCCACAGATCATGCTGCCTGCTAAACCCATGCACCCACGGAAAAGGTTACCGTCCAGGATGTTACTACTAATCACCTTCACGAATAATCCAAACAGGCCCACGTGTTCCCAAGCTCAGGCAAAAGGTTGGTCCAAAAGTCCAATTCAGGGCCGGCCCTGTGGCGGAGCGGGTAAGTGCCCACGTTCCGCTTGGCCGGCCCAGGCCTCACTGTTTCACATCACGGGTGCAGATCACATTAGCAGTGTTAGGACATACAGATTTCATGGTACGGTGTGGACAGGGATCATAAACTAAGTAGCAATGGTGAGGTCACGTTATCAATATGCACCCGAAATAGAACCGTGAGGCTTTTACAATCCATGAACGCATCTGGTACACTTCCCCAGAGGAAGAAGGAAGGAAAACATGGGACCTGCCAAGGTGGAATCGGCAGAGTGCTAGGAGATGGCACGATCATTGCGCATCAGAGGACTGCCCGGGCAACTTCAACTTGGGAGGGAGTCCAGGACTTTCTCTGGGGAACGTCCACCCACTTGGCCATCTACATAAAATGTAAGAGGTAAAACCCAGGATAATCTTACAGGACAGAAACCAGTGTCTAGAGAGAATGTAGCAGGCCTTCCAAAGTTCGAGGAGCAAGACAGAAACCGACAAGAAATCGAGAAAAAGGAAAACTATCCTACCAGGAAAGGGTGAGGAGTCAGACTGGCCTGAGATGGCTCTGAAACTCTGTGTGCACGCAGGTTGTCAGGACAACTTCGAATTTTGAGGTTGTTTATGACGTCACGAGGATCATGTCCGCCAAGATGGCCGCACGGTTACAGACTGAGGATTGGCCTAGGCTAGGCTATTACAGGGAGGGATACCCAGAAACAGCTTTGAGAAACAGAAAGCGGACACAGAAACTGGAAGACATAAAACAGACGCTGATTCGAGGGGTAAGAAAGGAATCCTTGGCAAGAAGCGCGAATAGAGGGACAAGCCCCGAGAGGAGAACGTTGTCATCTATTCAAGTCTATGGGGAGGCCATGCTGATTCAAGCTTGCAACTTGATTGGAAGCAAGAGGCCGGACTTGGGCCTTATCAGACCTACGTGGTCCTTCTGCCTTAAGCATAAGCCAAAGTCAAGAATGAGGTCTTGAGGACGTTGAAGAGAAGACTCGATGCCTCCTTTCCCAGGCCCCTGGCATTCTTTGCAGATCAGTCTCACTTTCCATAGCTCTGGCGTCACGGGGGCCCACCGGGTACATGCTAATGTGTCCCAAGAGATGTCTTGGAAGCCTTGAAGGAATGGAGCCCCGTCACGCTTGGGCTATGTCTCTTGGTTTGGAAGTGCTCTACAAGGGTGCTGAAAAGCACCCTTTTCCAGAGGGCTTCGTTCCTTCGTGAAGGCTGCCCGCCCAGGCTAGTGAGCTCAGTTTGCCTCCATCGAAATTCTCTCCCCCTACCTCTTGCCGTAGAAGGATTATGGATTATGTGTTTTGACACCACATGTAAGGAAGTGGGCTGAAAATGAGAACATTACAATTCTGTTTCAAGAAAAATAAACAGGCCAGGGCTGAGGATGTAAGGCAAACAAATGGCACAGCCTATAGAAATAAAGGAAGCCCGTATCTAGACGGCACCTGGGGGAACGTTCCAGGAGCAGGGGTGAAGTTCGAAACTTCCCAAATCCGGAAAGGAGACAGAAAAATATCGTTCCTGGAGAGAGGGATTCATCACATTCGTCTAATTTGTCTTGGAAACATTGTGTCCGTGAAGGGGGATGCCAGGACCACCTCGAGTTTGGAGTTTCTGACCTCAGGATGTCAAACCAACCCAGATGACCACGTGTTCCCAGTGCTTAGTTTGACCCAGGCTAGGACAGCAAAGACTCCTTCAAGTGACCGGTGCAAATTCAAAGACAACAACCAAGAGTCACGAAAGCACTCACACCTCGGCCTAGAGAACATACGGTGATTCCAGAAATGCAAGACGAATCACTTGGAATGAAGGGGAACGGACTGATAAGCATGTCTAAGGGGGATAGCTGAGAAATACCATGACGATTCTCCTATGGAAAAGAGACAAAGGTCCCAGAAAATGGAAGGCGAACAGAAATCACCCCAGGATAATCCACAATGAAAGATGATGTCCGTCTTTAGACAGACTCTGCTGGAACGTTTGAAAGGCAGAGAAATTCACAAGCCAAAAGACGGCAGCGAAGGTCAAGGCTGGGCTAAGTGGGAAGGGTGAGTTATGAGACTGCTCCAAGCGGGCCAGGAAACCGTGTGTCCGTGAAGCTTGCCGGGACAGCAGAGACACGATTCTGACAAATCCTCTGACATCGCAGTGGACCCGAAAAACAACCTGGCCTCATCTACACAGTGCCAGACTTGGGCTCAAGTAGCATATTCAAGTCCCATTGCCCTCAACTGCAGGTTGCCAACGGAACATGAAAGGGGCCGGCCGGTGGTGCAGCGGTGAGGTCCGCACCTTCTGGGTCGGTGGCCCGGGGTGGGCCGGGTGGACCCTCGGGTGAGCCTGCTCACCACTGCTTCAGGCCTTCTGGGGCAGGCGTCCGAGGTAGTGTAGAGGCAGATGGGAAGGGACGTTAGACAGGGCCAGACTTCCACAGCAAAGACAGGAGCATTGCCAGCAGATGTGAGCTCAGCGATGCACTTCTGCCAGAACAAAACCGATTCAAAGTTGCAAAGCATAGAGAGACTGAAGCTGAAAAGAAAACGTGAAAAACTGCATGCCAGTGAGAAGGATGAGATCTCTATGAAGAAACTTAGCAAAACAGGTGAAAGCCATGGCAATGGAAAACTAACAAACGTTGGGGGGAAGAAATTCAAGAGGACACAAGGAGAAAGAAGGAGATTCCAGGATCTAGGAGTGGAAGCAGCAACACACTGGAAACGTCCCTACCAGAGCAAGGAATCTCTGGATTCCATGCAATCCCAGTCAAAGTTGCAGCAATGTTTCCCACAGAGACAGAAGAGGGAATCCTAAAGCTTCTGGCCAGCAACAAGAGACCCTGACTAGGCAAAGGAATCCTCAGGAAAACGAAAAAAGCAGGACGTGGCACACTTTCCGATTTCAACATATAGGACGAAGCACTAGGTACTGAGACGGCACAGTCTGGGCCCCAAAACAGGCACACAGACCCATGCAACAGAATCGAGAACCCAGAGCCCAACTCAAACGTACATGGACAGCCCATCTTCGACCAGGGAGCCAAGAGGAGACAGCGGAGAAAGGAGAGTCTCTACCATAAACGGTGCTGGGAAGCCTGCACAGCCACATGGAACACAACGAGAGTACACCATGATGTTACACCTGGCACACACACCACCTGAAATGGATCAAAGCCTTGAATGGCAGACTTGAAACCGTGAACCTTGTAGCAGAAGACCTAGGCAGAGTGCTCTTTGCCATCTGTCTGAGCCGCCTGTTTGGAAGAAGCAAGTCCGACTGGGCCAGGGCAACCAAGTCAACAAGAAACCAACGGGACCACGTCAAATGCGGACGCTTCTGCCCAGTGAAGGAAACCATCGACTGAATGGAAAGATAGCACAACGACTGGGGGAGGATGTTTGCAAACCACACATCGGACAAGGGGTGAAAAGCCCAAAGATGCAATCAACTCGCACGTCCCCACAAGAAAAAAAAAAAAAACAACAAGCCAATGAAAACCTGGGCAGAAGATGGAAACAGAGATTTCTGCCAAGAAGATCGAAAGAGGGCCAACGGGTGCATGAACACTTGTTCACCGTCATTAAGCCTCAGGCCAATGCAAATGCAAACTGCAAGGGCACAGCAGCTCACTGTGGTCCGAATGGCTATAAGGAAGCAGACAGGAAGCCACAAGTGTCAGAGAGGAGGTGGAGAGAAGGGAAGCCTCCTGCACCGTTGGTGGGAGTGCAGACCGGTGCAGCCACTACGCCAAGCGGTGTGGAACTGCCTCAGAACTTGAAGAATCCATGTCCCATATGATCCAGCTATTCCTCTGCGGCGTGTTGATCCAAAGAACTCGGAAACACTCCTGCATAAAGACATGTGCACCGCTGAGTTCACCACAGCGTCGCTCCCACTACCCAAGACTTGGAAGCCTCCCTGGAGCCCAGCAAGGGACCAGTGCAGAAGGAAGATGGGCTATAGCCACGCAATGGCATACCAGTCAGCCGGAACCAAGGATGCAATCCAGCCATTTGTGACCACCAGAATGGCTGTGAGGGTTTTAGGGAAGTGAAACCAGCCCCAGGGAGCAAGGCAAGTACCGTAGGACCTCACTTAAGAGGAGAGGAAAAAACAAGCGGTCAGGAACAGGTGGCACGGGACATTTGATTGGGGGTTCCCAGAGACAAAGCGGGGAGGTGTGAGAGGGTGAAACAGATGATGAGGCACAAGTGTGTGGTGAGGGCCTGCTATTAGGCTTGCGCAGGGGAAGATGATGTCAGCGACACGGAAGTCTACATCGATGAGGATGCAAATCGGAAAGATATAGGATGTTCTAATGCAGGCTTGTGGCAATAAATTCACCTGAAAGCAAAAAATCCAAAATGGGGTCCAGAATGACGGCATAAAGCTTTGGGGCTGAAAGAGATTAGAGAAGGTGAACTTCCAAGGCTGGAAAATCACCTCAAAATGCGTACTGATGCTACAGAATGGTAGACCATTCCAAATAGATGAAGAGGAATACTACCCACAGATCATGCTGCCTGCTAAACCCATGCACCCACGGAAAAGGTTACCGTCCAGGATGTTACTACTAATCACCTTCACGAATAATCCAAACAGGCCCACGTGTTCCCAAGCTCAGGCAAAAGGTTGGTCCAAAAGTCCAATTCAGGGCCGGCCCTGTGGCGGAGCGGGTAAGTGCCCACGTTCCGCTTGGCCGGCCCAGGCCTCACTGTTTCACATCACGGGTGCAGATCACATTAGCAGTGTTAGGACACACAGATTTCACGGTACGGTGCGGACAGGGATCATAAACTAAGTAGCAATGGTGAGGTCACGTTATCAATACGCACCCGAAATAGAACCGTGAGGCTTTTACAATCTATGAACGCATCTGGTACACTTCCCCAGAGGAAGAAGGAAGGAAAACATGGGACCTGCCAAGGTGGAATCGGCAGAGTGCTAGGAGATGGCACGATCATTGCGCATCAGAGGACTGCCCGGGCAACTTCAACTTGGGAGGGAGTCCAGGACTTTCTCTGGGGAACGTCCACCCACTTGGCCATCTACATAAAATGTAAGAGGTAAAACCCAGGATAATCTTACAGGACAGAAACCAGTGTCTAGAGAGAATGTAGCAGGCCTTCCAAAGTTCGAGGGGCAAGACAGAAACCGACAAGAAATCGAGAAAAAGGAAAACTATCCTACCAGGAAAGGGTGAGGAGTCAGACTGGCCTGAGATGGCTCTGAAACTCTGTGTGCACGCAGGTTGTCAGGACAACTTCGAATTTTGAGGTTGTTTATGACGTCACGAGGATCATGTCCGCCAAGATGGCCGCACGGTTACAGACTGAGGATTGGCCTAGGCTAGGCTATTACAGGGAGGGATACCCAGAAACAGCTTTGAGAAACAGAAAGCGGACACAGAAACTGGAAGACATAAAACAGACGCTGATTCGAGGGGTAAGAAAGGAATCCTTGGCAAGAAGCGCGAATAGAGGGACAAGCCCCGAGAGGAGAACGTTGTCATCTATTCAAGTCTATGGGGAGGCCATGCTGATTCAAGCTTGCAACTTGATTGGAAGCAAGAGGCCGGACTTGGGCCTTATCAGACCTACGTGGTCCTTCTGCCTTAAGCATAAGCCAAAGTCAAGAATGAGGTCTTGAGGACGTTGAAGAGAAGACTCGATGCCTCCTTTCCTAGGCCCCTGGCATTCTTTGCAGATCAGTCTCACTTTCCATAGCTCTGGCGTCACGGGGGCCCACCGGGTACATGCTAATGTGTCCCAAGAGATGTCTTGGAAGCCTTGAAGGAATGGAGCCCCGTCACGCTTGGGCTATGTCTCTTGGTTTGGAAGTGCTCTACAAGGGTGCTGAAAAGCACCCTTTTCCACAGGGCTTCGTTCCTTCGTGAAGGCTGCCCGCCCAGGCTAGTGTGCTCAGTTTGCCTCCATCGAAATTCTCTCCCCCTACCTCTTGCCGTAGAAGGATTATGGATTATGTGTTTTGACACCACATGTAAGGAAGTGGGCTGAAAATGAGAACATTACAATTCTGTTTCAAGAAAAATAAACAGGCCAGGGCTGAGGATGTAAGGCAAACAAATGGCACAGCCTATAGAAATAAAGGAAGCCCGTATCTAGACGGCACCTGGGGGAACGTTCCAGGATCAGGGGTGAAGTTCGAAACTTCCCAAATCCGGAAAGGAGACAGAAAAATATCGTTCCTGGAGACAGGGTTTCATCACATTCGTCTAATTTGTCTTGGAAACGTTGTGTCCGTGAAGGGGGATGCCAGGACCACCTCGAGTTTGGAGTTTCTGACCTCAGGATGTCAAACCAACCCAGATGACCACGTGTTCCCAGTGCTTAGTTTGACCCAGGCTAGGACAGCAAAGACTCCTTCAAGTGGCCGGTGCAAATTCAAAGACAACAACCAAGAGTCACGAAAGCACTCACACCTCGGCCTAGAGAACATACGGTGATTCCAGAAATGCCAAACGAATCACTTGGAATGAAGGGGAACGGACTGATAAGCATGTCTAAGGGGGATAGCTGAGAAATACCATGACGATTCTCCTATGGAAAAGAGACAAAGGTCCCAGAAAATGGAAGGCGAACAGAAATCACCCCTGGATAATCCACAATGAAAGATGATGTCCGTCTTTAGACAGACTCTGCTGGAACGTTTGAAAGGCAGAGAAATTCACAAGCCAAAAGACGGCAGCGAAGGTCAAGGCTGGGCTAAGTGGGAAGGGTGAGTTATGAGACTGCTCCAAGCGGGCCAGGAAACCGTGTGTCCGTGAAGCTTGCCGGGACAGCAGAGACACGATTCTGACAAATCCTCTGACATCGCAGTGGACCCGAAAAACAACCTGGCCTCATCTACACAGTGCCAGACTTGGGCTCAAGTAGCATATTCAAGTCCCATTGCCCTCAACTGCAGGTTGCCAACGGAACATGAAAGGGGCCGGCCGGTGGTGCAGCGGTGAGGTCCGCACCTTCTGGGTCGGTGGCCCGGGGTGGGCCGGGTGGACCCTCGGGTGAGCCTGCTCACCACTGCTTCAGGCCTTCTGGGGCAGGCGTCCGAGGTAGTGTAGAGGCAGATGGGAAGGGACGTTAGACAGGGCCAGACTTCCACAGCAAAGACAGGAGCATTGCCAGCAGATGTGAGCTCAGCGATGCACTTCTGCCAGAACAAAACCGATTCAAAGTTGCAAAGCATAGAGAGACTGAAGCTGAAAAGAAAACGTGAAAAACTGCATGCCAGTGAGAAGGATGAGATCTCTATGAAGAAACTTAGCAAAACAGGTGAAAGCCATGGCAATGGAAAACTAACAAACGTTGGGGTGAAGAAATTCAAGAGGACACAAGGAGAAAGAAGGAGATTCCAGGATCTAGGAGTGGAAGCAGCAACACACTGGAAACGTCCCTACCAGAGCAAGGAATCTCTGGATTCCATGCAATCCCAGTCAAAGTTGCAGCAATGTTTCCCACAGAGACAGAAGAGGGAATCCTAAAGCTTCTGGCCAGCAACAGGAGACCCTGACTAGGCAAAGGAATCCTCAGGAAAACGGAAAAAAGCAGGACGTGGCACACTTTCCGATTTCAACATATAGGACGAAGCACTAGGTACCGAGACGGCACAGTCTGGGCCCCAAAACAGGCACACAGACCCATGCAACAGAATCGAGAACCCAGAGCCCAACTCAAACGTACATGGACAGCCCATCTTCGACCAGGGAGCCAAGAGGAGACAGCGGAGAAAGGAGAGTCTCTACCATAAACGGTGCTGGGAAGCCTGCACAGCCACCTGGAACACAACGAGAGTACACCATGATGTTACACCTGGCACAC
This sequence comes from Equus asinus, assembly GCF_041296235.1. Lineage (NCBI taxonomy): Eukaryota > Metazoa > Chordata > Mammalia > Perissodactyla > Equidae > Equus > Equus asinus. The sequence continues at coordinate 5,620,695 of NC_091790.1, read as the reverse complement.
ACACCACCTGAAATGGATCAAAGCCTTGAATGGCAGACTTGAAACCGTGAACCTTGTAGCAGAAGACCTAGGCAGAGTGCTCTTTGCCATCTGTCTGAGCCGCCTGTTTGGAAGAAGCAAGTCCGACTGGGCCAGGGCAACCAAGTCAACAAGAAACCAACGGGACCACGTCAAATGCGGACGCTTCTGCCCAGTGAAGGAAACCATCGACTGAATGCAAAGATAGCACAACGACTGGGGGAGGATGTTTGCAAACCACACATCGGACAAGGGGTGAAAAGCCCAAAGATGCAATCAACTCGCACGTCCCCACAAGAAAAAAAAAAAAAACAACAAGCCAATGAAAACCTGGGCAGAAGATGGAAACAGAGATTTCTGCCAAGAAGATCGAAAGAGGGCCAACGGGTGCATGAACACTTGTTCACCGTCATTAAGCCTCAGGCCAATGCAAATGCAAACTGCAAGGGCACAGCAGCTCACTGTGGTCCGAATGGCTATAAGGAAGCAGACAGGAAGCCACAAGTGTCAGAGAGGAGGTGGAGAGAAGGGAAGCCTCCTGCACCGTTGGTGGGAGTGCAGACCGGTGCAGCCACTACGCCAAGCGGTGTGGAACTGCCTCAGAACTTGAAGAATCCATGTCCCATATGATCCAGCTATTCCTCTGCGGCGTGTTGATCCAAAGAACTCGGAAACACTCCTGCATAAAGACATGTGCACCGCTGAGTTCACCACAGCGTCGCTCCCACTACCCAAGACTTGGAAGCCTCCCTGGAGCCCAGCAAGGGACCAGTGCAGAAGGAAGATGGGCTATAGCCACGCAATGGCATACCAGTCAGCCGGAACCAAGGATGCAATCCAGCCATTTGTGACCACCAGAATGGCTGTGAGGGTTTTAGGGAAGTGAAACCAGCCCCAGGGAGCAAGGCAAGTACCGTAGGACCTCACTTAAGAGGAGAGGAAAAAACAAGCGGTCAGGAACAGGTGGCACGGGACATTTGATTGGGGGTTCCCAGAGACAAAGCGGGGAGGTGTGAGAGGGTGAAACAGATGATGAGGCACAAGTGTGTGGTGAGGGCCTGCTATTAGGCTTGCGCAGGGGAAGATGATGTCAGCGACACGGAAGTCTACATCGATGAGGATGCAAATCGGAAAGATATAGGATGTTCTAATGCAGGCTTGTGGCAATAAATTCACCTGAAAGCAAAAAATCCAAAATGGGGTCCAGAATGACGGCATAAAGCTTTGGGGCTGAAAGAGATTAGAGAAGGTGAACTTCCAAGGCTGGAAAATCACCTCAAAATGCGTACTGATGCTACAGAATGGTAGACCATTCCAAATAGATGAAGAGGAATACTACCCACAGATCATGCTGCCTGCTAAACCCATGCACCCACGGAAAAGGTTACCGTCCAGGATGTTACTACTAATCACCTTCACGAATAATCCAAACAGGCCCACGTGTTCCCAAGCTCAGGCAAAAGGTTGGTCCAAAAGTCCAATTCAGGGCCGGCCCTGTGGCGGAGCGGGTAAGTGCCCACGTTCCGCTTGGCCGGCCCAGGCCTCACTGTTTCACATCACGGGTGCAGATCACATTAGCAGTGTTAGGACACACAGATTTCACGGTACGGTGCGGACAGGGATCATAAACTAAGTAGCAATGGTGAGGTCACGTTATCAATACGCACCCGAAATAGAACCGTGAGGCTTTTACAATCTATGAACGCATCTGGTACACTTCCCCAGAGGAAGAAGGAAGGAAAACATGGGACCTGCCAAGGTGGAATCGGCAGAGTGCTAGGAGATGGCACGATCATTGCGCATCAGAGGACTGCCCGGGCAACTTCAACTTGGGAGGGAGTCCAGGACTTTCTCTGGGGAACGTCCACCCACTTGGCCATCTACATAAAATGTAAGAGGTAAAACCCAGGATAATCTTACAGGACAGAAACCAGTGTCTAGAGAGAATGTAGCAGGCCTTCCAAAGTTCGAGGAGCAAGACAGAAACCGACAAGAAATCGAGAAAAAGGAAAACTATCCTACCAGGAAAGGGTGAGGAGTCAGACTGGCCTGAGATGGCTCTGAAACTCTGTGTGCACGCAGGTTGTCAGGACAACTTCGAATTTTGAGGTTGTTTATGACGTCACGAGGATCATGTCCGCCAAGATGGCCGCACGGTTACAGACTGAGGATTGGCCTAGGCTAGGCTATTACAGGGAGGGATACCCAGAAACAGCTTTGAGAAACAGAAAGCGGACACAGAAACTGGAAGACATAAAACAGACGCTGATTCGAGGGGTAAGAAAGGAATCCTTGGCAAGAAGCGCGAATAGAGGGACAAGCCCCGAGAGGAGAACGTTGTCATCTATTCAAGTCTATGGGGAGGCCATGCTGATTCAAGCTTGCAACTTGATTGGAAGCAAGAGGCCGGACTTGGGCCTTATCAGACCTACGTGGTCCTTCTGCCTTAAGCATAAGCCAAAGTCAAGAATGAGGTCTTGAGGACGTTGAAGAGAAGACTCGATGCCTCCTTTCCTAGGCCCCTGGCATTCTTTGCAGATCAGTCTCACTTTCCATAGCTCTGGCGTCACGGGGGCCCACCGGGTACATGCTAATGTGTCCCAAGAGATGTCTTGGAAGCCTTGAAGGAATGGAGCCCCGTCACGCTTGGGCTATGTCTCTTGGTTTGGAAGTGCTCTACAAGGGTGCTGAAAAGCACCCTTTTCCACAGGGCTTCGTTCCTTCGTGAAGGCTGCCCGCCCAGGCTAGTGTGCTCAGTTTGCCTCCATCGAAATTCTCTCCCCCTACCTCTTGCCGTAGAAGGATTATGGATTATGTGTTTTGACACCACATGTAAGGAAGTGGGCTGAAAATGAGAACATTACAATTCTGTTTCAAGAAAAAGAAACAGGCCAGGGCTGAGGATGTAAGGCAAACAAATGGCACAGCCTATAGAAATAAAGGAAGCCCGTATCTAGACGGCACCTGGGGGAACGTTCCAGGATCAGGGGTGAAGTTCGAAACTTCCCAAATCCGGAAAGGAGACAGAAAAATATCGTTCCTGGAGACAGGGTTTCATCACATTCGTCTAATTTGTCTTGGAAACGTTGTGTCCGTGAAGGGGGATGCCAGGACCACCTCGAGTTTGGAGTTTCTGACCTCAGGATGTCAAACCAACCCAGATGAGCACGTGTTCCCAGTGCTTAGTTTGACCCAGGCTAGGACAGCAAAGACTCCTTCAAGTGGCCGGTGCAAATTCAAAGACAACAACCAAGAGTCACGAAAGCACTCACACCTCGGCCTAGAGAACATACGGTGATTCCAGAAATGCCAAACGAATCACTTGGAATGAAGGGGAACGGACTGATAAGCATGTCTAAGGGGGATAGCTGAGAAATACCATGACGATTCTCCTATGGAAAAGAGACAAAGGTCCCAGAAAATGGAAGGCGAACAGAAATCACCCCTGGATAATCCACAATGAAAGATGATGTCCGTCTTTAGACAGACTCTGCTGGAACGTTTGAAAGGCAGAGAAATTCACAAGCCAAAAGACGGCAGCGAAGGTCAAGGCTGGGCTAAGTGGGAAGGGTGAGTTATGAGACTGCTCCAAGCGGGCCAGGAAACCGTGTGTCCGTGAAGCTTGCCGGGACAGCAGAGACACGATTCTGACAAATCCTCTGACATCGCAGTGGACCCGAAAAACAACCTGGCCTCATCTACACAGTGCCAGACTTGGGCTCAAGTAGCATATTCAAGTCCCATTGCCCTCAACTGCAGGTTGCCAACGGAACATGAAAGGGGCCGGCCGGTGGTGCAGCGGTGAGGTCCGCACCTTCTGGGTCGGTGGCCCGGGGTGGGCCGGGTGGACCCTCGGGTGAGCCTGCTCACCACTGCTTCAGGCCTTCTGGGGCAGGCGTCCGAGGTAGTGTAGAGGCAGATGGGAAGGGACGTTAGACAGGGCCAGACTTCCACAGCAAAGACAGGAGCATTGCCAGCAGATGTGAGCTCAGCGATGCACTTCTGCCAGAACAAAACCGATTCAAAGTTGCAAAGCATAGAGAGACTGAAGCTGAAAAGAAAACGTGAAAAACTGCATGCCAGTGAGAAGGATGAGATCTCTATGAAGAAACTTAGCAAAACAGGTGAAAGCCATGGCAATGGAAAACTAACAAACGTTGGGGGGAAGAAATTCAAGAGGACACAAGGAGAAAGAAGGAGATTCCAGGATCTAGGAGTGGAAGCAGCAACACACTGGAAACGTCCCTACCAGAGCAAGGAATCTCTGGATTCCATGCAATCCCAGTCAAAGTTGCAGCAATGTTTCCCACAGAGACAGAAGAGGGAATCCTAAAGCTTCTGGCCAGCAACAGGAGACCCTGACTAGGCAAAGGAATCCTCAGGAAAACGGAAAAAAGCAGGACGTGGCACACTTTCCGATTTCAACATATAGGACGAAGCACTAGGTACCGAGACGGCACAGTCTGGGCCCCAAAACAGGCACACAGACCCATGCAACAGAATCGAGAACCCAGAGCCCAACTCAAACGTACATGGACAGCCCATCTTCGACCAGGGAGCCAAGAGGAGACAGCGGAGAAAGGAGAGTCTCTACCATAAACGGTGCTGGGAAGCCTGCACAGCCACCTGGAACACAACGAGAGTACACCATGATGTTACACCTGGCACACACACCACCTGAAATGGATCAAAGCCTTGAATGGCAGACTTGAAACCGTGAACCTTGTAGCAGAAGACCTAGGCAGAGTGCTCTTTGCCATCTGTCTGAGCCGCCTGTTTGGAAGAAGCAAGTCCGACTGGGCCAGGGCAACCAAGTCAACAAGAAACCAACGGGACCACGTCAAATGCGGACGCTTCTGCCCAGTGAAGGAAACCATCGACTGAATGCAAAGATAGCACAACGACTGGGGGAGGATGTTTGCAAACCACACATCGGACAAGGGGTGAAAAGCCCAAAGATGCAATCAACTCGCACGTCCCCACAAGAAAAAAAAAAAAAACAACAAGCCAATGAAAACCTGGGCAGAAGATGGAAACAGAGATTTCTGCCAAGAAGATCGAAAGAGGGCCAACGGGTGCATGAACACTTGTTCACCGTCATTAAGCCTCAGGCCAATGCAAATGCAAACTGCAAGGGCACAGCAGCTCACTGTGGTCCGAATGGCTATAAGGAAGCAGACAGGAAGCCACAAGTGTCAGAGAGGAGGTGGAGAGAAGGGAAGCCTCCTGCACCGTTGGTGGGAGTGCAGACCGGTGCAGCCACTACGCCAAGCGGTGTGGAACTGCCTCAGAACTTGAAGAATCCATGTCCCATATGATCCAGCTATTCCTCTGCGGCGTGTTGATCCAAAGAACTCGGAAACACTCCTGCATAAAGACATGTGCACCGCTGAGTTCACCACAGCGTCGCTCCCACTACCCAAGACTTGGAAGCCTCCCTGGAGCCCAGCAAGGGACGAGTGCAGAAGGAAGATGGGCTATAGCCACGCAATGGCATACCAGTCAGCCGGAACCAAGGATGCAATCCAGCCATTTGTGACCACCAGAATGGCTGTGAGGGTTTTAGGGAAGTGAAACCAGCCCCAGGGAGCAAGGCAAGTACCGTAGGACCTCACTTAAGAGGAGAGGAAAAAACAAGCGGTCAGGAACAGGTGGCACGGGACATTTGATTGGGGGTTCCCAGAGACAAAGCGGGGAGGTGTGAGAGGGTGAAACAGATGATGAGGCACAAGTGTGTGGTGAGGGCCTGCTATTAGGCTTACGCAGGGGAAGATGATGTCAGCTACACGGAAGTCTACATCGATGAGGATGCAAATCGGAAAGATATAGGATGTTCTAATGCAGGCTTGCGGCAATAAATTCACCTCAAAGCAAAAAATCCCAAATGGGGTCCAGAATGACGGCATAAAGCTTTGGGGCTGAAAGAGACTAGAGAAGGTGAACTTCCAAGGCTGGAAAATCACCTCAAAATGCGTACTGATGCTACAGAAAGGTAGACCATTCCAAATAGATGAAGAGGAATACTACCCACAGAACATGCTGCCTGCTAAACCCATGCACCCACGGAAAAGGTTACCGTCCAGGACGTTACTACTAATCACCTTCACGAATAATCCAAACAGGCCCACGTGTTCCCAAGCTCAGGCAAAAGGTTGCTCCAAAAGTCCAATTCAGGGCCGGCCCTGTGGCGGAGCGGGTAAGTGCCCACGTTCCGCTTGGCCGGCCCAGGCCTCACTGTTTCACATCACGGGTGCAGATCACATTAGCAGTGTTAGGACATACAGATTTCATGGTACGGTGCGGACAGGGATCATAAACTAAGTAGCAATGGGGAGGTCACCTTATCAATACGCACCCGAAAAAGAACCGTGAGGCTTTTACAATCCATGAACGCATCTGGTACACTTCCCCAGAGGAAGAAGGAAGGAAAACATGGGACCTGCCAAGGTGGAATCGGCAGAGTGCTAGGAGATGGCATGATCATTGCGCATCAGAGGACTGCCCGGGCAACTTCAACTTGGGAGGGAGTCCAGGACTTTCTCTGGGGAACGTCCACCCACTTGGCCATCTACATAAAATGTAAGAGGTAAAACCCAGGATAATCTTACAGGACAGAAACCAGTGTCTAGAGAGAATGTAGCAGGCCTTCCAAAGTTCGAGGAGCAAGACAGAAACCGACAAGAAATCGAGAAAAAGGAAAACTATCCTACCAGGAAAGGGTGAGGAGTCAGACTGGCCTGAGATGGCTCTGAAACTCTGTGTGCACGCAGGTTGTCAGGACAACTTCGAATTTTGAGGTTGTTTATGACGTCACGAGGATCATGTCCGCCAAGATGGCCGCACGGTTACAGACTGAGGATTGGCCTAGGCTAGGCTATTACAGGGAGGGATACCCAGAAACAGCTTTGAGAAACAGAAAGCGGACACAGAAACTGGAAGACATAAAACAGACGCTGATTCGAGGGGTAAGAAAGGAATCCTTGGCAAGAAGCGCGAATAGAGGGACAAGCCCCGAGAGGAGAACGTTGTCATCTATTCAAGTCTATGGGGAGGCCATGCTGATTCAAGCTTGCAACTTGATTGGAAGCAAGAGGCCGGACTTGGGCCTTATCAGACCTACGTGGTCCTTCTGCCTTAAGCATAAGCCAAAGTCAAGAATGAGGTCTTGAGGACGTTGAAGAGAAGACTCGATGCCTCCTTTCCTAGGCCCCTGGCATTCTTTGCAGATCAGTCTCACTTTCCATAGCTCTGGCGTCACGGGGGCCCACCGGGTACATGCTAATGTGTCCCAAGAGATGTCTTGGAAGCCTTGAAGGAATGGAGCCCCGTCACGCTTGGGCTATGTCTCTTGGTTTGGAAGTGCTCTACAAGGGTGCTGAAAAGCACCCTTTTCCACAGGGCTTCGTTCCTTCGTGAAGGCTGCCCGCCCAGGCTAGTGTGCTCAGTTTGCCTCCATCGAAATTCTCTCCCCCTACCTCTTGCCGTAGAAGGATTATGGATTATGTGTTTTGACACCACATGTAAGGAAGTGGGCTGAAAATGAGAACATTACAATTCTGTTTCAAGAAAAAGAAACAGGCCAGGGCTGAGGATGTAAGGCAAACAAATGGCACAGCCTATAGAAATAAAGGAAGCCCGTATCTAGACGGCACCTGGGGGAACGTTCCAGGATCAGGGGTGAAGTTCGAAACTTCCCAAATCCGGAAAGGAGACAGAAAAATATCGTTCCTGGAGAGAGGGTTTCATCACATTCGTCTAATTTGTCTTGGAAACGTTGTGTCCGTGAAGGGGGATGCCAGGACCACCTCGAGTTTGGAGTTTCTGACCTCAGGATGTCAAACCAACCCAGATGACCACGTGTTCCCAGTGCTTAGTTTGACCCAGGCTAGGACAGCAAAGACTCCTTCAAGTGGCCGGTGCAAATTCAAAGACAACAACCAAGAGTCACGAAAGCACTCACACCTCGGCCTAGAGAACATACGGTGATTCCAGAAATGCCAAACGAATCACTTGGAATGAAGGGGAACGGACTGATAAGCATGTCTAAGGGGGATAGCTGAGAAATACCATGACGATTCTCCTATGGAAAAGAGACAAAGGTCCCAGAAAATGGAAGGCGAACAGAAATCACCCCTGGATAATCCACAATGAAAGATGATGTCCGTCTTTAGACAGACTCTGCTGGAACGTTTGAAAGGCAGAGAAATTCACAAGCCAAAAGACGGCAGCGAAGGTCAAGGCTGGGCTAAGTGGGAAGGGTGAGTTATGAGACTGCTCCAAGCGGGCCAGGAAACCGTGTGTCCGTGAAGCTTGCCGGGACAGCAGAGACACGATTCTGACAAATCCTCTGACATCGCAGTGGACCCGAAAAACAACCTGGCCTCATCTACACAGTGCCAGACTTGGGCTCAAGTAGCATATTCAAGTCCCATTGCCCTCAACTGCAGGTTGCCAACGGAACATGAAAGGGGCCGGCCGGTGGTGCAGCGGTGAGGTCCGCACCTTCTGGGTCGGTGGCCCGGGGTGGGCCGGGTGGACCCTCGGGTGAGCCTGCTCACCACTGCTTCAGGCCTTCTGGGGCAGGCGTCCGAGGTAGTGTAGAGGCAGATGGGAAGGGACGTTAGACAGGGCCAGACTTCCACAGCAAAGACAGGAGCATTGCCAGCAGATGTGAGCTCAGCGATGCACTTCTGCCAGAACAAAACCGATTCAAAGTTGCAAAGCATAGAGAGACTGAAGCTGAAAAGAAAACGTGAAAAACTGCATGCCAGTGAGAAGGATGAGATCTCTATGAAGAAACTTAGCAAAACAGGTGAAAGCCATGGCAATGGAAAACTAACAAACGTTGGGGGGAAGAAATTCAAGAGGACACAAGGAGAAAGAAGGAGATTCCAGGATCTAGGAGTGGAAGCAGCAACACACTGGAAACGTCCCTACCAGAGCAAGGAATCTCTGGATTCCATGCAATCCCAGTCAAAGTTGCAGCAATGTTTCCCACAGAGACAGAAGAGGGAATCCTAAAGCTTCTGGCCAGCAACAGGAGACCCTGACTAGGCAAAGGAATCCTCAGGAAAACGGAAAAAAGCAGGACGTGGCACACTTTCCGATTTCAACATATAGGACGAAGCACTAGGTACCGAGACGGCACAGTCTGGGCCCCAAAACAGGCACACAGACCCATGCAACAGAATCGAGAACCCAGAGCCCAACTCAAACGTACATGGACAGCCCATCTTCGACCAGGGAGCCAAGAGGAGACAGCGGAGAAAGGAGAGTCTCTACCATAAACGGTGCTGGGAAGCCTGCACAGCCACCTGGAACACAACGAGAGTACACCATGATGTTACACCTGGCACACACACCACCTGAAATGGATCAAAGCCTTGAATGGCAGACTTGAAACCGTGAACCTTGTAGCAGAAGACCTAGGCAGAGTGCTCTTTGCCATCTGTCTGAGCCGCCTGTTTGGAAGAAGCAAGTCCGACTGGGCCAGGGCAACCAAGTCAACAAGAAACCAACGGGACCACGTCAAATGCGGACGCTTCTGCCCAGTGAAGGAAACCATCGACTGAATGCAAAGATAGCACAACGACTGGGGGAGGATGTTTGCAAACCACACATCGGACAAGGGGTGAAAAGCCCAAAGATGCAATCAACTCGCACGTCCCCACAAGAAAAAAAAAAAACAACAAGCCAATGAAAACCTGGGCAGAAGATGGAAACAGAGATTTCTGCCAAGAAGATCGAAAGAGGGCCAACGGGTGCATGAACACTTGTTCACCGTCATTAAGCCTCAGGCCAATGCAAATGCAAACTGCAAGGGCACAGCAGCTCACTGTGGTCCGAATGGCTATAAGGAAGCAGACAGGAAGCCACAAGTGTCAGAGAGGAGGTGGAGAGAAGGGAAGCCTCCTGCACCGTTGGTGGGAGTGCAGACCGGTGCAGCCACTACGCCAAGCGGTGTGGAACTGCCTCAGAACTTGAAGAATCCATGTCCCATATGATCCAGCTATTCCTCTGCGGCGTGTTGATCCAAAGAACTCGGAAACACTCCTGCATAAAGACATGTGCACCGCTGAGTTCACCACAGCGTCGCTCCCACTACCCAAGACTTGGAAGCCTCCCTGGAGCCCAGCAAGGGACGAGTGCAGAAGGAAGATGGGCTATAGCCACGCAATGGCATACCAGTCAGCCGGAACCAAGGATGCAATCCAGCCATTTGTGACCACCAGAATGGCTGTGAGGGTTTTAGGGAAGTGAAACCAGCCCCAGGGAGCAAGGCAAGTACCGTAGGACCTCACTTAAGAGGAGAGGAAAAAACAAGCGGTCAGGAACAGGTGGCACGGGACATTTGATTGGGGGTTCCCAGAGACAAAGCGGGGAGGTGTGAGAGGGTGAAACAGATGATGAGGCACAAGTGTGTGGTGAGGGCCTGCTATTAGGCTTGCGCAGGGGAAGATGATGTCAGCTACACGGAAGTCTACATCGATGAGGATGCAAATCGGAAAGATATAGGATGTTCTAATGCAGGCTTGTGGCAATAAATTCACCTAAAAGCAAAAAATCCAAAATGGGGTCCAGAATGACGGCATAAAGCTTTGGGGCTGAAAGAGACTAGAGAAGGTGAACTTCCAAGGCTGGAAAATCACCTCAAAATGCGTACTGATGCTACAGAAAGGTAGACCATTCCAAATAGATGAAGAGGAATACTACCCACAGAACATGCTGCCTGCTAAACCCATGCACCCACGGAAAAGGTTACCGTCCAGGATGTTACTACTAATCACCTTCACGAATAATCCAAACAGGCCCACGTGTTCCCAAGCTCAGGCAAAAGGTTGGTCCAAAAGTCCAATTCAGGGCCGGCCCTGTGGCGGAGCGGGTAAGTGCCCACGTTCCGCTTGGCCGGCCCAGGCCTCACTGTTTCACATCACGGGTGCAGATCACATTAGCAGTGTTAGGACATACAGATTTCACGGTACGGTGCGGACAGGGATCATAAACTAAGTAGCAATGGTGAGGTCACGTTATCAATACGCACCCGAAATAGAACCGTGAGGCTTTTACAATCCATGAACGCATCTGGTACACTTCCCCAGAGGAAGAAGGAAGGAAAACATGGGACCTGCCAAGGTGGAATCGGCAGAGTGCTAGGAGATGGCATGATCATTGCGCATCAGAGGACTGCCCGGGCAACTTCAACTTGGGAGGGAGTCCAGGACTTTCTCTGGGGAACGTCCACCCACTTGGCCATCTACATAAAATGTAAGAGGTAAAACCCAGGATAATCTTACAGGACAGAAACCAGTGTCTAGAGAGAATGTAGCAGGCCTTCCAAAGTTCGAGGAGCAAGACAGAAACCGACAAGAAATCGAGAAAAAGGAAAACTATCCTACCAGGAAAGGGTGAGGAGTCAGACTGGCCTGAGATGGCTCTGAAACTCTGTGTGCACGCAGGTTGTCAGGACAACTTCGAATTTTGAGGTTGTTTATGACGTCACGAGGATCATGTCCGCCAAGATGGCCGCACGGTTACAGACTGAGGATTGGCCTAGGCTAGGCTATTACAGGGAGGGATACCCAGAAACAGCTTTGAGAAACAGAAAGCGGACACAGAAACTGGAAGACATAAAACAGACGCTGATTCGAGGGGTAAGAAAGGAATCCTTGGCAAGAAGCGCGAATAGAGGGACAAGCCCCGAGAGGAGAACGTTGTCATCTATTCAAGTCTATGGGGAGGCCATGCTGATTCAAGCTTGCAACTTGATTGGAAGCAAGAGGCCGGACTTGGGCCTTATCAGACCTACGTGGTCCTTCTGCCTTAAGCATAAGCCAAAGTCAAGAATGAGGTCTTGAGGACGTTGAAGAGAAGACTCGATGCCTCCTTTCCTAGGCCCCTGGCATTCTTTGCAGATCAGTCTCACTTTCCATAGCTCTGGCGTCACGGGGGCCCACCGGGTACATGCTAATGTGTCCCAAGAGATGTCTTGGAAGCCTTGAAGGAATGGAGCCCCGTCACGCTTGGGCTATGTCTCTTGGTTTGGAAGTGCTCTACAAGGGTGCTGAAAAGCACCCTTTTCCACAGGGCTTCGTTCCTTCGTGAAGGCTGCCCGCCCAGGCTAGTGTGCTCAGTTTGCCTCCATCGAAATTCTCTCCCCCTACCTCTTGCCGTAGAAGGATTATGGATTATGTGTTTTGACACCACATGTAAGGAAGTGGGCTGAAAATGAGAACATTACAATTCTGTTTCAAGAAAAAGAAACAGGCCAGGGCTGAGGATGTAAGGCAAACAAATGGCACAGCCTATAGAAATAAAGGAAGCCCGTATCTAGACGGCACCTGGGGGAACGTTCCAGGATCAGGGGTGAAGTTCGAAACTTCCCAAATCCGGAAAGGAGACAGAAAAATATCGTTCCTGGAGAGAGGGTTTCATCACATTCGTCTAATTTGTCTTGGAAACGTTGTGTCCGTGAAGGGGGATGCCAGGACCACCTCGAGTTTGGAGTTTCTGACCTCAGGATGTCAAACCAACCCAGATGACCACGTGTTCCCAGTGCTTAGTTTGACCCAGGCTAGGACAGCAAAGACTCCTTCAAGTGGCCGGTGCAAATTCAAAGACAACAACCAAGAGTCACGAAAGCACTCACACCTCGGCCTAGAGAACATACGGTGATTCCAGAAATGCCAGACGAATCACTTGGAATGAAGGGGAACGGACTGATAAGCATGTCTAAGGGGGATAGCTGAGAAATACCATGACGATTCTCCTATGGAAAAGAGACAAAGGTCCCAGAAAATGGAAGGCGAACAGAAATCACCCCTGGATAATCCACAATGAAAGATGATGTCCGTCTTTAGACAGACTCTGCTGGAACGTTTGAAAGGCAGAGAAATTCACAAGCCAAAAGACGGCAGCGAAGGTCAAGGCTGGGCTAAGTGGGAAGGGTGAGTTATGAGACTGCTCCAAGCGGGCCAGGAAACCGTGTGTCCGTGAAGCTTGCCGGGACAGCAGAGACACGATTCTGACAAATCCTCTGACATCGCAGTGGACCCGAAAAACAACCTGGCCTCATCTACACAGTGCCAGACTTGGGCTCAAGTAGCATATTCAAGTCCCATTGCCCTCAACTGCAGGTTGCCAACGGAACATGAAAGGGGCCGGCCGGTGGTGCAGCGGTGAGGTCCGCACCTTCTGGGTCGGTGGCCCGGGGTGGGCCGGGTGGACCCTCGGGTGAGCCTGCTCACCACTGCTTCAGGCCTTCTGGGGCAGGCGTCCGAGGTAGTGTAGAGGCAGATGGGAAGGGACGTTAGACAGGGCCAGACTTCCACAGCAAAGACAGGAGCATTGCCAGCAGATGTGAGCTCAGCGATGCACTTCTGCCAGAACAAAACCGATTCAAAGTTGCAAAGCATAGAGAGACTGAAGCTGAAAAGAAAACGTGAAAAACTGCATGCCAGTGAGAAGGATGAGATCTCTATGAAGAAACTTAGCAAAACAGGTGAAAGCCATGGCAATGGAAAACTAACAAACGTTGGGGGGAAGAAATTCAAGAGGACACAAGGAGAAAGAAGGAGATTCCAGGATCTAGGAGTGGAAGCAGCAACACACTGGAAACGTCCCTACCAGAGCAAGGAATCTCTGGATTCCATGCAATCCCAGTCAAAGTAGCAGCAATGTTTCCCACAGAGACAGAAGAGGGAATCCTAAAGCTTCTGGCCAGCAACAGGAGACCCTGACTAGGCAAAGGAATCCTCAGGAAAACGGAAAAAAGCAGGACGTGGCACACTTTCCGATTTCAACATATAGGACGAAGCACTAGGTACCGAGACGGCACAGTCTGGGCCCCAAAACAGGCACACAGACCCATGCAACAGAATCGAGAACCCAGAGCCCAACTCAAACGTACATGGACAGCCCATCTTCGACCAGGGAGCCAAGAGGAGACAGCGGAGAAAGGAGAGTCTCTACCATAAACGGTGCTGGGAAGCCTGCACAGCCACCTGGAACACAACGAGAGTACACCATGATGTTACACCTGGCACACACACCACCTGAAATGGATCAAAGCCTTGAATGGCAGACTTGAAACCGTGAACCTTGTAGCAGAAGACCTAGGCAGAGTGCTCTTTGCCATCTGTCTGAGCCGCCTGTTTGGAAGAAGCAAGTCCGACTGGGCCAGGGCAACCAAGTCAACAAGAAACCAACGGGACCACGTCAAATGCGGACGCTTCTGCCCAGTGAAGGAAACCATCGACTGAATGCAAAGATAGCACAACGACTGGGGGAGGATGTTTGCAAACCACACATCGGACAAGGGGTGAAAAGCCCAAAGATGCAATCAACTCGCACGTCCCCACAAGAAAAAAAAAAAAAAACAACAAGCCAATGAAAACCTGGGCAGAAGATGGAAACAGAGATTTCTGCCAAGAAGATCGAAAGAGGGCCAACGGGTGCATGAACACTTGTTCACCGTCATTAAGCCTCAGGCCAATGCAAATGCAAACTGCAAGGGCACAGCAGCTCACTGTGGTCCGAATGGCTATAAGGAAGCAGACAGGAAGCCACAAGTGTCAGAGAGGAGGTGGAGAGAAGGGAAGCCTCCTGCACCGTTGGTGGGAGTGCAGACCGGTGCAGCCACTACGCCAAGCGGTGTGGAACTGCCTCAGAACTTGAAGAATCCATGTCCCATATGATCCAGCTATTCCTCTGCGGCGTGTTGATCCAAAGAACTCGGAAACACTCCTGCATAAAGACATGTGCACCGCTGAGTTCACCACAGCGTCGCTCCCACTACCCAAGACTTGGAAGCCTCCCTGGAGCCCAGCAAGGGACGAGTGCAGAAGGAAGATGGGCTATAGCCACGCAATGGCATACCAGTCAGCCGGAACCAAGGATGCAATCCAGCCATTTGTGACCACCAGAATGGCTGTGAGGGTTTTAGGGAAGTGAAACCAGCCCCAGGGAGCAAGGCAAGTACCGTAGGACCTCACTTAAGAGGAGAGGAAAAAACAAGCGGTCAGGAACAGGTGGCACGGGACATTTGATTGGGGGTTCCCAGAGACAAAGCGGGGAGGTGTGAGAGGGTGAAACAGATGATGAGGCACAAGTGTGTGGTGAGGGCCTGCTATTAGGCTTGCGCAGGGGAAGATGATGTCAGCTACACGGAAGTCTACATCGATGAGGATGCAAATCGGAAAGATATAGGATGTTCTAATGCAGGCTTGTGGCAATAAATTCACCTAAAAGCAAAAAATCCAAAATGGGGTCCAGAATGACGGCATAAAGCTTTGGGGCTGAAAGAGACTAGAGAAGGTGAACTTCCAAGGCTGGAAAATCACCTCAAAATGCGTACTGATGCTACAGAAAGGTAGACCATTCCAAATAGATGAAGAGGAATACTACCCACAGAACATGCTGCCTGCTAAACCCATGCACCCACGGAAAAGGTTACCGTCCAGGATGTTACTACTAATCACCTTCACGAATAATCCAAACAGGCCCACGTGTTCCCAAGCTCAGGCAAAAGGTTGGTCCAAAAGTCCAATTCAGGGCCGGCCCTGTGGCGGAGCGGGTAAGTGCCCACGTTCCGCTTGGCCGGCCCAGGCCTCACTGTTTCACATCACGGGTGCAGATCACATTAGCAGTGTTAGGACATACAGATTTCACGGTACGGTGCGGACAGGGATCATAAACTAAGTAGCAATGGTGAGGTCACGTTATCAATACGCACCCGAAATAGAACCGTGAGGCTTTTACAATCCATGAACGCATCTGGTACACTTCCCCAGAGGAAGAAGGAAGGAAAACATGGGACCTGCCAAGGTGGAATCGGCAGAGTGCTAGGAGATGGCATGATCATTGCGCATCAGAGGACTGCCCGGGCAACTTCAACTTGGGAGGGAGTCCAGGACTTTCTCTGGGGAACGTCCACCCACTTGGCCATCTACATAAAATGTAAGAGGTAAAACCCAGGATAATCTTACAGGACAGAAACCAGTGTCTAGAGAGAATGTAGCAGGCCTTCCAAAGTTCGAGGAGCAAGACAGAAACCGACAAGAAATCGAGAAAAAGGAAAACTATCCTACCAGGAAAGGGTGAGGAGTCAGACTGGCCTGAGATGGCTCTGAAACTCTGTGTGCACGCAGGTTGTCAGGACAACTTCGAATTTTGAGGTTGTTTATGACGTCACGAGGATCATGTCCGCCAAGATGGCCGCACGGTTACAGACTGAGGATTGGCCTAGGCTAGGCTATTACAGGGAGGGATACCCAGAAACAGCTTTGAGAAACAGAAAGCGGACACAGAAACTGGAAGACATAAAACAGACGCTGATTCGAGGGGTAAGAAAGGAATCCTTGGCAAGAAGCGCGAATAGAGGGACAAGCCCCGAGAGGAGAACGTTGTCATCTATTCAAGTCTATGGGGAGGCCATGCTGATTCAAGCTTGCAACTTGATTGGAAGCAAGAGGCCGGACTTGGGCCTTATCAGACCTACGTGGTCCTTCTGCCTTAAGCATAAGCCAAAGTCAAGAATGAGGTCTTGAGGACGTTGAAGAGAAGACTCGATGCCTCCTTTCCTAGGCCCCTGGCATTCTTTGCAGATCAGTCTCACTTTCCATAGCTCTGGCGTCACGGGGGCCCACCGGGTACATGCTAATGTGTCCCAAGAGATGTCTTGGAAGCCTTGAAGGAATGGAGCCCCGTCACGCTTGGGCTATGTCTCTTGGTTTGGAAGTGCTCTACAAGGGTGCTGAAAAGCACCCTTTTCCACAGGGCTTCGTTCCTTCGTGAAGGCTGCCCGCCCAGGCTAGTGTGCTCAGTTTGCCTCCATCGAAATTCTCTCCCCCTACCTCTTGCCGTAGAAGGATTATGGATTATGTGTTTTGACACCACATGTAAGGAAGTGGGCTGAAAATGAGAACATTACAATTCTGTTTCAAGAAAAAGAAACAGGCCAGGGCTGAGGATGTAAGGCAAACAAATGGCACAGCCTATAGAAATAAAGGAAGCCCGTATCTAGACGGCACCTGGGGGAACGTTCCAGGATCAGGGGTGAAGTTCGAAACTTCCCAAATCCGGAAAGGAGACAGAAAAATATCGTTCCTGGAGAGAGGGTTTCATCACATTCGTCTAATTTGTCTTGGAAACGTTGTGTCCGTGAAGGGGGATGCCAGGACCACCTCGAGTTTGGAGTTTCTGACCTCAGGATGTCAAACCAACCCAGATGACCACGTGTTCCCAGTGCTTAGTTTGACCCAGGCTAGGACAGCAAAGACTCCTTCAAGTGGCCGGTGCAAATTCAAAGACAACAACCAAGAGTCACGAAAGCACTCACACCTCGGCCTAGAGAACATACGGTGATTCCAGAAATGCCAAACGAATCACTTGGAATGAAGGGGAACGGACTGATAAGCATGTCTAAGGGGGATAGCTGAGAAATACCATGACGATTCTCCTATGGAAAAGAGACAAAGGTCCCAGAAAATGGAAGGCGAACAGAAATCACCCCTGGATAATCCACAATGAAAGATGATGTCCGTCTTTAGACAGACTCTGCTGGAACGTTTGAAAGGCAGAGAAATTCACAAGCCAAAAGACGGCAGCGAAGGTCAAGGCTGGGCTAAGTGGGAAGGGTGAGTTATGAGACTGCTCCAAGCGGGCCAGGAAACCGTGTGTCCGTGAAGCTTGCCGGGACAGCAGAGACACGATTCTGACAAATCCTCTGACATCGCAGTGGACCCGAAAAACAACCTGGCCTCATCTACACAGTGCCAGACTTGGGCTCAAGTAGCATATTCAAGTCCCATTGCCCTCAACTGCAGGTTGCCAACGGAACATGAAAGGGGCCGGCCGGTGGTGCAGCGGTGAGGTCCGCACCTTCTGGGTCGGTGGCCCGGGGTGGGCCGGGTGGACCCTCGGGTGAGCCTGCTCACCACTGCTTCAGGCCTTCTGGGGCAGGCGTCCGAGGTAGTGTAGAGGCAGATGGGAAGGGACGTTAGACAGGGCCAGACTTCCACAGCAAAGACAGGAGCATTGCCAGCAGATGTGAGCTCAGCGATGCACTTCTGCCAGAACAAAACCGATTCAAAGTTGCAAAGCATAGAGAGACTGAAGCTGAAAAGAAAACGTGAAAAACTGCATGCCAGTGAGAAGGATGAGATCTCTATGAAGAAACTTAGCAAAACAGGTGAAAGCCATGGCAATGGAAAACTAACAAACGTTGGGGGGAAGAAATTCAAGAGGACACAAGGAGAAAGAAGGAGATTCCAGGATCTAGGAGTGGAAGCAGCAACACACTGGAAACGTCCCTACCAGAGCAAGGAATCTCTGGATTCCATGCAATCCCAGTCAAAGTTGCAGCAATGTTTCCCACAGAGACAGAAGAGGGAATCCTAAAGCTTCTGGCCAGCAACAGGAGACCCTGACTAGGCAAAGGAATCCTCAGGAAAACGGAAAAAAGCAGGACGTGGCACACTTTCCGATTTCAACATATAGGACGAAGCACTAGGTACCGAGACGGCACAGTCTGGGCCCCAAAACAGGCACACAGACCCATGCAACAGAATCGAGAACCCAGAGCCCAACTCAAACGTACATGGACAGCCCATCTTCGACCAGGGAGCCAAGAGGAGACAGCGGAGAAAGGAGAGTCTCTACCATAAACGGTGCTGGGAAGCCTGCACAGCCACCTGGAACACAACGAGAGTACACCATGATGTTACACCTGGCACACACACCACCTGAAATGGATCAAAGCCTTGAATGGCAGACTTGAAACCGTGAACCTTGTAGCAGAAGACCTAGGCAGAGTGCTCTTTGCCATCTGTCTGAGCCGCCTGTTTGGAAGAAGCAAGTCCGACTGGGCCAGGGCAACCAAGTCAACAAGAAACCAACGGGACCACGTCAAATGCGGACGCTTCTGCCCAGTGAAGGAAACCATCGACTGAATGCAAAGATAGCACAACGACTGGGGGAGGATGTTTGCAAACCACACATCGGACAAGGGGTGAAAAGCCCAAAGATGCAATCAACTCGCACGTCCCCACAAGAAAAAAAAAAAACAACAAGCCAATGAAAACCTGGGCAGAAGATGGAAACAGAGATTTCTGCCAAGAAGATCGAAAGATGACCAACGGGTGCGTGAACACTTGTTCACCGTCATTAAGCCTCAGGCCAATGCAAATGCAAACTGCAAGGGCACAGCAGCTCACTGTGGTCCGAATGGCTATAAGGAAGCAGACAGGAAGCCACAAGTGTCAGAGAGGAGGTGGAGAGAAGGGAAGCCTCCTGCACCGTTGGTGGGAGTGCAGACCGGTGCAGCCACTACGCCAAGCGGTGTGGAACTGCCTCAGAACTTGAAGAATCCATGTCCCATATGATCCAGCTATTCCTCTGCGGCGTGTTGATCCAAAGAACTCGGAAACACTCCTGCATAAAGACATGTGCACCGCTGAGTTCACCACAGCGTCGCTCCCACTACCCAAGACTTGGAAGCCTCCCTGGAGCCCAGCAAGGGACGAGTGCAGAAGGAAGATGGGCTATAGCCACGCAATGGCATACCAGTCAGCCGGAACCAAGGATGCAATCCAGCCATTTGTGACCACCAGAATGGCTGTGAGGGTTTTAGGGAAGTGAAACCAGCCCCAGGGAGCAAGGCAAGTACCGTAGTACCTCACTTAAGAGGAGAGGAAAAAACAAGCGGTCAGGAACAGGTGGCACGGGACATTTGATTGGGGGTTCCCAGAGACAAAGCGGGGAGGTGTGAGAGGGTGAAACAGATGATGAGGCACAAGTGTGTGGTGAGGGCCTGCTATTAGGCTTGCGCAGGGGAAGATGATGTCAGCTACACGGAAGTCTACATCGATGAGGATGCAAATCGGAAAGATATAGGATGTTCTAATGCAGGCTTGTGGCAATAAATTCACCTAAAAGCAAAAAATCCAAAATGGGGTCCAGAATGACGGCATAAAGCTTTGGGGCTGAAAGAGACTAGAGAAGGTGAACTTCCAAGGCTGGAAAATCACCTCAAAATGCGTACTGATGCTACAGAAAGGTAGACCATTCCAAATAGATGAAGAGGAATACTACCCACAGAACATGCTGCCTGCTAAACCCATGCACCCACGGAAAAGGTTACCGTCCAGGATGTTACTACTAATCACCTTCACGAATAATCCAAACAGGCCCACGTGTTCCCAAGCTCAGGCAAAAGGTTGGTCCAAAAGTCCAATTCAGGGCCGGCCCTGTGGCGGAGCGGGTAAGAGCCCACGTTCCGCTTGGCCGGCCCAGGCCTCACTGTTTCACATCACGGGTGCAGATCACATTAGCAGTGTTAGGACATACAGATTTCACGGTACGGTGCGGACAGGGATCATAAACTAAGTAGCAATGGTGAGGTCACGTTATCAATACGCACCCGAAATAGAACCGTGAGGCTTTTACAATCCATGAACGCATCTGGTACACTTCCCCAGAGGAAGAAGGAAGGAAAACATGGGACCTGCCAAGGTGGAATCGGCAGAGTGCTAGGAGATGGCAGGATCATTGAGCATCAGAGGACTGCCCGGGCAACTTCAACTTGGGAGGGAGTCCAGGACTTTCTCTGGGGAACGTCCACCCACTTGGCCATCTACATAAAATGTAAGAGGTAAAACCCAGGATAATCTTACAGGACAGAAACCAGTGTCTAGAGAGAATGTAGCAGGCCTTCCAAAGTTCGAGGAGCAAGACAGAAACCGACAAGAAATCGAGAAAAAGGAAAACTATCCTACCAGGAAAGGGTGAGGAGTCAGACTGGCCTGAGATGGCTCTGAAACTCTGTGTGCACGCAGGTTGTCAGGACAACTTCGAATTTTGAGGTTGTTTATGACGTCACGAGGATCATGTCCGCCAAGATGGCCGCACGGTTACAGACTGAGGATTGGCCTAGGCTAGGCTATTACAGGGAGGGATACCCAGAAACAGCTTTGAGAAACAGAAAGCGGACACAGAAACTGGAAGACATAAAACAGACGCTGATTCGAGGGGTAAGAAAGGAATCCTTGGCAAGAAGCGCGAATAGAGGGACAAGCCCCGAGAGGAGAACGTTGTCATCTATTCAAGTCTATGGGGAGGCCATGCTGATTCAAGCTTGCAACTTGATTGGAAGCAAGAGGCCGGACTTGGGCCTTATCAGACCTACGTGGTCCTTCTGCCTTAAGCATAAGCCAAAGTCAAGAATGAGGTCTTGAGGACGTTGAAGAGAAGACTCGATGCCTCCTTTCCTAGGCCCCTGGCATTCTTTGCAGATCAGTCTCACTTTCCATAGCTCTGGCGTCACGGGGGCCCACCGGGTACATGCTAATGTGTCCCAAGAGATGTCTTGGAAGCCTTGAAGGAATGGAGCCCCGTCACGCTTGGGCTATGTCTCTTGGTTTGGAAGTGATCTACAAGGGTGCTGAGAAGCACCCTTTTCCACAGGGCTTCGTTCCTTCGTGAAGGCTGCCCGCCCAGGCTAGTGTGCTCAGTTTGCCTCCATCGAAATTCTCTCCCCCTACCTCTTGCCGTAGAAGGATTATGGATTATGTGTTTTGACACCACATGTAAGGAAGTGGGCTGAAAATGAGAACATTACAATTCTGTTTCAAGAAAAATAAACAGGCCAGGGCTGAGGATGTAAGGCAAACAAATGGCACAGCCTATAGAAATAAAGGAAGCCCGTATCTAGACGGCACCTGGGGGAACGTTCCAGGATCAGGGGTGAAGTTCGAAACTTCCCAAATCCGGAAAGGATACAGAAAAATATCTTTCCTGGAGAGAGGGATTCATCACATTCGTCTAATTTGTCTTGGAAACATTGTGTCCGTGAAGGGGGATGCCAGGACCACCTCGAGTTTGGAGTTTCTGACCTCAGGATGTCAAACCAACCCAGATGACCACGTGTTCCCAGTGCTTAGTTTGACCCAGGCTAGGACAGCAAAGACTCCTTCAAGTGACCGGTGCAAATTCAAAGACAACAACCAAGAGTCACGAAAGCACTCACACCTCGGCCTAGAGAACATACGGTGATTCCAGAAATGCAAAACGAATCACTTGGAATGAAGGGGAACGGACTGATAAGCATGTCTAAGGGGGATAGCTGAGAAATACCATGACGATTCTCCTATGGAAAAGAGACAAAGGTCCCAGAAAATGGAAGGCGAACAGAAATCACCCCTGGATAATCCACAATGAAAGATGATGTCCGTCTTTAGACAGACTCTGCTGGAACGTTTGAAAGGCAGAGAAATTCACAAGCCAAAAGACGGCAGCGAAGGTCAAGGCTGGGCTAAGTGGGAAGGGTGAGTTATGAGACTGCTCCAAGCGGGCCAGGAAACCGTGTGTCCGTGAAGCTTGCCGGGACAGCAGAGACACGATTCTGACAAATCCTCTGACATCGCAGTGGACCCGAAAAACAACCTGGCCTCATCTACACAGTGCCAGACTTGGGCTCAAGTAGCATATTCAAGTCCCATTGCCCTCAACTGCAGGTTGCCAACGGAACATGAAAGGGGCCGGCCGGTGGTGCAGCGGTGAGGTCCGCACCTTCTGGGTCGGTGGCCCGGGGTGGGCCGGGTGGACCCTCGGGTGAGCCTGCTCACCACTGCTTCAGGCCTTCTGGGGCAGGCGTCCGAGGTAGTGTAGAGGCAGATGGGAAGGGACGTTAGACAGGGCCAGACTTCCACAGCAAAGACAGGAGCATTGCCAGCAGATGTGAGCTCAGCGATGCACTTCTGCCAGAACAAAACCGATTCAAAGTTGCAAAGCATAGAGAGACTGAAGCTGAAAAGAAAACGTGAAAAACTGCATGCCAGTGAGAAGGATGAGATCTCTATGAAGAAACTTAGCAAAACAGGTGAAAGCCATGGCAATGGAAAACTAACAAACGTTGGGGGGAAGAAATTCAAGAGGACACAAGGAGAAAGAAGGAGATTCCAGGATCTAGGAGTGGAAGCAGCAACACACTGGAAACGTCCCTACCAGAGCAAGGAATCTCTGGATTCCATGCAATCCCAGTCAAAGTTGCAGCAATGTTTCCCACAGAGACAGAAGAGGGAATCCTAAAGCTTCTAGCCAGCAACAAGAGACACTGACTAGGCAAAGGAATCCTCAGGAAAACGAAAAAAGCAGGACGTGGCACACTTTCCGATTTCAACATATAGGACGAAGCACTAGGTACCGAGACGGCACAGTCTGGGCCCCAAAACAGGCACACAGACCCATGCAACAGAATCGAGAACCCAGAGCCCAACTCAAACGTACATGGACAGCCCATTTTCGACCAGGGAGCCAAGAGGAGACAGCGGAGAAAGGAGAGTCTCTACCATAAACGGTGCTGGGAAGCCTGCACAGCCACCTGGAACACAACGAGAGTACACCATGATGTTACACCTGGCACACACACCACCTGAAATGGATCAAAGCCTTGAATGGCAGACTTGAAACCGTGAACCTTGTAGCAGAAGACCTAGGCAGAGTGCTCTTTGCCATCTGTCTGAGCCGCCTGTTTGGAAGAAGCAAGTCCGACTGGGCCAGGGCAACCAAGTCAACAAGAAACCAACGGGACCACGTCAAATGCGGACGCTTCTGCCCAGTGAAGGAAACCATCGACTGAATGCAAAGATAGCACAACGACTGGGGGAGGATGTTTGCAAACCACACATCGGACAAGGGGTGAAAAGCCCAAAGATGCAATCAACTCGCACGTCCCCACAAGAAAAAAAAAAAACAACAAGCCAATGAAAACCTGGGCAGAAGATGGAAACAGAGATTTCTGCCAAGAAGATCGAAAGATGACCAACGGGTGCGTGAACACTTGTTCACCGTCATTATGCCTCAGGCCAATGCAAATGCAAACTGCAAGGGCACAGCAGCTCACTGTGATCCGAATGGCTATAAGGAAGAAGACAGGAAGCCACAAGTGTCAGAGAGGAGGTGGAGAGAAGGGAAGCCTCCCGCACCTTTGGTGGGAGTGCAGACCGGTGCAGCCACTACGCCAAGCGGTGTGGAACTGCCTCAGAACTTGAAGAATCCATGTCCCATATGATCCAGCTACTCCTCTGTGGCGTGTTGATCCAAAGAACTCGGAAACACTCCTGCATAAAGACATGTGCACCGCTGAGTTCACCACAGCGTCGCTCCCACTACCCAAGACTTGGAAGCCTCCCTGGAGCCCAGCAAGGGACCAGTGCAGAAGGAAGATGGGCTATAGCCACGCAATGGCATACCAGTCAGCCGGAACCAAGGATGCAATCCAGCCATTTGTGACCACCAGAATGGCTGTGAGGGTTTTAGGGAAGTGAAACCAGCCCCAGGGAGCAAGGCAAGTACCGTAGGACCTCACTTAAGAGGAGAGGAAAAAACAAGCGGTCAGGAACAGGTGGCACGGGACATTTGATTGGGGGTTCCCAGAGACAAAGCGGGGAGTTGTGAGAGGGTGAAACAGATGATGAGGCACAAGTGTGTGGTGAGGGCCTGCTATTAGGCTTGCGCAGGGGAAGATGATGTCAGCGACACGGAAGTCTACATCGATGAGGATGCAAATCGGAAAGATGTAGGATGTTCTAATGCAGGGTTGCGGCAATAAATTCACCTAAAAGCAAAAAATCCAAAATGGGGTCCAGAATGACGGCATAAAGCTTTGCGGCTGAAAGAGACTAGAGAAGGTGAACTTCCAAGGCTGGAAAATCACCTCAAAATGCGTACTGATGCTACAGAAAGGTAGACCATTTCAAATAGATGAAGAGGAATACTACCCACAGAACATGCTGCCTGCTAAACCCATGCACCCACGGAAAACGTTACCGTGCAGGATATTACTACTAATCACCTTCACGAATAATCCAAACAGGCCCACGTGTTCCCAAGCTCAGGCAAAAGGTTGGGCCAAAAGTCCAATTCAGGGCCGGCCCTGTGGCGGAGCGGGTAAGTGCCCACATTCCGCTTGGCTGGCCCAGGCCTCACTGTTTCACATCACGGGTGCAGATCACATTAGCAGTGTTAGGACACACAGATTTCATGGTACGGTGCGGACAGGGATCATAAGCAAAGTAGCAATGGTGAGCTGACGTTATCAATACGCACCCGAAATAGAACCGTGAGGCTTTTACAATCCATGAACGCATCTGGTACACTTCCCCAAAGGAAGCAGGAAGGAAAACATGGGACCTGCCTAGGTGGAATCGGCAGAGTGCTAGGAGATGACACGATCATTGCGCATCAGAGGATTGCCCGGGCAACTTCAACCTGGGAGGGAGTCCAGGACTTTCTCTGGGGAACGTCCACCCACTTGGCCATCTACATAAAATGCAAGAGGTGAAACCCAGGATAATCTTACAGGACAGAAACCAGTGTCTAGAGAGAATGTAGCAGGCCTTCCAAAGTTCGAGGGGCAACACAGAAACCGACAAGAAATCGAGAAAAAGGAAAACTATCCTACCTGGAAAGGGTGAGGAGTCAGACTGGCCTGAGATGGCTCTGAAACTCTGTGTGCATGCAGGTTGTCAGGACAACTTCGAATTTTGCGGTTGTTTATGACATCACGAGGATCATGTCCGCCAAGATGGCCACAAGGTCACAGACCGACGATTGGCCTAGGCTTGGCTATTAAAGGGAGGGATACCCAGAAACAGCTTTGAGAAACAGAAAGCGGACACAGAAACTGGAAGGCATAAAACAGACGCTGATTCGAGGGGTAAGAAAGGGATCCTTGGCAAGAAGCGAGAATAGAGGGACAAGCCCCGAGAGGAGAACGTTGTCATCTATTCAAGTCTATGGGGAGGCCATGCTGATTCAAGCTTGCAACTTGATTGGAAGCAAGAGGCCGGACTTGGGCCTTATCAGACCTACGTGGTCCTTCTGCCTTAAGCATAAGCCAAAGTCAAGAATGAGGTCTTGAGGACGTTGAAGAGAAGACTCGATGCCTCCTTTCCTAGGCCCCTGGCATTCTTTGCAGATCAGTCTCACTTTCCATAGCTCTGGCGTCACGGGGGCCCACCGGGTACATGCTAATGTGTCCCAAGAGATGTCTTGGAAGCCTTGAAGGAATGGAGCCCTGTCACGCTTGGGCTATGTCTCTTTGTTGGGAAGTGCTCTACAAGGGTGCTGAAAAGCACCCTTTTCCACAGGCCTTCGTTCCTTCGTGAAGGCTGCCCGCCCAGGCTAGTGTGCTCAGTTTGCCTCCATCGAAATTCTCTCCCCCTACCTCTTGCCGTAGAAGGATTATGGATTATGTGTTTTGACACCACATGTAAGGAAGTGGGCTGAAAATGAGAACATTACAATTCTGTTTCAAGAAAAATAAACAGGCCTGGGCTGAGGATGTAAGGCAAACAAATGACACAGCGTATAGTAATAAAGGAAGCCCATATCTAGACGGCACCTGGGGGAACGTTCCAGGATCAGGGGTGAAGTTCGAAACTTCCCAAATCCGGAAAGGAGACAGAAAAATATCTTTCCTGGAGAGAGGAATTCATCAGATTCGTCTAATTTGTCTTGGAAACATTGTGTCCGTGAACGGGGATGCCAGGACCACCTCGAGTTTGTAGTTTCTGACCTCAGGATGTCAAACCAACCCAGATGACCACGTGTTCCCAGTGCTTAGTTTGACCCAGGCTAGGACAGCAAAGACTCCTTCAAGTGACCGGTGCAAATTCAAAGACAACAACCAAGAGTCACGAAAGCACTCACACCTCGGCCTAGAGAACATACGGTGATTCCAGAAATGCAAAACGAATCACTTGGAATGAAGGGGAACGGACTGATAAGCATGTCTAAGGGGGATAGCTGAGAAATACCATGACGATTCTCCTATGGAAAAGAGACAAAGGTCCCAGAAAATGGAAGGCGAACAGAAATCACCCCTGGATAATCCACAATGAAAGATGATGTCCGTCTTTAGACAGACTCTGCTGGAACGTTTGAAAGGCAGAGAAATTCACAAGCCAAAAGACGGCAGCGAAGGTCAAGGCTGGGCTAAGTGGGAAGGGTGAGTTATGAGACTGCTCCAAGCGGGCCAGGAAACCGTGTGTCCGTGAAGCTTGCCAGGACAGCAGAGACACGATTCTGACAAATCCTCTGACATCGCAGTGGACCCGAAAAACAACCTGGCCTCATCTACACAGTGCCAGACTTGGGCTCAAGTAGCATATTCAAGTCCCATTGCCCTCAACTGCAGGTTGCCAACGGAACATGAAAGGGGCCGGCCGGTGGTGCAGCGGTGAGGTCCGCACCTTCTGGGTCGGTGGCCCGGGGTGGGCCGGGTGGACCCTCGGGTGAGCCTGCTCACCACTGCTTCAGGCATTCTGGGGCAGGCGTCCGAGGTAGTGTAGAGGCAGATGGGAAGGGACGTTAGACAGGGCCAGACTTCCACAGCAAAGACAGGAGCATTGCCAGCAGATGTGAGCTCAGCGATGCACTTCTGCCAGAACAAAACCGATTCAAAGTTGCAAAGCATAGAGAAACTGAAGCTGAAAAGAAAAAGTGAAAAACTGCATGCCAGTGAGAAGGATGAGATCTCTATGAAGAAACTTAGCAAAACAGGTGAAAGCCATGGCAATGGAAAACTAACAAACGTTGGGGGAAAGAAATTCAAGAGGACACAAGGAGAAAGAAGGAGATTCCAGGACCTAGGAGTGGAAGCAGCAACACACTGGAAACGTCCCTACCAGAGCAAGGAACCTCTGGATTCCATGCAATCCCAGTCAAAGTTGCAGCAATGTTTCCCACAGAGACAGAAGAGGGAATCCTGAAGTTTCTAGCCAGCAACAAGAGACCCTGACTAGGCAAAGGAATCCTCAGGAAAACGAAAAAAGCAGGACGTGGCACACTTTCTGATTTCAACATATAGGACGAAGCACTAGGTACCGAGACGGCACAGTCTGGGCCCCAAAACAGGCACACAGACCCATGCAACAGAATCGAGAACCCAGAGCCCAACTCAAACGTACATGGACAGCCCATTTTCGACCAGGGAGCCAAGAGGAGACAGCGGAGAATGGAGAGCCTCTACCATAAACGGAGCTGGGAAGCCTGCACAGCCACATGGAACACAACGAGAGTACACCATGATGTTACACCTGGCACACACACCACCTGAAATGGATCAAAGTCTTGAATGGCAGACTTGAAACCGTGAACCTTGTAGAAGAAGACCTAGGCAGAGTGCTCTTTGCCATCTGTCTGAGCCGGCTGTTTGGAAGAAGCAAGTCCGACTGGGCCAGGGCAACCAAGTCAACAAGAAACCAACGGGACCACGTCAAATGCGGACGCTTCTGCCCAGTGAAGGAAACCATCGACTGAATGGAAAGATAGCACAACGACTGGGGGAGGATGTTTGCAAACCACACATCGGACAAGGGGTGGAAAGCCCAAAGATGCAATCAACTCGCACGTCCCCAGAAGAAAAAAAAAACAACAAGCCAATGAAAACCTGGGCAGAAGATGGAAACAGAGATTTCTGCCAAGAAGATCGAAAGAGGACCAACGGGTGCATGAACACTTGTTCACCGTCATGAAGTCTCAGGCCAATGCAAATGCAAACTGCAAGGGCACAGCAGCTCACTGTGGTCAGAATGGCTATAAGGAAGCAGACAGGAAGCCACAAGTGTCAGAGAGGAGGTGGAGAGAAGGGAAGCCTCCTGCACCGTTGGTGGGAGTGCAGACCGGTGCAGCCACTACGCCAAGCGGTGTGGAACTGCCTCAGAACTTGAAGAATCCATGTCCCATATGATCCAGCTATTCCTCTGCGGCGTGTTGATCCAAAGAACTCGGAAACACTCCTGCATAAAGACATGTCCACCGCTGAGTTCACCACAGCGTCGCTCCCACTACCCAAGACTTGGAAGCCTCCCTGGAGCCCAGCAAGGGACCAGTGCAGAAGGAAGATGGGCTATAGCCACGCAATGGCATACCAGTCAGCCGGAACCAAGGATGCACTCCAGCCATTTGTGACCACCAGAATGGCTGTGAGGGTTTTAGAGAAGTGAAACAAGCCCCAGGGAGCAAGGCAAGTACCGTAGGACCTCACTTAAGAGGAGAAGCAAAAACAAGCGGTCAGGAACAGGTGGCACGGGACATTTGATTGGGGGTTCCCAGAGACAAAGCGGGGAGGTGTGAGAGGGTGAAACAGATGATGAGGCACAAGTGTGTGGTGAGGGCCTGCTATTAGGCTTACGCAGGGGAAGATGATGTAAGCTACACGGAAGTCTACATCGATGAGGATGCAAATCGGAAAGATATAGGATGTTCTAATGCAGGGTTGCGGCAATAAATTCACCTCAAAGCAAAAATCCAAAATGGGGTCCAGAATGACGGCATAAAGCTTTGGGGCTGAAAGAGATTAGAGAAGGTGAACTTCCAAGGCTGGAAAATCACCTCAAAATGCGTACTGATGCTACAGAAAGGTAGACCATTCCAAATAGATGAAGAGCAATGCTACCCACAGCACATGCTGCCTGCTAAACCCATGCACCAACGGAAAAGCTTACCGTCCAGGATGTTACTACTAATCACCTTCACGAATAATCCAAACAGGCCCACGTGTTCCCAAGCTCAGGCAAAAGGTTGGTCCAAAAGTCCAATTCAGGGCCGGCCCTGTGGCGGAGCGGGTAAGCGCCCACGTTCCGCTTGGCCGGCCCAGGCCTCACTGTTTCACATCACGGGTGCAGATCACATTAGCAGTGTTAGGAAATATAGATTTCATGGTACGGTGCAGACAGGGATCATAAACTAAGTAGCAATGGTGAGGTCACCTTCTCAATACGCACCAGAAAAAGAACCGTGAACCTTTTACAATCCATGAACGCATCTGGTACACTTCCCCAAAGGAAGCAGGAAGGAAAACATGGGACCTGCCTAGGTGGAATCGGCAGAGTGCTAGGAGATGACACGATCATTGCGCATCAGAGGATTGCCCGGGCAACTTCAACCTGGGAGGGAGTCCAGGACTTTCTCTGGGGAACGTCCACCCACTTGGCCATCTACATAAAATGTAAGAGGTAAAACCCAGGATAATCTTACAGGACAGAAACCAGTGTCTAGAGAGAATGTAGCAG
The DNA here is from genome assembly GCF_041296235.1 of Equus asinus. Lineage (NCBI taxonomy): Eukaryota > Metazoa > Chordata > Mammalia > Perissodactyla > Equidae > Equus > Equus asinus. The sequence goes on along the minus strand of NC_091790.1, from coordinate 5,590,606 downwards.
GCCTTCCAAAGTTCGAGGGGCAAGACAGAAACCGACAAGAAATCGAGAAAAAGGAAAACTATCCTACCTGGAAAGGGTGAGGAGTCAGACTGGCCTGAGATGGCTCTGAAACTCTGTGAGCACGCAGGTTGTCAGGACAACTTCGAATTTTGAGGTTGTTTATGACATCACGACGATCATGTCCGCCAAGATGGCCACACGGTTACAGACCGAGGATTGGCCTAGGCTAGGCTATTAAAGGGAGGGATACCCAGAAACAGCTTTGAGAAACAGAAAGCGGACACAGAAACTGGAAGGCATAAAACAGACGCTGATTCGAGGGGTAAGAAAGGGATCCTTGGCAAGAAGCGAGAATAGAGGGACAAGCCCCGAGAGGAGAACGTTGTCATCTATTCAAGTCTATGGGGAGGCCATGCTGATTCAAGCTTGCAACTTGATTGGAAGCAAGAGGCCGGACTTGGGCCTTATCAGACCTACGTGGTCCTTCTGCCTTAAGCATAAGCCAAAGTCAAGAATGAGGTCTTGAGGACGTTGAAGAGAAGACTCGATGCCTCCTTTCCTAGGCCCCTGGCATTCTTTGCAGATCAGTCTCACTTTCCATAGCTCTGGCGTCACGGGGGCCCACTGGGTACATGCTAATGTGTCCCAAGACATGTCTTGGAAGCCTTGAAGGAATGGAGCCCCGTCACGCTTGGGCTATGTCTCTTTGTTTGGAAGTGCTCTACAAGGGTGCTGAAAAGCACCCTTTTCCACAGGCCTTCGTTCCTTCGTGAAGGCTGCCCTCCCAGGCTAGTGTGCTCAGTTTGCCTCCATCGAAATTCTCTCCCCCTACCTCTTGCCGTAGAAGGATTATGGATTATGTGTTTTGACACCACATGTAAGGAAGTGGGCTGAAAATGAGAACATTACAATTCTGTTTCAAGAAAAAGAAACAGGCCAGGGCTGAGGATGTAAGGCAAACAAATGGCACAGCCTATAGAAATAAAGGAAGCCCGTATCTAGACGGCACCTGGGGGAACGTTCCAGGAGCAGGGGTGAAGTTCGAAACTTCCCAAATCCGGAAAGGAGACAGAAAAATATCTTTCCTGGAGAGAGGGATTCATCAGATTCGTCTAATTTGTCTTGGAAACATTGTGTCCGTGAAGGGGGATGCCAGGACCACCTCGAGTTTGGAGTTTCTGACCTCAGGATGTCAAACCAACCCAGATGACCACGTGTTCCCAGTGCTTAGTTTGACCCAGGCTAGGACAGCAAAGACTCCTTCAAGTGACCGGTGCAAATTCAAAGACAACAACCAAGAGTCACGAAAGCACTCACACCTCGGCCTAGAGAACATACGGTGATTCCAGAAATGCCAAACGAATCACTTGGAATGAAGGGGAACGGACTGATAAGCATGCCTAAGGGGGATAGCTGAGAAATACCATGACGATTCTCCTATGGAAAAGAGACAAAGGTCCCAGAAAATGGAAGGCGAACAGAAATCACCCCTGGATAATCCACAATGAAAGATGATGTCCGTCTTTAGACAGACTCTGCTGGAACGTTTGAAAGGCAGAGAAATTCACAAGCCAAAAGACGGCAGCGAAGGTCAAGGCTGGGCTAAGTGGGAAGGGTGAGTTATGAGACTGCTCCAAGCGGGCCAGGAAACCGTGTGTCCGTGAAGCTTGCCGGGACAGCAGAGACACGATTCTGACGAATCCTCTGACATCGCAGTGGACCCGAAAAACAACCTGGCCTCATCTACACAGTGCCAGACTTGGGCTCAAGTAGCATATTCAAGTCCCATTGCCCTCAACTGCAGGTTGCCAACGGAACATGAAAGGGGCCGGCCGGTGGTGCAGCGGTGAGGTCCGCACCTTCTGGGTCGGTGGCCCGGGGTGGGCCGGGTGGACCCTCGGGTGAGCCTGCTCACCACTGCTTCAGGCCTTCTGGGGCAGGCGTCCGAGGTAGTGTAGAGGCAGATGGGAAGGGACGTTAGACAGGGCCAGACTTCCACAGCAAAGACAGGAGCATTGCCAGCAGATGTGAGCTCAGCGATGCACTTCTGCCAGAACAAAACCGATTCAAAGTTGCAAAGCATAGAGAAACTGAAGCTGAAAAGAAAAAGTGAAAAACTGCATGCCAGTGAGAAGGATGAGATCTCTATGAAGAAACTTAGCAAAACAGGTGAAAGCCATGGCAATGGAAAACTAACAAACGTTGGGGGAAAGAAATTCAAGAGGACACAAGGAGAAAGAAGGAGATTCCAGGATCTAGGAGTGGAAGCAGCAACACACTGGAAACGTCCCTACCAGAGCAAGGAATCTCTGGATTCCATGCAATCCCAGTCAAAGTTGCAGCAATGTTTCCCACAGAGACAGAAGAGGGAATCCTGAAGTTTCTAGCCAGCAACAAGAGACCCTGACTAGGCAAAGGAATCCTCAGGAAAACGAAAAAAGCAGGACGTGGCACACTTTCCGATTTCAACATATAGGACGAAGCACTAGGTACCGAGACGGCACAGTCTGGGCCCCAAAACAGGCACACAGACCCATGCAACAGAATCGAGAACGCAGAGCCCAACTCAAACGTACATGGACAGCCCATTTTCGACCAGGGAGCCAAGAGGAGACAGCGGAGAAAGGAGAGCCTCTACCATAAATGGTGCTGGGAAGCCTGCACAGCCACATGGAACACAACGAGAGTACACCATGATGTTACACCTGGCACACACACCACCTGAAATGGATCAAAGCCTTGAATGGCAGACTTGAAACCGTGAACCTTGTAGAAGAAGACCTAGGCAGAGTGCTCTTTGCCATCTGTCTGAGCCGGCTGTTTGGAAGAAGCAAGTCCGACTGGGCCAGGGCAACCAAGTCAACAAGAAACCAACGGGACCACGTCAAATGCGGACGCTTCTGCCCAGTGAAGGAAACCATCGACTGAATGGAAAGATAGCACAACGACTGGGGGAGGATGTTTGCAAACCACACATCGGACAAGGGGTGGAAAGCCCAAAGATGCAATCAACTCGCACGTCCCCAGAAGAAAAAAAAAACAACAAGCCAATGAAAACCTGGGCAGAAGATGGAAACAGAGATTTCTGCCAAGAAGATCGAAAGAGGACCAACGGGTGCATGAACACTTGTTCACCGTCATGAAGTCTCAGGCCAATGCAAATGCAAACTGCAAGGGCACAGCAGCTCACTGTGGTCAGAATGGCTATAAGGAAGCAGACAGGAAGCCACAAGTGTCAGAGAGGAGGTGGAGAGAAGGGAAGCCTCCTGCACCGTTGGTGGGAGTGCAGACCGGTGCAGCCACTACGCCAAGCGGTGTGGAACTGCCTCAGAACTTGAAGAATCCATGTCCCATATGATCCAGCTATTCCTCTGCGGCGTGTTGATCCAAAGAACTCGGAAACACTCCTGCATAAAGACATGTCCACCGCTGAGTTCACCACAGCGTCGCTCCCACTACCCAAGACTTGGAAGCCTCCCTGGAGCCCAGCAAGGGACCAGTGCAGAAGGAAGATGGGCTATAGCCACGCAATGGCATACCAGTCAGCCGGAACCAAGGATGCACTCCAGCCATTTGTGACCACCAGAATGGCTGTGAGGGTTTTAGAGAAGTGAAACAAGCCCCAGGGAGCAAGGCAAGTACCGTAGGACCTCACTTAAGAGGAGAAGCAAAAACAAGCGGTCAGGAACAGGTGGCACGGGACCTGTGATTGGGGGTTCCCAGAGACAAAGCGGGGAGGTGTGAGAGGGTGAAACAGATGATGAGGCACAAGTGTGTGGTGAGGGCCTGCTATTAGGCTTACGCAGGGGAAGATGATGTAAGCTACACGGAAGTCTACATCGATGAGGATGCAAATCGGAAAGATATAGGATGTTCTAATGCAGGGTTGCGGCAATAAATTCACCTCAAAGCAAAAATCCAAAATGGGGTCCAGAATGACGGCATAAAGCTTTGGGGCTGAAAGAGATTAGAGAAGGTGAACTTCCAAGGCTGGAAAATCACCTCAAAATGCGTACTGATGCTACAGAAAGGTAGACCATTCCAAATAGATGAAGAGCAATGCTACCCACAGCACATGCTGCCTGCTAAACCCATGCACCAACGGAAAAGCTTACCGTCCAGGATGTTACTACTAATCACCTTCACGAATAATCCAAACAGGCCCACGTGTTCCCAAGCTCAGGCAAAAGGTTGGTCCAAAAGTCCAATTCAGGGCCGGCCCTGTGGCGGAGCGGGTAAGCGCCCACGTTCCGCTTGGCCGGCCCAGGCCTCACTGTTTCACATCACGGGTGCAGATCACATTAGCAGTGTTAGGAAATATAGATTTCATGGTACGGTGCAGACAGGGATCATAAACTAAGTAGCAATGGTGAGGTCACCTTCTCAATACGCAGCAGAAAAAGAACCGTGAGCCTTTTACAATCCATGAACGCATCTGGTACACTTCCCCAAAGGAAGCAGGAAGGAAATCATGGGACCTGCCTAGGTGGAATCGGCAGAGTGCTAGGAGATGACACGATCATTGCGCATCAGAGGATTGCCCGGGCAACTTCAACCTGGGAGGGAGTCCAGGACTTTCTCTGGGGAACGTCCACCCACTTGGCCATCTACATAAAATGTAAGAGGTAAAACCCAGGATAATCTTACAGGACAGAAACCAGTGTCTAGAGAGAATGTAGCACGCCTTCCAAAGTTCGAGGGGCAAGACAGAAACCGACAAGAAATCGAGAAAAAGGAAAACTATCCTACCTGGAAAGGGTGAGGAGTCAGACTGGCCTGAGATGGCTCTGAAACTCTGTGAGCACGCAGGTTGTCAGGACAAGTTCGAATTTTGAGGTTGTTTATGACATCACGAGGATCATGTCCGCCAAGATGGCCACACGGTTACAGACCGAGGATTGGCCTAGGCTAGGCTATTAAAGGGAGGGATACCCAGAAACAGCTTTGAGAAACAGAAAGCGGACACAGAAACTGGAAGGCATAAAACAGACGCTGATTCGAGGGGTAAGAAAGGGATCCTTGGCAAGAAGCGAGAATAGAGGGACAAGCCCCGAGAGGAGAACGTTGTCATCTATTCAAGTCTATGGGGAGGCCATGCTGATTCAAGCTTGCAACTTGATTGGAAGCAAGAGGCCGGACTTGGGCCTTATCAGACCTACGTGGTCCTTCTGCCTTAAGCATAAGCCAAAGTCAAGAATGAGGTCTTGAGGACGTTGAAGAGAAGACTCGATGCCTCCTTTCCTAGGCCCCTGGCATTCTTTGCAGATCAGTATAACTTTCCATAGCTCTGGCGTCACGGGGGCCCACTGGGTACATGCTAATGTGTCCCAAGACATGTCTTGGAAGCCTTGAAGGAATGGAGCCCCGTCACGCTTGGGCTATGTCTCTTTGTTTGGAAGTGCTCTACAAGGGTGCTGAAAAGCACCCTTTTCCACAGGCCTTCGTTCCTTCGTGAAGGCTGCCCGCCCAGGCTAGTGTGCTCAGTTTGCCTCCATCGAAATTCTCTCCCCCTACCTCTTGCCGTAGAAGGATTATGGATTATGTGTTTTGACACCACATGTAAGGAAGTGGGCTGAAAATGAGAACATTACAATTCTGTTTCAAGAAAAAGAAACAGGCCAGGGCTGAGGATGTAAGGCAAACAAATGGCACAGCCTATAGAAATAAAGGAAGCCCGTATCTAGACGGCACCTGGGGGAACGTTCCAGGATCAGGGGTGAAGTTCGAAACTTCCCAAATCCGGAAAGGAGACAGAAAAATATCTTTCCTGGAGAGAGGGATTCATCACATTCGTCTAATTTGTCTTGGAAACATTGTGTCCGTGAAGGGGGATGCCAGGACCACCTCGAGTTTGGAGTTTCTGACCTCAGGATGTCAAACCAACCAAGATGACCACGTGTTCCCAGTGCTTAGTTTGACCCAGGCTAGGACAGCAAAGACTCCTTCAAGTGACCGGTGCAAATTCAAAGACAACAACCAAGAGTCACGAAAGCACTCACACCTCGGCCTAGAGAACATACGGTGATTCCAGAAATGCAAGACGAATCACTTGGAATGAAGGGGAACGGACTGATAAGCATGCCTAAGGGGGATAGCTGAGAAATACCATGACGATTCTCCTATGGAAAAGAGACAAAGGTCCCAGAAAATGGAAGGCGAACAGAAATCACCCCTGGATAATCCACAATGAAAGATGATGTCCGTCTTTAGACAGACTCTGCTGGAACGTTTGAAAGGCAGAGAAATTCACAAGCCAAAAGACGGCAGCGAAGGTCAAGGCTGGGCTAAGTGGGAAGGGTGAGTTATGAGACTGCTCCAAGCGGGCCAGGAAACCGTGTGTCCGTGAAGCTTGCCGGGACAGCAGAGACACGATTCTGACAAATCCTCTGACATCGCAGTGGACCCGAAAAACAACCTGGCCTCATCTACACAGTGCCAGACTTGGGCTCAAGTAGCATATTCAAGTCCCATTGCCCTCAACTGCAGGTTGCCAACGGAACATGAAAGGGGCTGGCCGGTGGTGCAGCGGTGAGGTCCGCACCTTCTGGGTCGGTGGCCCGGGGTGGGCCGGGTGGACCCTCGGGTGAGCCTGCTCACCACTGCTTCAGGCCTTCTGGGGCAGGCGTCCGAGGTAGTGTAGAGGCAGATGGGAAGGGACGTTAGACAGGGCCAGACTTCCACAGCAAAGACAGGAGCATTGCCAGCAGATGTGAGCTCAGCGATGCACTTCTGCCAGAACAAAACCGATTCAAAGTTGCAAAGCATAGAGAAACTGAAGCTGAAAAGAAAAAGTGAAAAACTGCATGCCAGTGAGAAGGATGAGATCTCTATGAAGAAACTTAGCAAAACAGGTGAAAGCCATGGCAATGGAAAACTAACAAACGTTGGGGGAAAGAAATTCAAGAGGACACAAGGAGAAAGAAGGAGATTCCAGGATCTGGGAGTGGAAGCAGCAACACACTGGAAACGTCCCTACCAGAGCAAGGAATCTCTGGATTCCATGCAATCCCAGTCAAAGTTGCAGCAATGTTTCCCACAGAGACAGAAGAGGGAATCCTGAAGTTTCTAGCCAGCAACAAGAGACCCTGACTAGGCAAAGGAATCCTCAGGAAAACGAAAAAAGCAGGACGTGGCACACTTTCCGATTTCAACATATAGGACGAAGCACTAGGTACCGAGACGGCACAGTCTGGGCCCCAAAACAGGCACACAGACCCATGCAACAGAATCGAGAACGCAGAGCCCAACTCAAACGTACATGGACAGCCCATTTTCGACCAGGGAGCCAAGAGGAGACAGCGGAGAAAGGAGAGCCTCTACCATAAATGGTGCTGGGAAGCCTGCACAGCCACATGGAACACAACGAGAGTACACCATGATGTTACACCTGGCACACACACCACCTGAAATGGATCAAAGCCTTGAATGGCAGACTTGAATCCGTGAACCTTGTAGCAGAAGACCTAGGCAGAGTGCTCTTTGCCATCTGTCTGAGCCGCCTGTTTGGAAGAAGCAAGTCCGACTGGGCCAGGGCAACCAAGTCAACAAGAAACCAACGGGACCACGTCAAATGCGGACGCTTCTGGCCAGTGAAGGAAACCATCGACTGAATGGAAAGATAGCACAACGACTGGGGGAGGATGTTTGCAAACCACACATCGGACAAGGGGTGGAAAGCCCAAAGATGCAATCAACTCGCACGTCCCCAGAAGAAAAAAAAAACAACAAGCCAATGAAAACCTGGGCAGAAGATGGAAACAGAGATTTCTGCCAAGAAGATCGAAAGAGGGCCAACGGGTGCATGAACACTTGTTCACCGTCATTAAGTCTCAGGCCAATGCAAATGCAAACTGCAAGGGCACAGCAGCTCACTGTGGTCAGAATGGCTATAAGGAAGCAGACAGGAAGCCACAAGTGTCAGAGAGGAGGTGGAGAGAAGGGAAGCCTCCTGCACCGTTGGTGGGAGTGCAGACCGGTGCAGCCACTACGCCAAGCGGTGTGGAACTGCCTCAGAACTTGAAGAATCCATGTCCCATATGATCCAGCTATTCCTCTGCGGCGTGTTGATCCAAAGAACTCGGAAACACTCCTGCATAAAGACATGTCCACCGCTGAGTTCACCACAGCGTCGCTCCCACTACCCAAGACTTGGAAGCCTCCCTGGAGCCCAGCAAGGGACCAGTGCAGAAGGAAGATGGGCTATAGCCACGCAATGGCATACCAGTCAGCCGGAACCAAGGATGCACTCCAGCCATTTGTGACCACCAGAATGGCTGTGAGGGTTTTAGAGAAGTGAAACAAGCCCCAGGGAGCAAGGCAAGTACCGTAGGACCTCACTTAAGAGGAGAAGCAAAAACAAGCGGTCAGGAACAGGTGGCACGGGACATTTGATTGGGGGTTCCCAGAGACAAAGCGGGGAGGTGTGAGAGGGTGAAACAGATGATGAGGCACAAGTGTGTGGTGAGGGCCTGCTATTAGGCTTACGCAGGGGAAGATGATGTAAGCTACACGGAAGTCTACATCGATGAGGATGCAAATCGGAAAGATATAGGATGTTCTAATGCAGGGTTGCGGCAATAAATTCACCTCAAAGCAAAAATCCAAAATGGGGTCCAGAATGAAGGCATAAAGCTTTGGGGCTGAAAGAGATTAGAGAAGGTGAACTTCCAAGGCTGGAAAATCACCTCAAAATGCGTACTGATGCTACAGAAAGGTAGACCATTCCAAATAGATGAAGAGCAATGCTACCCACAGCACATGCTGCCTGCGAAACCCATGCACCCACGGAAAAGGTTACCGTGCAGGATGTTACTACTAATCACCTTCACGAATAATCCAAACAGGCCCACGTGTTCCCAAGCTCAGGCAAAAGGTTGGTCCAAAAGTCCAATTCAGGGCCGGCCTTGTGGCGGAGCGGGTAAGCGCCCACGTTCCGCTTGGCCGGCCCAGGCTTCACTGTTTCACATCACGGGTGCAGATCACATTAGCAGTGTTAGGAAATATAGATTTCATGGTACGGTGCAGACAGGGATCATAAACTAAGTAGCAATGGTGAGGTCACCTTCTCAATACGCACCAGAAAAAGAACCGTGAGGCTTTTACAATCCATGAACGCATCTGGTACACTTCCCCAAAGGAAGCAGGAAGGAAAACATGGGACCTGCCTAGGTGGAATCGGCAGAGTGCTAGGAGATGACACGATCATTGCGCATCAGAGGATAGCCCGGGCAACTTCAACCTGGGAGGGAGTCCAGGACTTTCTCTGGGGAACGTCCACCCACTTGGCCATCTACATAAAATGTAAGAGGTAAAACCCAGGATAATCTTACAGGACAGAAACCAGTGTCTAGAGAGAATGTAGCAGGCCTTCCAAAGTTCGAGGGGCAAGACAGAAACCGACAAGAAATCGAGAAAAAGGAAAACTATCCTACCTGGAAAGGGTGAGGAGTCAGACTGGCCTGAGATGGCTCTGAAACTCTGTGAGCACGCAGGTTGTCAGGACAACTTCGAATTTTGAGGTTGTTTATGACATCACGAGGATCATGTCCGCCAAGATGGCCACACGGTTACAGACCGAGGATTGGCCTAGGCTAGGCTATTAAAGGGAGGGATACCCAGAAACAGCTTTGAGAAACAGAAAGCGGACACAGAAACTGGAAGGCATAAAACAGACGCTGATTCGAGGGGTAAGAAAGGGATCCTTGGCAAGAAGCGAGAATAGAGGGACAAGCCCCGAGAGGAGAACGTTGTCATCTATTCAAGTCTATGGGGAGGCCATGCTGATTCAAGCTTGCAACTTGATTGGAAGCAAGAGGCCGGACTTGGGCCTTATCAGACCTACGTGGTCCTTCTGCCTTAAGCATAAGCCAAAGTCAAGAATGAGGTCTTGAGGACGTTGAAGAGAAGACTCGATGCCTCCTTTCCTAGGCCCCTGGCATTCTTTGCAGATCAGTCTCACTTTCCATAGCTCTGGCGTCACGGGGGCCCACTGGGTACATGCTAATGTGTCCCAAGACATGTCTTGGAAGCCTTGAAGGAATGGAGCCCTGTCACGCTTGGGCTATGTCTCTTTGTTTGGAAGTGCTCTACAAGGGTGCTGAAAAGCACCCTTTTCCACAGGCCTTCGTTCCTTCGTGAAGGCTGCCCTCCCAGGCTAGTGTGCTCAGTTTGCCTCCATCGAAATTCTCTCCCCCTACCTCTTGCCGTAGAAGGATTATGGATTATGTGTTTTGACACCACATGTAAGGAAGTGGGCTGAAAATGAGAACATTACAATTCTGTTTCAAGAAAAAGAAACAGGCCAGGGCTGAGGATGTAAGGCAAACAAATGGCACAGCCTATAGAAATAAAGGAAGCCCGTATCTAGACGGCACCTGGGGGAACGTTCCAGGAGCAGGGGTGAAGTTCGAAACTTCCCAAATCCGGAAAGGAGACAGAAAAATATCTTTCCTGGAGAGAGGGATTCATCACATTCGTCTAATTTGTCTTGGAAACATTGTGTCCGTGAAGGGGGATGCCAGGACCACCTCGAGTTTGGAGTTTCTGACCTCAGGATGTCAAACCAACCCAGATGACCACGTGTTCCCAGTGCTTAGTTTGACCCAGGCTAGGACAGCAAAGACTCCTTCAAGTGACCGGTGCAAATTCAAAGACAACAACCAAGAGTCACGAAAGCACTCACACCTCGGCCTAGAGAACATACGGTGATTCCAGAAATGCCAAACGAATCACTTGGAATGAAGGGGAACGGACTGATAAGCATGTCTAAGGGGGATAGCTGAGAAATACCATGACGATTCTCCTATGGAAAAGAGACAAAGGTCCCAGAAAATGGAAGGCGAACAGAAATCACCCCTGGATAATCCACAATGAAAGATGATGTCCGTCTTTAGACAGACTCTGCTGGAACGTTTGAAAGGCAGAGAAATTCACAAGCCAAAAGACGGCAGCGAAGGTCAAGGCTGGGCTAAGTGGGAAGGGTGAGTTATGAGACTGCTCCAAGCGGGCCAGGAAACCGTGTGTCCGTGAAGCTTGCCGGGACAGCAGAGACACGATTCTGACAAATCCTCTGACATCGCAGTGGACCCGAAAAACAACCTGGCCTCATCTACACAGTGCCAGACTTGGGCTCAAGTAGCATATTCAAGTCCCATTGCCCTCAACTGCAGGTTGCCAACGGAACATGAAAGGGGCTGGCCGGTGGTGCAGCGGTGAGGTCCGCACCTTCTGGGTCGGTGGCCCGGGGTGGGCCGGGTGGACCCTCGGGTGAGCCTGCTCACCACTGCTTCAGGCCTTCTGGGGCAGGCGTCCGAGGTAGTGTAGAGGCAGATGGGAAGGGACGTTAGACAGGGCCAGACTTCCACAGCAAAGACAGGAGCATTGCCAGCAGATGTGAGCTCAGCGATGCACTTCTGCCAGAACAAAACCGATTCAAAGTTGCAAAGCATAGAGAAACTGAAGCTGAAAAGAAAAAGTGAAAAACTGCATGCCAGTGAGAAGGATGAGATCTCTATGAAGAAACTTAGCAAAACAGGTGAAAGCCATGGCAATGGAAAACTAACAAACGTTGGGGGAAAGAAATTCAAGAGGACACAAGGAGAAAGAAGGAGATTCCAGGATCTAGGAGTGGAAGCAGCAACACACTGGAAACGTCCCTACCAGAGCAAGGAATCTCTGGATTCCATGCAATCCCAGTCAAAGTTGCAGCAATGTTTCCCACAGAGACAGAAGAGGGAATCCTGAAGTTTCTAGCCAGCAACAAGAGACCCTGACTAGGCAAAGGAATCCTCAGGAAAACGAAAAAAGCAGGACGTGGCACACTTTCCGATTTCAACATATAGGACGAAGCACTAGGTACCGAGACGGCACAGTCTGGGCCCCAAAACAGGCACACAGACCCATGCAACAGAATCGAGAACGCAGAGCCCAACTCAAACGTACATGAACAGCCCATTTTCGACCAGGGAGCCAAGAGGAGACAGCGGAGAAAGGAGAGCCTCTACCATAAACGGTGCTGGGAAGCCTGCACAGCCACATGGAACACAACGAGAGTACACCATGATGTTACACCTGGCACACACACCACCTGAAATGGATCAAAGCCTTGAATGGCAGACTTGAAACCGTGAACCTTGTAGAAGAAGACCTAGGCAGAGTGCTCTTTGCCATCTGTCTGAGCCGGCTGTTTGGAAGAAGCAAGTCCGACTGGGCCAGGGCAACCAAGTCAACAAGAAACCAACGGGACCACGTCAAATGCGGACGCTTCTGCCCAGTGAAGGAAACCATCGACTGAATGGAAAGATAGCACAACGACTGGGGGAGGATGTTTGCAAACCACACATCGGACAAGGGGTGGAAAGCCCAAAGATGCAATCAACTCGCACGTCCCCAGAAGAAAAAAAAAACAACAAGCCAATGAAAACCTGGGCAGAAGATGGAAACAGAGATTTCTGCCAAGAAGATCGAAAGAGGACCAACGGGTGCATGAACACTTGTTCACCGTCATGAAGTCTCAGGCCAATGCAAATGCAAACTGCAAGGGCACAGCAGCTCACTGTGGTCAGAATGGCTATAAGGAAGCAGACAGGAAGCCACAAGTGTCAGAGAGGAGGTGGAGAGAAGGGAAGCCTCCTGCACCGTTGGTGGGAGTGCAGACCGGTGCAGCCACTACGCCAAGCGGTGTGGAACTGCCTCAGAACTTGAAGAATCCATGTCCCATATGATCCAGCTATTCCTCTGCGGCGTGTTGATCCAAAGAACTCAGAAACACTCCTGCATAAAGACATGTCCACCGCTGAGTTCACCACAGCGTCGCTCCCACTACCCAAGACTTGGAAGCCTCCCTGGAGCCCAGCAAGGGACCAGTGCAGAAGGAAGATGGGCTATAGCCACGCAATGGCATACCAGTCAGCCGGAACCAAGGATGCACTCCAGCCATTTGTGACCACCAGAATGGCTGTGAGGGTTTTAGAGAAGTGAAACAAGCCCCAGGGAGCAAGGCAAGTACCGTAGGACCTCACTTAAGAGGAGAAGCAAAAACAAGCGGTCAGGAACAGGTGGCACGGGACATTTGATTGGGGGTTCCCAGAGACAAAGCGGGGAGGTGTGAGAGGGTGAAACAGATGATGAGGCACAAGTGTGTGGTGAGGGCCTGCTATTAGGCTTACGCAGGGGAAGATGATGTAAGCTACACGGAAGTCTACATCGATGAGGATGCAAATCGGAAAGATATAGGATGTTCTAATGCAGGGTTGCGGCAATAAATTCACCTCAAAGCAAAAATCCAAAATGGGGTCCAGAATGACGGCATAAAGCTTTGGGGCTGAAAGAGATTAGAGAAGGTGAACTTCCAAGGCTGGAAAATCACCTCAAAATGCGTACTGATGCTACAGAAAGGTAGACCATTCCAAATAGATGAAGAGCAATGCTACCCACAGCACATGCTGCGTGCTAAACCCATGCACCAACGGAAAAGCTTACCGTCCAGGATGTTACTACTAATCACCTTCACGAATAATCCAAACAGGCCCACGTGTTCCCAAGCTCAGGCAAAAGGTTGGTCCAAAAGTCCAATTCAGGGCCGGCCCTGTGGCAGAGCGGGTAAGCGCCCACGTTCCGCTTGGCCGGCCCAGGCCTCACTGTTTCACATCACGGGTGCAGATCACATTAGCAGTGTTAGGAAATATAGATTTCATGGTACGGTGCAGACAGGGATCATAAACTAAGTAGCAATGGTGAGGTCACCTTCTCAATACGCAGCAGAAAAAGAACCGTGAGCCTTTTACAATCCATGAACGCATCTGGTACACTTCCCCAAAGGAAGCAGGAAGGAAATCATGGGACCTGCCTAGGTGGAATCGGCAGAGTGCTAGGAGATGACACGATCATTGCGCATCAGAGGATTGCCCGGGCAACTTCAACCTGGGAGGGAGTCCAGGACTTTCTCTGGGGAACGTCCACCCACTTGGCCATCTACATAAAATGTAAGAGGTAAAACCCAGGATAATCTTACAGGACAGAAACCAGTGTCTAGAGAGAATGTAGCAGGCCTTCCAAAGTTCGAGGGGCAAGACAGAAACCGACAAGAAATCGAGAAAAAGGAAAACTATCCTACCTGGAAAGGGTGAGGAGTCAGACTGGCCTGAGATGGCTCTGAAACTCTGTGAGCACGCAGGTTGTCAGGACAAGTTCGAATTTTGAGGTTGTTTATGACATCACGAGGATCATGTCCGCCAAGATGGCCACACGGTTACAGACCGAGGATTGGCCTAGGCTAGGCTATTAAAGGGAGGGATACCCAGAAACAGCTTTGAGAAACAGAAAGCGGACACAGAAACTGGAAGGCATAAAACAGACGCTGATTCGAGGGGTAAGAAAGGGATCCTTGGCAAGAAGCGAGAATAGAGGGACAAGCCCCGAGAGGAGAACGTTGTCATCTATTCAAGTCTATGGGGAGGCCATGCTGATTCAAGCTTGCAACTTGATTGGAAGCAAGAGGCCGGACTTGGGCCTTATCAGACCTACGTGGTCCTTCTGCCTTAAGCATAAGCCAAAGTCAAGAATGAGGTCTTGAGGACGTTGAAGAGAAGACTCGATGCCTCCTTTCCTAGGCCCCTGGCATTCTTTGCAGATCAGTCTCACTTTCCATAGCTCTGGCGTCACGGGGGCCCACTGGGTACATGCTAATGTGTCCCAAGACATGTCTTGGAAGCCTTGAAGGAATGGAGCCCCGTCACGCTTGGGCTATGTCTCTTTGTTTGGAAGTGCTCTACAAGGGTGCTGAAAAGCACCCTTTTCCACAGGCCTTCGTTCCTTCGTGAAGGCTGCCCTCCCAGGCTAGTGTGCTCAGTTTGCCTCCATCGAAATTCTCTCCCCCTACCTCTTGCCGTAGAAGGATTATGGATTATGTGTTTTGACACCACATGTAAGGAAGTGGGCTGAAAATGAGAACATTACAATTCTGTTTCAAGAAAAAGAAACAGGCCTGGGCTGAGGATGTAAGGCAAACAAATGGCACAGCCTATAGAAATAAAGGAAGCCCGTATCTAGACGGCACCTGGGGGAACGTTCCAGGAGCAGGGGTGAAGTTCGAAACTTCCCAAATCCGGAAAGGAGACAGAAAAATATCTTTCCTGGAGAGAGGGATTCATCACATTCGTCTAATTTGTCTTGGAAACATTGTGTCCGTGAAGGGGGATGCCAGGACCACCTCGAGTTTGGAGTTTCTGACCTCAGGATGTCAAACCAACCCAGATGACCACGTGTTCCCAGTGCTTAGTTTGACCCAGGCTAGGACAGCAAAGACTCCTTCAAGTGACCGGTGCAAATTCAAAGACAACAACCAAGAGTCACGAAAGCACTCACACCTCGGCCTAGAGAACATACGGTGATTCCAGAAATGCAAGACGAATCAGTTGGAATGAAGGGGAACGGACTGATAAGCATGCCTAAGGGGGATAGCTGAGAAATACCATGACGATTCTCCTATGGAAAAGAGACAAAGGTCCCAGAAAATGGAAGGCGAACAGAAATCACCCCTGGATAATCCACAATGAAAGATGATGTCCGTCTTTAGACAGACTCTGCTGGAACGTTTGAAAGGCAGAGAAATTCACAAGCCAAAAGACGGCAGCGAAGGTCAAGGCTGGGCTAAGTGGGAAGGGTGAGTTATGAGACTGCTCCAAGCAGGCCAGGAAACCGTGTGTCCGTGAAGCTTGCCGGGACAGCAGAGACACGATTCTGACAAATCCTCTGACATCGCAGTGGACCCGAAAAACAACCTGGCCTCATCTACACAGTGCCAGACTTGGGCTCAAGTAGCATATTCAAGTCCCATTGCCCTCAACTGCAGGTTGCCAACGGAACATGAAAGGGGCCGGCCGGTGGTGCAGCGGTGAGGTCCGCACCTTCTGGGTCGGTGGCCCGGGGTGGGCCGGGTGGACCCTCGGGTGAGCCTGCTCACCACTGCTTCAGGCCTTCTGGGGCAGGCGTCCGAGGTAGTGTAGAGGCAGATGGGAAGGGACGTTAGACAGGGCCAGACTTCCACAGCAAAGACAGGAGCATTGCCAGCAGATGTGAGCTCAGCGATGCACTTCTGCCAGAACAAAACCGATTCAAAGTTGCAAAGCATAGAGAAACTGAAGCTGAAAAGAAAAAGTGAAAAACTGCATGCCAGTGAGAAGGATGAGATCTCTATGAAGAAACTTAGCAAAACAGGTGAAAGCCATGGCAATGGAAAACTAACAAACGTTGGGGGAAAGAAATTCAAGAGGACACAAGGAGAAAGAAGGAGATTCCAGGATCTGGGAGTGGAAGCAGCAACACACTGGAAACGTCCCTACCGGAGCAAGGAATCTCTGGATTCCATGCAATCCCAGTCAAAGTTGCAGCAATGTTTCCCACAGAGACAGAAGAGGGAATCCTGAAGTTTCTAGCCAGCAACAAGAGACCCTGACTAGGCAAAGGAATCCTCAGGAAAACGAAAAAAGCAGGACGTGGCACACTTTCCGATTTCAACATATAGGACGAAGCACTAGGTACCGAGACGGCACAGTCTGGGCCCCAAAACAGGCACACAGACCCATGCAACAGAATCGAGAATGCAGAGCCCAACTCAAACGTACATGGACAGCCCATTTTCGACCAGGGAGCCAAGAGGAGACAGCGGAGAAAGGAGAGCCTCTACCATAAACGGTGCTGGGAAGCCTGCACAGCCACATGGAACACAACGAGAGTACACCATGATGTTACACCTGGCACACACACCACCTGAAATGGATCAAAGCCTTGAATGGCAGACTTGAAACCGTGAACCTTGTAGCAGAAGACCTAGGCAGAGTGCTCTTTGCCATCTGTCTGAGCCGCCTGTTTGGAAGAAGCAAGTCCGACTGGGCCAGGGCAACCAAGTCAACAAGAAACCAACGGGACCACGTCAAATGCGGACGCTTCTGGCCAGTGAAGGAAACCATCGACTGAATGGAAAGATAGCACAACGACTGGGGGAGGACGTTTGCAAACCACACATCGGACAAGGGGTGGAAAGCCCAAAGATGCAATCAACTCGCACGTCCCCAGAAGAAAAAAAAAACAACAAGCCAATGAAAACCTGGGCAGAAGATGGAAACAGACATTTCTGCCAAGAAGATCGAAAGAGGGCCAACGGGTGCATGAACACTTGTTCACCGTCATTAAGTCTTAGGCCAATGCAAATGCAAACTGCAAGGGCACAGCAGCTCACTGTGGTCAGAATGGCTATAAGGAAGCAGACAGGAAGCCACAAGTGTCAGAGAGGAGGTGGAGAGAAGGGAAGCCTCCTGCACCGTTGGTGGGAGTGCAGACCGGTGCAGCCACTACGCCAAGCGGTGTGGAACTGCCTCAGAACTTGAAGAATCCATGTCCCATATGATCCAGCTATTCCTCTGCGGCGTGTTGATTCAAAGAACTCGGAAACACTCCTGCATAAAGACATGTCCACCGCTGAGTTCACCACAGCGTCGCTCCCACTACCCAAGACTTGGAAGCCTCCCTGGAGCCCAGCAATTGACCAGTGCAGAAGGAAGATGGGCTATAGCCACGCAATGGCATACCAGTCAGCCGGAACCAAGGATGCAATCCAGCCATTTGTGACCACCAGAATGGCTGTGAGGGTTTTAGAGAAGTGAAACAAGCCCCAGGGAGCAAGGCAAGTACCGTAGGACCTCACTTAAGAGGAGAAGCAAAAACAAGCGGTCAGGAACAGGTGGCACGGGACACTTGATTGGGGGTTCCCAGAGACAAAGTGGGGAGGTGTGAGAGGGAGAAACAGATGATGAGGCACAAGTGTGTGGTGAGGGCCTGCTATTAGGCTTACGCAGGGGAAGATGATGTAAGCTACACGGAAGTCTACATCGATGAGGATGCAAATCGGAAAGATATAGGATGTTCTAATGCAGGGTTGCGGCAATAAATTCACCTCAAAGCAAAAATCCAAAATGGGGTCCAGAATGACGGCATAAAGCTTTGGGGCTGAAAGAGATTAGAGAAGGTGAACTTCCAAGGCTGGAAAATCACCTCAAAATGCGTACTGATGCTACAGAAAGGTAGACCATTCCAAATAGATGAAGAGCAATGCTACCCACAGCACATGCTGCCTGCGAAACCCATGCACCCACGGAAAAGGTTACCGTGCAGGATGTTGCTACTAATCACCTTCACGAATAATCCAAACAGGCCCACGTGTTCCCAAGCTCAGGCAAAAGGTTGGTCCAAAAGTCCAATTCAGGGCCGGCCCTGTGGCGGAGCGGGTAAGCGCCCACGTTCCGCTTGGCCGGCCCAGGCCTCACTGTTTCACATCACGGGTGCAGATCACATTAGCAGTGTTAGGAAATATAGATTTCATGGTACGGTGCAGACAGGGATCATAAACTAAGTAGCAATGGTGAGGTCACCTTCTCAATACGCACCAGAAAAAGAACCGTGAGGCTTTTACAATCCATGAACGCATCTGGTACACTTCCCCAAAGGAAGCAGGAAGGAAAACATGGGACCTGCCTAGGTGGAATCGGCAGAGTGCTAGGAGATGACACGATCATTGCGCATCAGAGGATTGCCCGGGCAACTTCAACCTGGGAGGGAGTCCAGGACTTTCTCTGGGGAACGTCCACCCACTTGGCCATCTACATAAAATGTAAGAGGTGAAACCCAGGATAATCTTACAGGACAGAAACCAGTGTCTAGAGAGAATGTAGCAGGCCTTCCAAAGTTCGAGGGGCAAGACAGAAACCAACAAGAAATCGAGAAAAAGGAAAACTATCCTACCTGGAAAGGGTGAGGAGTCAGACTGGCCTGAGATGGCTCTGAAACTCTGTGAGCACGCAGGTTGTCAGGACAACTTCGAATTTTGAGGTTGTTTATGACATCACGAGGATCATGTCCGCCAAGATGGCCACACGGTTACAGACCGAGGATTGGCCTAGGCTAGGCTATTAAAGGGAGGGATACCCAGAAACAGCTTTGAGAAACAGAAAGCGGACACAGAAACTGGAAGGCATAAAACAGACGCTGATTCGAGGGGTAAGAAAGGGATCCTTGGCAAGAAGCGAGAATAGAGGGACAAGCCCCGAGAGGAGAACGTTGTCATCTATTCAAGTCTATGGGGAGGCCATGCTGATTCAAGCTTGCAACTTGATTGGAAGCAAGAGGCCGGACTTGGGCCTTATCAGACCTACGTGGTCCTTCTGCCTTAAGCATAAGCCAAAGTCAAGAATGAGGTCTTGAGGACGTTGAAGAGAAGACTCGATGCCTCCTTTCCTAGGCCCCTGGCATTCTTTGCAGATCAGTCTCACTTTCCATAGCTCTGGCGTCACGGGGGCCCACTGGGTACATGCTAATGTGTCCCAAGACATGTCTTGGAAGCCTTGAAGGAATGGAGCCCCGTCACGCTTGGGCTATGTCTCTTTGTTTGGAAGTGCTCTACAAGGGTGCTGAAAAGCACCCTTTTCCACAGGCCTTCGTTCCTTCGTGAAGGCTGCCCTCCCAGGCTAGTGTGCTCAGTTTGCCTCCATCGAAATTCTCTCCCCCTACCTCTTGCCGTAGAAGGATTATGGATTATGTGTTTTGACACCACATGTAAGGAAGTGGGCTGAAAATGAGAACATTACAATTCTGTTTCAAGAAAAATAAACAGGCCTGGGCTGAGGATGTAAGGCAAACAAATGGCACAGCCTATAGTAATAAAGGAAGCCCGTATCTAGACGGCACCTGGGGGAACGTTCCAGGATCAGGGGTGAAGTTCGAAACTTCCCAAATCCGGAAAGGAGACAGAAAAATATCTTTCCTGGAGAGAGGAATACATCAGATTCGTCTAATTTGTCTTGGAAACATTGTGTCCGTGAAGGGGGATGCCAGGACCACCTCGAGTTTGGAGTTTCTGACCTCAGGATGTCAAACCAACCCAGATGACCACGTGTTCCCAGTGCTTAGTTTGACCCAGGCTAGGACAGCAAAGACTCCTTCAAGTGACCGGTGCAAATTCAAAGACAACAACCAAGAGTCACGAAAGCACTCACACCTCGGCCTAGAGAACATACGGTGATTCCAGAAATGCCAAACGAATCACTTGGAATGAAGGGGAACGGACTGATAAGCATGTCTAAGGGGGATAGCTGAGAAATACCATGACGATTCTCCTATGGAAAAGAGACAAAGGTCCCAGAAAATGGAAGGCGAACAGAAATCACCCCTGGATAATCCACAATGAAAGATGATGTCCGTCTTTAGACAGACTCTGCTGGAACGTTTGAAAGGCAGAGAAATTCACAAGCCAAAAGACGGCAGCGAAGGTCAAGGCTGGGCTAAGTGGGAAGGGTGAGTTATGAGACTGCTCCAAGCGGGCCAGGAAACCGTGTGTCCGTGAAGCTTGCCGGGACAGCAGAGACACGATTCTGACAAATCCTCTGACATCGCAGTGGACCCGAAAAACAACCTGGCCTCATCTACACAGTGCCAGACTTGGGCTCAAGTAGCATATTCAAGTCCCATTGCCCTCAACTGCAGGTTGCCAACGGAACATGAAAGGGGCCGGCCGGTGGTGCAGCGGTGAGGTCCGCACCTTCTGGGTCGGTGGCCCGGGGTGGGCCGGGTGGACCCTCGGGTGAGCCTGCTCACCACTGCTTCAGGCATTCTGGGGCAGGCGTCCGAGGTAGTGTAGAGGCAGATGGGAAGGGACGTTAGACAGGGCCAGACTTCCACAGCAAAGACAGGAGCATTGCCAGCAGATGTGAGCTCAGCGATGCACTTCTGCCAGAACAAAACCGATTCAAAGTTGCAAAGCATAGAGAAACTGAAGCTGAAAAGAAAAAGTGAAAAACTGCATGCCAGTGAGAAGGATGAGATCTCTATGAAGAAACTTAGCAAAACAGGTGAAAGCCATGGCAATGGAAAACTAACAAACGTTGGGGGAAAGAAAATCAAGAGGACACAAGGAGAAAGAAGGAGATTCCAGGATCTAGGAGTGGAAGCAGCAACACACTGGAAACGTCCCTACCAGAGCAAGGAATCTCTGGATTCCATGCAATCCCAGTCAAAGTTGCACCAATGTTTCCCACAGAGACAGAAGAGGGAATCCTGAAGTTTCTAGCCAGCAACAAGAGACCCTGACTAGGCAAAGGAATCCTCAGGAAAACGAAAAAAGCAGGACGTGGCACACTTTCCGATTTCAACATATAGGACGAAGCACTAGGTACCGAGACGGCACAGTCTGGGCCCCAAAACAGGCACACAGACCCATGCAACAGAATCGAGAATGCAGAGCCCAACTCAAACGTACATGGACAGCCCATTTTCGACCAGGGAGCCAAGAGGAGACAGCGGAGAAAGGAGAGCCTCTACCATAAACGGTGCTGGGAAGCCTGCACAGCCACATGGAACACAACGAGAGTACACCATGATGTTACACCTGGCACACACACCACCTGAAATGGATCAAAGCCTTGAATGGCAGACTTGAAACCGTGAACCTTGTAGCAGAAGACCTAGGCAGAGTGCTCTTTGCCATCTGTCTGAGCCGGCTGTTTGGAAGAAGCAAGTCCGACTGGGCCAGGGCAACCAAGTCAACAAGAAACCAACGGGACCACGTCAAATGCGGACGCTTCTGCCCAGTGAAGGAACCCATCGACTGAATGCAAAGATAGCACAACGACTGGGGGAGGATGTTTGCAAACCACACATCGGACAAGGGGTGAAAAGCCCAAGGATGCAATCAACTCGCACGTCCCCACAGGAAAAAAAAACAACAACAAGCCAATGAAAACCTGGGCAGAAGATGGAAACAGAGATTTCTGCCAAGAAGATCGAAAGAGGGCCAACGGGTGCATGAACACTTGTTCACCGTCATTAAGTCTCAGGCCAATGCAAATGCAAACTGCAAGGGCACAGCAGCTCACTGTGGTCAGAATGGCTATAAGGAAGCAGACAGGAAGCCACAAGTGTCAGAGAGGAGGTGGAGAGAAGGGAAGCCTCCTGCACCGTTGGTGGGAGTGCAGACCGGTGCAGCCACTACGCCAAGCGGTGTGGAACTGCCTCAGAACTTGAAGAATCCATGTCCCATATGATCCAGCTATTCCTCTGCGGCGTGTTGATCCAAAGAACTCGGAAACACTCCTGCATAAAGACATGTGCACCGCTGAGTTCACCACAGCGTCGCTCCCACTACCCAAGACTTGGAAGCCTCCCTGGAGCCCAGCAAGGGACCAGTGCAGAAGGAAGATGGGCTATAGCCACGCAATGGCATACCAGTCAGCCGGAACCAAGGATGCAATCCAGCCATTTGTGACCACCAGAATGGCTGTGAGGGTTTTAGGGAAGTGAAACAAGCCCCAGGGAGCAAGGCAAGTACCGTAGGACCTCACTTAAGAGGAGAAGCAAAAACAAGCGGTCAGGAACAGGTGGCACGGGACATTTGATTGGGGGTTCCCAGAGACAAAGCGGGGAGGTTTGAGAGGGTGAAACAGATGATGAGGCACAAGTGTGTGGTGAGGGCCTGCTATTAGGCTTACGCAGGGGAAGATGATGTAAGCTACACGGAAGTCTACATCGATGAGGATGCAAATCGGAAAGATATAGGATGTTCTAATGCAGGGTTGCGGCAATAAATTCACCTCAAAGCAAAAATCCAAAATGGGGTCCAGAATGACGGCATAAAGCTTTGGGGCTGAAAGAGATTAGAGAAGGTGAACTTCCAAGGCTGGAAAATCACCTCAAAATGCGTACTGATGCTACAGAAAGGTAGACCATTCCAAATAGATGAAGAGCAATGCTACCCACAGCACATGCTGCCTGCGAAACCCATGCACCAACGGAAAAGCTTACCGTCCAGGATGTTACTACTAATCACCTTCACGAATAATCCAAACAGGCCCACGTGTTCCCAAGCTCAGGCAAAAGGTTGGTCCAAAAGTCCAATTCAGGGCCGGCCCCGTGGCGGAGCGGGTAAGCGCCCACGTTCCGCTTGGCCGGCCCAGGCCTCACTGTTTCACATCACGGGTGCAGATCACATTAGCAGTGTTAGGAAATATAGATTTCATGGTACGGTGCAGACAGGGATCATAAACTAAGTAGCAATGGTGAGGTCACCTTCTCAATACGCACCAGAAAAAGAACCGTGAGGCTTTTACAATCCATGAACGCATCTGGTACACTTCCCCAAAGGAAGCAGGAAGGAAAACATGGGACCTGCCTAGGTGGAATCGGCAGAGTGCTAGGAGATGACACGATCATTGCGCATCAGAGGATTGCCCGGGCAACTTCAACCTGGGAGGGAGTCCAGGACTTTCTCTGGGGAACGTCCACCCACTTGGCCATCTACATAAAATGTAAGAGGTAAAACCCAGGATAATCTTACAGGACAGAAACCAGTGTCTAGAGAGAATGTAGCAGGCCTTCCAAAGTTCGAGGGGCAAGACAGAAACCGACAAGAAATCGAGAAAAAGGAAAACTATCCTACCTGGAAAGGGTGAGGAGTCAGACTGGCCTGAGATGGCTCTGAAACTCTGTGTGCACGCAGGTTGTCAGGACAACTTCGAATTTTGAGGTTGTTTATGACATCACGAGGATCATGTCCGCCAAGATGGCCACACGGTTACAGACCGAGGATTGGCCTAGGCTAGGCTATTAAAGGGAGGGATACCCAGAAACAGCTTTGAGAAACAGAAAGCGGACACAGAAACTGGAAGGCACAAAACAGACGCTGATTCGAGGGGTAAGAAAGGGATACTTGGCAAGAAGCGAGAATAGAGGGACAAGCCCCGAGAGGAGAACGTTGTCATCTATTCAAGTCTATGGGGAGGCCATGCTGATTCAAGCTTGCAACTTGATTGGAAGCAAGAGGCCGGACTTGGGCCTTATCAGACCTACGTGGTCCTTCTGCCTTAAGCATAAGCCAAAGTCAAGAATGAGGTCTTGAGGACGTTGAAGAGAAGACTCGATGCCTCCTTTCCTAGGCCCCTGGCATTCTTTGCAGATCAGTCTCACTTTCCATAGCTCTGGCGTCACGGGGGCCCACTGGGTACATGCTAATGTGTCCCAAGACATGTCTTGGAAGCCTTGAAGGAATGGAGCCCCGTCACGCTTGGGCTATGTCTCTTTGTTTGGAAGTGCTCTACAAGGGTGCTGAAAAGCACCCTTTTCCACAGGCCTTCGTTCCTTCGTGAAGGCTGCCCTCCCAGGCTAGTGTGCTCAGTTTGCCTCCATCGAAATTCTCTCCCCCTACCTCTTGCCGTAGAAGGATTATGGATTATGTGTTTTGACACCACATGTAAGGAAGTGGGCTGAAAATGAGAACATTACAATTCTGTTTCAAGAAAAATAAACAGGCCTGGGCTGAGGATGTAAGGCAAACAAATGGCACAGCCTATAGTAATAAAGGAAGCCAGTATCTAGACGGCACCTGGGGGAACGTTCCAGGATCAGGGGTGAAGTTCGAAACTTCCCAAATCCGGAAAGGAGACAGAAAAATATCTTTCCTGGAGAGAGGAATTCATCAGATTCGTCTAATTTGTCTTGGAAACATTGTGTCCGTGAAGGGGGATGCCAGGACCACCTCGAGTTTGGAGTTTCTGACCTCAGGATGTCAAACCAACCCAGATGACCACGTGTTCCCAGTGCTTAGTTTGACCCAGGCTAGGACAGCAAAGACTCCTTCAAGTGACCGGTGCAAATTCAAAGACAACAACCAAGAGTCACGAAAGCACTCACACCTCGGCCTAGAGAACATACGGTGATTCCAGAAATGCAAGACGAATCACTTGGAATGAAGGGGAACGGACTGATAAGCATGTCTAAGGGGGATAGCTGAGAAATACCATGACGATTCTCCTATGGAAAAGAGACAAAGGTCCCAGAAAATGGAAGGCGAACAGAAATCACCCCTGGATAATCCACAATGAAAGATGATGTCCGTCTTTAGACAGACTCTGCTGGAACGTTTGAAAGGCAGAGAAATTCACAAGCCAAAAGACGGCAGCGAAGGTCAAGGCTGGGCTAAGTGGGAAGGGTGAGTTATGAGACTGCTCCAAGCGGGCCAGGAAACCGTGTGTCCGTGAAGCTTGCCGGGACAGCAGAGACACGATTCTGACAAATCCTCTGACATCGCAGTGGACCCGAAAAACAACCTGGCCTCATCTACACAGTGCCAGACTTGGGCTCAAGTAGCATATTCAAGTCCCATTGCCCTCAACTGCAGGTTGCCAACGGAACATGAAAGGGGCCGGCCGGTGGTGCAGCGGTGAGGTCCGCACCTTCTGGGTCGGTGGCCCGGGGTGGGCCGGGTGGACCCTCGGGTGAGCCTGCTCACCACTGCTTCAGGCCTTCTGGGGCAGGCGTCCGAGGTAGTGTAGAGGCAGATGGGAAGGGACGTTAGACAGGGCCAGACTTCCACAGCAAAGACAGGAGCATTGCCAGCAGATGTGAGCTCAGCGATGCACTTCTGCCAGAACAAAACCGATTCAAAGTTGCAAAGCATAGAGAAACTGAAGCTGAAAAGAAAAAGTGAAAAACTGCATGCCAGTGAGAAGGATGAGATCTCTATGAAGAAACTTAGCAAAACAGGTGAAAGCCATGGCAATGGAAAACTAACAAACGTTGGGGGAAAGAAATTCAAGAGGACACAAGGAGAAAGAAGGAGATTCCAGGATCTAGGAGTGGAAGCAGCAACACACTGGAAACGTCCCTACCAGAGCAAGGAATCTCTGGATTCCATGCAATCCCAGTCAAAGTTGCAGCAATGTTTCCCACAGAGACAGAAGAGGGAATCCTGAAGTTTCTAGCCAGCAACAAGAGACCCTGACTAGGCAAAGGAATCCTCAGGAAAACGAAAAAAGCAGGACGTGGCACACTTTCCGATTTCAACATATAGGACGAAGCACTAGGTACCGAGACGGCACAGTCTGGGCCCCAAAACAGGCACACAGACCCATGCAACAGAATCGAGAACGCAGAGCACAACTCAAACGTACATGGACAGCCCATTTTCGACCAGGGAGCCAAGAGGAGACAGCGGAGAAAGGAGAGCCTCTACCATAAACGGTGCTGGGAAGCCTGCACAGCCACATGGAACACAACGAGAGTACACCATGATGTTACACCTGGCACACACACCACCTGAAATGGATCAAAGCCTTGAATGGCAGACTTGAAACCGTGAACCTTGTAGCAGAAGACCTAGGCAGAGTGCTCTTTGCCATCTGTCTGAGCCGCCTGTTTGGAAGAAGCAAGTCCGACTGGGCCAGGGCAACCAAGTCAACAAGAAACCAATGGGACCACGTCAAATGCGGACGCTTCTGGCCAGTGAAGGAAACCATCGACTGAATGCAAAGATAGCACAACGACTGGGGGAGGATGTTTGCAAACCACACATCGGACAAGGGGTGGAAAGCCCAAAGATGCAATCAACTCGCACGTCCCCAGAAGAAAAAAAAAACAACAAGCCAATGAAAACCTGGGCAGAAGATGGAAACAGAGATTTCTGCCAAGAAGATCGAAAGAGGGCCAACGGGTGCATGAACACTTGTTCACCGTCATTAAGTCTCAGGCCAATGCAAATGCAAACTGCAAGGGCACAGCAGCTCACTGTGGTCAGAATGGCTATAAGGAAGCAGACAGGAAGCCACAAGTGTCAGAGAGGAGGTGGAGAGAAGGGAAGCCTCCTGCACCGTTGGTGGGAGTGCAGACCGGTGCAGCCACTACGCCAAGCGGTGTGGAACTGCCTCAGAACTTGAAGAATCCATGTCCCATATGATCCAGCTATTCCTCTGCGGCGTGTTGATCCAAAGAACTCGGAAACACTCCTGCATAAAGACATGTCCACCGCTGAGTTCACCACAGCGTCGCTCCCACTACCCAAGACTTGGAAGCCTCCCTGGAGCCCAGCAAGGGACCAGTGCAGAAGGAAGATGGGCTATAGCCACGCAATGGCATACCAGTCAGCCGGAACCAAGGATGCAATCCAGCCATTTGTGACCACCAGAATGGCTGTGAGGGTTTTAGGGAAGTGAAACAAGCCCCAGGGAGCAAGGCAAGTACCGTAGGACCTCACTTAAGAGGAGAGGAAAAAACAAGCGGTCAGGAACAGGTGGCACGGGACCTGTGATTGGGGGTTCCCAGAGACAAAGCGGGGAGGTGTGAGAGGGTGAAACAGATGATGAGGCACAAGTGTGTGGTGAGGGCCTGCTATTAGGCTTACGCAGGGGAAGATGATGTAAGCTACACGGAAGTCTACATCGATGAGGATGCAAATCGGAAAGATATAGGATGTTCTAATGCAGGGTTGCGGCAATAAATTCACCTCAAAGCAAAAATCCAAAATGGGGTCCAGAATGACGGCATAAAGCTTTGGGGCTGAAAGAGATTAGAGAAGGTGAACTTCCAAGGCTGGAAAATCACCTCAAAATGCGTACTGATGCTACAGAAAGGTAGACCATTCCAAATAGATGAAGAGCAATGCTACCCACAGCACATGCTGCCTGCGAAACCCATGCACCCACGGAAAAGGTTACCGTGCAGGATGTTGCTACTAATCACCTTCACGAATAATCCAAACAGGCCCACGTGTTCCCAAGCTCAGGCAAAAGGTTGGTCCAAAAGTCCAATTCAGGGCCGGCCCCGTGGCGGAGCGGGTAAGCGCCCACGTTCCGCTTGGCCGGCCCAGGCCTCACTGTTTCACATCACGGGTGCAGATCACATTAGCAGTGTTAGGAAATATAGATTTCATGGTACGGTGCAGACAGGGATCATAAACTAAGTAGCAATGGTGAGGTCACCTTCTCAATACGCACCAGAAAAGGAACCGTGAGGCTTTTACAATCCATGAACGCATCTGGTACACTTCCCCAAAGGAAGCAGGAAGGAAAACATGGGACCTGCCTAGGTGGAATCGGCAGAGTGCTAGGAGATGACACGATCATTGCGCATCAGAGGATTGCCCGGGCAACTTCAACCTGGGAGGGAGTCCAGGACTTTCTCTGGGGAACGTCCACCCACTTGGCCATCTACATAAAATGTAAGAGGTACAACCCAGGATAATCTTACAGGACAGAAACCAGTGTCTAGAGAGAATGTAGCAGGCCTTCCAAAGTTCGAGGGGCAACACAGAAACCGACAAGAAATGGAGAAAAAGGAAAACTATCCTACCTGGAAAGGGTGAGGAGTCAGACTGGCCTGAGATGGCTCTGAAACTCTGTGTGCACGCAGGTTGTCAGGACAACTTCGAATTTTGAGGTTGTTTATGACATCACGAGGATCATGTCCGCCAAGATGGCCACACGGTTACAGACCGAGGATTGGCCTAGGCTAGGCTATTAAAGGGAGGGATACCCAGAAACAGCTTTGAGAAACAGAAAGCGGACACAGAAACTGGAAGGCATAAAACAGACGCTAATTCGAGGGGTAAGAAAAGGATCCTTGGCAAGAAGCGAGAATAGAGGGACAAGCCCCGAGAGGAGAACGTTGTCATCTATTCAAGTCTATGGGGAGGCCATGCTGATTCAAGCTTGCAACTTGATTGGAAGCAAGAGGCCGGACTTGGGCCTTATCAGACCTACGTGGTCGTTCTGCCTTAAGCATAAGCCAAAGTCAAGAATGAGGTCTTGAGGACGTTGAAGAGAAGACTCGATGCCTCCTTTCCTAGGCCCCTGGCATTCTTTGCAGATCAGTCTCACTTTCCATAGCTCTGGCGTCACGGGGGCCCACTGGGTACATGCTAATGTGTCCCAAGACATGTCTTGGAAGCCTTGAAGGAATGGAGCCCCGTCACGCTTGGGCTATGTCTCTTTGTTTGGAAGTGCTCTACAAGGGTGCTGAAAAGCACCCTTTTCCACAGGCCTTCGTTCCTTCGTGAAGGCTGCCCTCCCAGGCTAGTGTGCTCAGTTTGCCTCCATCGAAATTCTCTCCCCCTACCTCTTGCCGTAGAAGGATTATGGATTATGTGTTTTGACACCACATGTAAGGAAGTGGGCTGAAAATGAGAACATTACAATTCTGTTTCAAGAAAAAGAAACAGGCCAGGGCTGAGGATGTAAGGCAAACAAATGGCACAGCCTATAGAAATAAAGGAAGCCCGTATCTAGACGGCACCTGGGGGAACGTTCCAGGATCAGGGGTGAAGTTCGAAACTTCCCAAATCCGGAAAGGAGACAGAAAAATATCTTTCCTGGAGAGAGGGATTCATCACATTCGTCTAATTTGTCTTGGAAACATTGTGTCCGTGAAGGGGGATGCCAGGACCACCTCGAGTTTGGAGTTTCTGACCTCAGGATGTCAAACCAACCCAGATGACCACGTGTTCCCAGTGCTTAGTTTGACCCAGGCTAGGACAGCAAAGACTCCTTCAAGTGACCGGTGCAAATTCAAAGACAACAACCAAGAGTCACGAAAGCACTCACACCTCGGCCTAGAGAACATACGGTGATTCCAGAAATGCCAAACGAATCACTTGGAATGAAGGGGAACGGACTGAGAAGCATGTCTAAGGGGGATAGCTGAGAAATACCATGACGATTCTCCTATGGAAAAGAGACAAAGGTCCCAGAAAATGGAAGGCGAACAGAAATCACCCCTGGATAATCCACAATGAAAGATGATGTCCGTCTTTAGACAGACTCTGCTGGAACGTTTGAAAGGCAGAGAAATTCACAAGCCAAAAGACGGCAGCGAAGGTCAAGGCTGGGCTAAGTGGGAAGGGTGAGTTATGAGACTGCTCCAAGCGGGCCAGGAAACCGTGTGTCCGTGAAGCTTGCCGGGACAGCAGAGACACGATTCTGACAAATCCTCTGACATCGCAGTGGACCCGAAAAACAACCTGGCCTCATCTACACAGTGCCAGACTTGGGCTCAAGTAGCATATTCAAGTCCCATTGCCCTCAACTGCAGGTTGCCAACGGAACATGAAAGGGGCCGGCCGGTGGTGCAGCGGTGAGGTCCGCACCTTCTGGGTCGGTGGCCCGGGGTGGGCCGGGTGGACCCTCGGGTGAGCCTGCTCACCACTGCTTCAGGCATTCTGGGGCAGGCGTCCGAGGTAGTGTAGAGGCAGATGGGAAGGGACGTTAGACAGGGCCAGACTTCCACAGCAAAGACAGGAGCATTGCCAGCAGATGTGAGCTCAGCGATGCACTTCTGCCAGAACAAAACCGATTCGAAGTTGCAAAGCATAGAGAAACTGAAGCTGAAAAGAAAAAGTGAAAAACTGCATGCCAGTGAGAAGGATGAGATCTCTATGAAGAAACTTAGCAAAACAGGTGAAAGCCATGGCAATGGAAAACTAACAAACGTTGGGGGAAAGAAATTCAAGAGGACACAAGGAGAAAGAAGGAGATTCCAGGATCTAGGAGTGGAAGCAGCAACACACTGGAAACGTCCCTACCAGAGCAAGGAATCTCTGGATTCCATGCAATCCCAGTCAAAGTTGCAGCAATGTTTCCCACAGAGACAGAAGAGGGAATCCTGAAGTTTCTAGCCAGCAACAAGAGACCCTGACTAGGCAAAGGAATCCTCAGGAAAACGAAAAAAGCAGGACGTGGCACACTTTCCGATTTCAACATATAGGACGAAGCACTAGGTACCGAGACGGCACAGTCTGGGCCCCAAAACAGGCACACAGACCCATGCAACAGAATCGAGAACGCAGAGCCCAACTCAAACGTACATGGACAGCCCATTTTCGACCAGGGAGCCAAGAGGAGACAGCGGAGAAAGGAGAGCCTCTACCATAAACGGTGCTGGGAAGCCTGCACAGCCACATGGAACACAACGAGAGTACACCATGATGTTACACCTGGCACACACACCACCTGAAATGGATCAAAGCCTTGAATGGCAGACTTGAAACCGTGAACCTTGTAGCAGAAGACCTAGGCAGAGTGCTCTTTGCCATCTGTCTGAGCCGGCTGTTTGGAAGAAGCAAGTCCGACTGGGCCAGGGCAACCAAGTCAACAAGAAACCAATGGGACCACGTCAAATGCGGACGCTTCTGGCCAGTGAAGGAAACCATCGACTGAATGCAAAGATAGCACAACGACTGGGGGAGGATGTTTGCAAACCACACATCGGACAAGGGGTGGAAAGCCCAAAGATGCAATCAACTCGCACGTCCCCAGAAGAAAAAAAAAACAACAAGCCAATGAAAACCTGGGCAGAAGATGGAAACAGACATTTCTGCCAAGAAGATCGAAAGAGGGCCAACGGGTGCATGAACACTTGTTCACCGTCATTAAGTCTCAGGCCAATGCAAATGCAAACTGCAAGGGCACAGCAGCTCACTGTGGTCAGAATGGCTATAAGGAAGCAGACAGGAAGCCACAAGTGTCAGAGAGGAGGTGGAGAGAAGGGAAGCCTCCTGCACCGTTGGTGGGAGTGCAGACCGGTGCAGCCACTACGCCAAGCGGTGTGGAACTGCCTCAGAACTTGAAGAATCCATGTCCCATATGATCCAGCTATTCCTCTGCGGCGTGTTGATCCAAAGAACTCGGAAACACTCCTGCATAAAGACATGTCCACCGCTGAGTTCACCACAGCGTCGCTCCCACTACCCAAGACGCGGAAGCCTCCCTGGAGCCCAGCAAGGGACCAGTGCAGAAGGAAGATGGGCTATAGCCACGCAATGGCATACCAGTCAGCCGGAACCAAGGATGCAATCCAGCCATTTGTGACCACCAGAATGGCTGTGAGGGTTTTAGGGAAGTGAAACAAGCCCCAGGGAGCAAGGCAAGTACCGTAGGACCTCACTTAAGAGGAGAGGAAAAAACAAGCGGTCAGGAACAGGTGGCACGGGACCTGTGATTGGGGGTTCCCAGAGACAAAGCGGGGAGGTGTGAGAGGGTGAAACAGATGATGAGGCACAAGTGTGTGGTGAGGGCCTGCTATTAGGCTTACGCAGGGGAAGATGATGTAAGCTACACGGAAGTCTACATCGATGAGGATGCAAATCGGAAAGATATAGGATGTTCTAATGCAGGGTTGCGGCAATAAATTCACCTCAAAGCAAAAATCCAAAATGGGGTCCAGAATGACGGCATAAAGCTTTGGGGCTGAAAGAGATTAGAGAAGGTGAACTTCCAAGGCTGGAAAATCACCTCAAAATGCGTACTGATGCTACAGAAAGGTAGACCATTCCAAATAGATGAAGAGCAATGCTACCCACAGCACATGCTGCCTGCGAAACCCATGCACCCACGGAAAAGGTTACCGTGCAGGATGTTGCTACTAATCACCTTCACGAATAATCCAAACAGGCCCTCGTGTTCCCAAGCTCAGGCAAAAGGTTGGTCCAAAAGTCCAATTCAGGGCCGGCCCCGTGGCGGAGCGGGTAAGCGCCCACGTTCCGCTTGGCCGGCCCAGGCCTCACTGTTTCACATCACGGGTGCAGATCACATTAGCAGTGTTAGGAAATATAGATTTCATGGTACGGTGCAGACAGGGATCATAAACTAAGTAGCAATGGTGAGGTCACCTTCTCAATACGCACCAGAAAAAGAACCGTGAGGCTTTTACAATCCATGAACGCATCTGGTACACTTCCCCGAAGGAAGCAGGAAGGAAAACATGGGACCTGCCTAGGTGGAATCGGCAGAGTGCTAGGAGATGACACGATCATTGCGCATCAGAGGATTGCCCGGGCAACTTCAACCTGGGAGGGAGTCCAGGACTTTCTCTGGGGAACGTCCACCCACTTGGCCATCTACATAAAATGTAAGAGGTGAAACCCAGGATAATCTTACAGGACAGAAACCAGTGTCTAGAGAGAATGTAGCAGGCCTTCCAAAGTTCGAGGGGCAAGACAGAAACCGACAAGAAATCGAGAAAAAGGAAAACTATCCTACCTGGAAAGGGTGAGGAGTCAGACTGGCCTGAGATGGCTCTGAAACTCTGTGTGCACGCAGGTTGTCAGGACAACTTCGAATTTTGAGGTTGTTTATGACATCACGAGGATCATGTCCGCCAAGATGGCCACACGGTTACAGACCGAGGATTGGCCTAGGCTAGGCTATTAAAGGGAGGGATACCCAGAAACAGCTTTGAGAAACAGAAAGCGGACACAGAAACTGGAAGGCATAAAACAGACGCTGATTCGAGGGGTAAGAAAGGGATCCTTGGCAAGAAGCGAGAATAGAGGGACAAGCCCCGAGAGGAGAACGTTGTCATCTATTCAAGTCTATGGGGAGGCCATGCTGATTCAAGCTTGCAACTTGATTGGAAGCAAGAGGCCGGACTTGGGCCTTATCAGACCTACGTGGTCCTTCTGCCTTAAGCATAAGCCAAAGTCAAGAATGAGGTCTTGAGGACGTTGAAGAGAACACTCGATGCCTCCTTTCCTAGGCCCCTGGCATTCTTTGCAGATCAGTCTCACTTTCCATAGCTCTGGCGTCACGGGGGCCCACTGGGTACATGCTAATGTGTCCCAAGACATGTCTTGGAAGCCTTGAAGGAATGGAGCCCCGTCACGCTTGGGCTATGTCTCTTTGTTTGGAAGTGCTCTACAAGGGTGCTGAAAAGCACCCTTTTCCACAGGCCTTCGTTCCTTCGTGAAGGCTGCCCTCCCAGGCTAGTGTGCTCAGTTTGCCTCCATCGAAATTCTCTCCCCCTACCTCTTGCCGTAGAAGGATTATGGATTATGTGTTTTGACACCACATGTAAGGAAGTGGGCTGAAAATGAGAACATTACAATTCTGTTTCAAGAAAAATAAACAGGCCTGGGCTGAGGATGTAAGGCAACCAAATGGCACAGCCTATAGTAATAAAGGAAGCCCGTATCTAGACGGCACCTGGGGGAACGTTCCAGGATCAGGGGTGAAGTTCGAAACTTCCCAAATCCGGAAAGGAGACAGAAAAATATCTTTCCTGGAGAGAGGAATTCATCAGATTCGTCTAATTTGTCTTGGAAACATGGTGTCCGTGAAGGGGGATGCCAGGACCACCTCGAGTTTGGAGTTTCTGACCTCAGGATGTCAAACCAACCCAGATGACCATGTGTTCCCAGTGCTTAGTTTGACCCAGGCTAGGACAGCAAAGACTCCTTCAAGTGACTGGTGCAAATTCAAAGACAACAACCAAGAGTCACGAAAGCACTCACACCTCGGCCTAGAGAACATACGGTGATTCCAGAAATGCCAAACGAATCACTTGGAATGAAGGGGAACGGACTGATAAGCATGTCTAAGGGGGATAGCTGAGAAATACCATGACGATTCTCCTATGGAAAAGAGACAAAGGTCCCAGAAAATGGAAGGCGAACAGAAATCACCCCTGGATAATCCACAAAGAAAGATGATGTCCGTCTTTAGACAGACTCTGCTGGAACGTTGGAAAGGCAGAGAAATTCACAAGCCAAAAGACGGCAGCGAAGGTCAAGGCTGGGCTAAGTGGGAAGGGTGAGTTATGAGACTGCTCCAAGCGGGCCAGGAAACCGTGTGTCCGTGAAGCTTGCCGGGACAGCAGAGACACGATTCTGACAAATCCTCTGACATCGCAGTGGACCCGAAAAACAACCTGGCCTCATCTACACAGTGCCAGACTTGGGCTCAAGTAGCATATTCAAGTCCCATTGCCCTCAACTGCAGGTTGCCAACGGAACATGAAAGGGGCCGGCCGGTCGTGCAGCGGTGAGGTCCGCACCTTCTGGGTCGGTGGCCCGGGGTGGGCCGGGTGGACCCTCGGGTGAGCCTGCTCACCACTGCTTCAGGCCTTCTGGGTCAGGCGTCCGAGGTAGTGTAGAGGCAGATGGGAAGGGACGTTAGACAGGGCCAGACTTCCACAGCAAAGACAGGAGCATTGCCAGCAGATGTGAGCTCAGCGATGCACTTCTGCCAGAACAAAACCGATTCGAAGTTGCAAAGCATAGAGAGACTGAAGCTGAAAAGAAAAAGTGAAAAACTGCATGCCAGTGAGAAGGATGAGATCTCTATGAAGAAACTTAGCAAAACAGGTGAAAGCCATGGCAATGGAAAACTAACAAACGTTGGGGGAAAGAAATTCAAGAGGACACAAGGAGAAAGAAGGAGATTCCAGGATCTAGGAGTGGAAGCAGCAACACACTGGAAACGTCCCTACCAGAGCAAGGAATCTCTGGATTCCATGCAATCCCAGTCAAAGTTGCAGCAATGTTTCCCACAGAGACAGAAGAGGGAATCCTGAAGTTTCTAGCCAGCAACAAGAGACCCTGACTAGGCAAAGGAATCCTCAGGAAAACGAAAAAAGCAGGACGTGGCACACTTTCCGATTTCAACATATAGGACGAAGCACTAGGTACCGAGACGACACAGTCTGGGCCCCAAAACAGGCACACAGACCCATGCAACAGAATCGAGAACGCAGAGCACAACTCAAACGTACATGGACAGCCCATTTTCGACCAGGGAGCCAAGAGGAGACAGCGGAGAAAGGAGAGCCTCTACCATAAACGGTGCTGGGAAGCCTGCACAGCCACATGGAACACAACGAGAGTACACCATGATGTTACACCTGGCACACACACCACCTGAAATGGATCAAAGCCTTGAATGGCAGACTTGAAACCGTGAACCTTGTAGCAGAAGACCTAGGCAGAGTGCTCTTTGCCATCTGTCTGAGCCGCCTGTTTGGAAGAAGCAAGTCCGACTGGGCCAGGGCAACCAAGTCAACAAGAAACCAATGGGACCACGTCAAATGCGGACGCTTCTGGCCAGTGAAGGAAACCATCGACTGAATGCAAAGATAGCACAACGACTGGGGGAGGATGTTTGCAAACCACACATCGGACAAGGGGTGGAAAGCCCAAAGATGCAATCAACTCGCACGTCCCCAGAAGAAAAAAAAAACAACAAGCCAATGAAAACCTGGGCAGAAGATGGAAACAGACATTTCTGCCAAGAAGATCGAAAGAGGGCCAACGGGTGCATGAACACTTGTTCACCGTCATTAAGTCTCAGGCCAATGCAAATGCAAACTGCAAGGGCACAGCAGCTCACTGTGGTCAGAATGGCTATAAGGAAGCAGACAGGAAGCCACAAGTGTCAGAGAGGAGGTGGAGAGAAGGGAAGCCTCCTGCACCGTTGGTGGGAGTGCAGACCGGTGCAGCCACTACGCCAAGCGGTGTGGAACTGCCTCAGAACTTGAAGAATCCATGTCCCATATGATCCAGCTATTCCTCTGCGGCGTGTTGATCCAAAGAACTCGGAAACACTCCTGCATAAAGACATGTCCACCGCTGAGTTCACCACAGCGTCGCTCCCACTACCCAAGACTTGGAAGCCTCCCTGGAGCCCAGCAAGGGACCAGTGCAGAAGGAAGATGGGCTATAGCCACGCAATGGCATACCAGTCAGCCGGAACCAAGGATGCAATCCAGCCATTTGTGACCACCAGAATGGCTGTGAGGGTTTTAGGGAAGTGAAACAAGCCCCAGGGAGCAAGGCAAGTACCGTAGGACCTCACTTAAGAGGAGAGGAAAAAACAAGCGGTCAGGAACAGGTGGCACGGGACCTGTGATTGGGGGTTCCCAGAGACAAAGCGGGGAGGTGTGAGAGGGTGAAACAGATGATGAGGCACAAGTGTGTGGTGAGGGCCTGCTATTAGGCTTACGCAGGGGAAGATGATGTAAGCTACACGGAAGTCTACATCGATGAGGATGCAAATCGGAAAGATATAGGATGTTCTAATGCAGGGTTGCGGCAATAAATTCACCTCAAAGCAAAAATCCAAAATGGGGTCCAGAATGACGGCATAAAGCTTTGGGGCTGAAAGAGATTAGAGAAGGTGAACTTCCAAGGCTGGAAAATCACCTCAAAATGCGTACTGATGCTACAGAAAGGTAGACCATTCCAAATAGATGAAGAGCAATGCTACCCACAGCACATGCTGCCTGCGAAACCCATGCACCCACGGAAAAGGTTACCGTGCAGGATGTTGCTACTAATCACCTTCACGAATAATCCAAACAGGCCCTCGTGTTCCCAAGCTCAGGCAAAAGGTTGGTCCAAAAGTCCAATTCAGGGCCGGCCCCGTGGCGGAGCGGGTAAGCGCCCACGTTCCGCTTGGCCGGCCCAGGCCTCACTGTTTCACATCACGGGTGCAGATCACATTAGCAGTGTTAGGAAATATAGATTTCATGGTACGGTGCAGACAGGGATCATAAACTAAGTAGCAATGGTGAGGTCACCTTCTCAATACGCACCAGAAAAAGAACCGTGAGGCTTTTACAATCCATGAACGCATCTGGTACACTTCCCCGAAGGAAGCAGGAAGGAAAACATGGGACCTGCCTAGGTGGAATCGGCAGAGTGCTAGGAGATGACACGATCATTGCGCATCAGAGGATTGCCCGGGCAACTTCAACCTGGGAGGGAGTCCAGGACTTTCTCTGGGGAACGTCCACCCACTTGGCCATCTACATAAAATGTAAGAGGTGAAACCCAGGATAATCTTACAGGACAGAAACCAGTGTCTAGAGAGAATGTAGCAGGCCTTCCAAAGTTCGAGGGGCAAGACAGAAACCGACAAGAAATCGAGAAAAAGGAAAACTATCCTACCTGGAAAGGGTGAGGAGTCAGACTGGCCTGAGATGGCTCTGAAACTCTGTGTGCACGCAGGTTGTCAGGACAACTTCGAATTTTGAGGTTGTTTATGACATCACGAGGATCATGTCCGCCAAGATGGCCACACGGTTACAGACCGAGGATTGGCCTAGGCTAGGCTATTAAAGGGAGGGATACCCAGAAACAGCTTTGAGAAACAGAAAGCGGACACAGAAACTGGAAGGCATAAAACAGACGCTGATTCGAGGGGTAAGAAAGGGATCCTTGGCAAGAAGCGAGAATAGAGGGACAAGCCCCGAGAGGAGAACGTTGTCATCTATTCAAGTCTATGGGGAGGCCATGCTGATTCAAGCTTGCAACTTGATTGGAAGCAAGAGGCCGGACTTGGGCCTTATCAGACCTACGTGGTCCTTCTGCCTTAAGCATAAGCCAAAGTCAAGAATGAGGTCTTGAGGACGTTGAAGAGAACACTCGATGCCTCCTTTCCTAGGCCCCTGGCATTCTTTGCAGATCAGTCTCACTTTCCATAGCTCTGGCGTCACGGGGGCCCACTGGGTACATGCTAATGTGTCCCAAGACATGTCTTGGAAGCCTTGAAGGAATGGAGCCCCGTCACGCTTGGGCTATGTCTCTTTGTTTGGAAGTGCTCTACAAGGGTGCTGAAAAGCACCCTTTTCCACAGGCCTTCGTTCCTTCGTGAAGGCTGCCCTCCCAGGCTAGTGTGCTCAGTTTGCCTCCATCGAAATTCTCTCCCCCTACCTCTTGCCGTAGAAGGATTATGGATTATGTGTTTTGACACCACATGT
Organism: Equus asinus; assembly: GCF_041296235.1. Taxonomy (NCBI): domain Eukaryota; kingdom Metazoa; phylum Chordata; class Mammalia; order Perissodactyla; family Equidae; genus Equus; species Equus asinus. The sequence continues at coordinate 5,552,269 of NC_091790.1, read as the reverse complement.
AAGGAAGTGGGCTGAAAATGAGAACATTACAATTCTGTTTCAAGAAAAATAAACAGGCCTGGGCTGAGGATGTAAGGCAACCAAATGGCACAGCCTATAGTAATAAAGGAAGCCCGTATCTAGACGGCACCTGGGGGAACGTTCCAGGATCAGGGGTGAAGTTCGAAACTTCCCAAATCCGGAAAGGAGACAGAAAAATATCTTTCCTGGAGAGAGGAATTCATCAGATTCGTCTAATTTGTCTTGGAAACATGGTGTCCGTGAAGGGGGATGCCAGGACCACCTCGAGTTTGGAGTTTCTGACCTCAGGATGTCAAACCAACCCAGATGACCATGTGTTCCCAGTGCTTAGTTTGACCCAGGCTAGGACAGCAAAGACTCCTTCAAGTGACTGGTGCAAATTCAAAGACAACAACCAAGAGTCACGAAAGCACTCACACCTCGGCCTAGAGAACATACGGTGATTCCAGAAATGCCAAACGAATCACTTGGAATGAAGGGGAACGGACTGATAAGCATGTCTAAGGGGGATAGCTGAGAAATACCATGACGATTCTCCTATGGAAAAGAGACAAAGGTCCCAGAAAATGGAAGGCGAACAGAAATCACCCCTGGATAATCCACAAAGAAAGATGATGTCCGTCTTTAGACAGACTCTGCTGGAACGTTGGAAAGGCAGAGAAATTCACAAGCCAAAAGACGGCAGCGAAGGTCAAGGCTGGGCTAAGTGGGAAGGGTGAGTTATGAGACTGCTCCAAGCGGGCCAGGAAACCGTGTGTCCGTGAAGCTTGCCGGGACAGCAGAGACACGATTCTGACAAATCCTCTGACATCGCAGTGGACCCGAAAAACAACCTGGCCTCATCTACACAGTGCCAGACTTGGGCTCAAGTAGCATATTCAAGTCCCATTGCCCTCAACTGCAGGTTGCCAACGGAACATGAAAGGGGCCGGCCGGTCGTGCAGCGGTGAGGTCCGCACCTTCTGGGTCGGTGGCCCGGGGTGGGCCGGGTGGACCCTCGGGTGAGCCTGCTCACCACTGCTTCAGGCCTTCTGGGTCAGGCGTCCGAGGTAGTGTAGAGGCAGATGGGAAGGGACGTTAGACAGGGCCAGACTTCCACAGCAAAGACAGGAGCATTGCCAGCAGATGTGAGCTCAGCGATGCACTTCTGCCAGAACAAAACCGATTCGAAGTTGCAAAGCATAGAGAGACTGAAGCTGAAAAGAAAAAGTGAAAAACTGCATGCCAGTGAGAAGGATGAGATCTCTATGAAGAAACTTAGCAAAACAGGTGAAAGCCATGGCAATGGAAAACTAACAAACGTTGGGGGAAAGAAATTCAAGAGGACACAAGGAGAAAGAAGGAGATTCCAGGATCTAGGAGTGGAAGCAGCAACACACTGGAAACGTCCCTACCAGAGCAAGGAATCTCTGGATTCCATGCAATCCCAGTCAAAGTTGCAGCAATGTTTCCCACAGAGACAGAAGAGGGAATCCTGAAGTTTCTAGCCAGCAACAAGAGACCCTGACTAGGCAAAGGAATCCTCAGGAAAACGAAAAAAGCAGGACGTGGCACACTTTCCGATTTCAACATATAGGACGAAGCACTAGGTACCGAGACGGCACAGTCTGGGCCCCAAAACAGGCACACAGACCCATGCAACAGAATCGAGAACGCAGAGCACAACTCAAACGTACATGGACAGCCCATTTTCGACCAGGGAGCCAAGAGGAGACAGCGGAGAAAGGAGAGCCTCTACCATAAACGGTGCTGGGAAGCCTGCACAGCCACATGGAACACAACGAGAGTACACCATGATGTTACACCTGGCACACACACCACCTGAAATGGATCAAAGCCTTGAATGGCAGACTTGAAACCGTGAACCTTGTAGCAGAAGACCTAGGCAGAGTGCTCTTTGCCATCTGTCTGAGCCGCCTGTTTGGAAGAAGCAAGTCCGACTGGGCCAGGGCAACCAAGTCAACAAGAAACCAATGGGACCACGTCAAATGCGGACGCTTCTGGCCAGTGAAGGAAACCATCGACTGAATGCAAAGATAGCACAACGACTGGGGGAGGATGTTTGCAAACCACACATCGGACAAGGGGTGGAAAGCCCAAAGATGCAATCAACTCGCACGTCCCCAGAAGAAAAAAAAAACAACAAGCCAATGAAAACCTGGGCAGAAGATGGAAACAGACATTTCTGCCAAGAAGATCGAAAGAGGGCCAACGGGTGCATGAACACTTGTTCACCGTCATTAAGTCTCAGGCCAATGCAAATGCAAACTGCAAGGGCACAGCAGCTCACTGTGGTCAGAATGGCTATAAGGAAGCAGACAGGAAGCCACAAGTGTCAGAGAGGAGGTGGAGAGAAGGGAAGCCTCCTGCACCGTTGGTGGGAGTGCAGACCGGTGCAGCCACTACGCCAAGCGGTGTGGAACTGCCTCAGAACTTGAAGAATCCATGTCCCATATGATCCAGCTATTCCTCTGCGGCGTGTTGATCCAAAGAACTCGGAAACACTCCTGCATAAAGACATGTCCACCGCTGAGTTCACCACAGCGTCGCTCCCACTACCCAAGACTTGGAAGCCTCCCTGGAGCCCAGCAAGGGACCAGTGCAGAAGGAAGATGGGCTATAGCCACGCAATGGCATACCAGTCAGCCGGAACCAAGGATGCAATCCAGCCATTTGTGACCACCAGAATGGCTGTGAGGGTTTTAGGGAAGTGAAACAAGCCCCAGGGAGCAAGGCAAGTACCGTAGGACCTCACTTAAGAGGAGAGGAAAAAACAAGCGGTCAGGAACAGGTGGCACGGGACCTGTGATTGGGGGTTCCCAGAGACAAAGCGGGGAGGTGTGAGAGGGTGAAACAGATGATGAGGCACAAGTGTGTGGTGAGGGCCTGCTATTAGGCTTACGCAGGGGAAGATGATGTAAGCTACACGGAAGTCTACATCGATGAGGATGCAAATCGGAAAGATATAGGATGTTCTAATGCAGGGTTGCGGCAATAAATTCACCTCAAAGCAAAAATCCAAAATGGGGTCCAGAATGACGGCATAAAGCTTTGGGGCTGAAAGAGATTAGAGAAGGTGAACTTCCAAGGCTGGAAAATCACCTCAAAATGCGTACTGATGCTACAGAAAGGTAGACCATTCCAAATAGATGAAGAGCAATGCTACCCACAGCACATGCTGCCTGCGAAACCCATGCACCCACGGAAAAGGTTACCGTGCAGGATGTTGCTACTAATCACCTTCACGAATAATCCAAACAGGCCCACGTGTTCCCAAGCTCAGGCAAAAGGTTGGTCCAAAAGTCCAATTCAGGGCCGGCCCCGTGGCGGAGCGGGTAAGCGCCCACGTTCCGCTTGGCCGGCCCAGGCCTCACTGTTTCACATCACGGGTGCAGATCACATTAGCAGTGTTAGGAAATATAGATTTCATGGTACGGTGCAGACAGGGATCATAAACTAAGTAGCAATGGTGAGGTCACCTTCTCAATACGCACCAGAAAAAGAACCGTGAGGCTTTTACAATCCATGAACGCATCTGGTACACTTCCCCGAAGGAAGCAGGAAGGAAAACATGGGACCTGCCTAGGTGGAATCGGCAGAGTGCTAGGAGATGACACGATCATTGCGCATCAGAGGATTGCCCGGGCAACTTCAACCTGGGAGGGAGTCCAGGACTTTCTCTGGGGAACGTCCACCCACTTGGCCATCTACATAAAATGTAAGAGGTGAAACCCAGGATAATCTTACAGGACAGAAACCAGTGTCTAGAGAGAATGTAGCAGGCCTTCCAAAGTTCGAGGGGCAAGACAGAAACCGACAAGAAATCGAGAAAAAGGAAAACTATCCTACCTGGAAAGGGTGAGGAGTCAGACTGGCCTGAGATGGCTCTGAAACTCTGTGTGCACGCAGGTTGTCAGGACAACTTCGAATTTTGAGGTTGTTTATGACGTCACGAGGATCATGTCCGCCAAGATGGCCACACGGTTACAGACCGAGGATTGGCCTAGGCTAGGCTATTAAAGGGAGGGATACCCAGAAACAGCTTTGAGAAACAGAAAGCGGACACAGAAACTGGAAGGCATAAAACAGACGCTGATTCGAGGGGTAAGAAAGGGATCCTTGGCAAGAAGCGAGAATAGAGGGACAAGCCCCGAGAGGAGAACGTTGTCATCTATTCAAGTCTATGGGGAGGCCATGCTGATTCAAGCTTGCAACTTGATTGGAAGCAAGAGGCCGGACTTGGGCCTTATCAGACCTACGTGGTCCTTCTGCCTTAAGCATAAGCCAAAGTCAAGAATGAGGTCTTGAGGACGTTGAAGAGAAGCCTCGATGCCTCCTTTCCTAGGCCCCTGGCATTCTTTGCAGATCAGTCTCACTTTCCATAGCTCTGGCGTCACGGGGGCCCACTGGGTACATGCTAATGTGTCCCAAGACATGTCTTGGAAGCCTTGAAGGAATGGAGCCCTGTCACGCTTGGGCTATGTCTCTTTGTTTGGAAGTGCTCTACAAGGGTGCTGAAAAGCACCCTTTTCCACAGGCCTTCGTTCCTTCGTGAAGGCTGCCCTCCCAGGCTAGTGTGCTCAGTTTGCCTCCATCGAAATTCTCTCCCCCTACCTCTTGCCGTAGAAGGATTATGGATTATGTGTTTTGACACCACATGTAAGGAAGTGGGCTGAAAATGAGAACATTACAATTCTGTTTCAAGAAAAATAAACAGGCCTGGGCTGAGGATGTAAGGCAACCAAATGGCACAGCCTATAGTAATAAAGGAAGCCCGTATCTAGACGGCACCTGGGGGAACGTTCCAGGATCAGGGGTGAAGTTCGAAACTTCCCAAATCCGGAAAGGAGACAGAAAAATATCTTTCCTGGAGAGAGGAATTCATCAGATTCGTCTAATTTGTCTTGGAAACATTGTGTCCGTGAAGGGGGATGCCAGGACCACCTCGAGTTTGGAGTTTCTGACCTCAGGATGTCAAACCAACCCAGATGACCACGTGTTCCCAGTGCTTAGTTTGACCCAGGCTAGGACAGCAAAGACTCCTTCAAGTGACCGGTGCAAATTCAAAGACAACAACCAAGAGTCACGAAAGCACTCACACCTCGGCCTAGAGAACATACGGTGATTCCAGAAATGCCAAACGAATCACTTGGAATGAAGGGGAACGGACTGATAAGCATGTCTAAGGGGGATAGCTGAGAAATACCATGACGATTCTCCTATGGAAAAGAGACAAAGGTCCCAGAAAATGGAAGGCGAACAGAAATCACCCCTGGATAATCCACAATGAAAGATGATGTCCGTCTTTAGACAGACTCTGCTGGAACGTTTGAAAGGCAGAGAAATTCACAAGCCAAAAGACGGCAGCGAAGGTCAAGGCTGGGCTAAGTGGGAAGGGTGAGTTATGAGACTGCTCCAAGCGGGCCAGGAAACCGTGTGTCCGTGAAGCTTGCCGGGACAGCAGAGACACGATTCTGACAAATCCTCTGACATCGCAGTGGACCCGAAAAACAACCTGGCCTCATCTACACAGTGCCAGACTTGGGCTCAAGTAGCATATTCAAGTCCCATTGCCCTCAACTGCAGGTTGCCAACGGAACATGAAAGGGGCCGGCCGGTGGTGCAGCGGTGAGGTCCGCACCTTCTGGGTCGGTGGACCGGGGTGGGCCGGGTGGACCCTAGGGTGAGCCTGCTCACCACTGCTTCAGGCCTTCTGGGGCAGGCGTCCGAGGTAGTGTAGAGGCAGATGGGAAGGGACGTTAGACAGGGCCAGACTTCCACAGCAAAGACAGGAGCATTGAGAGCAGATGTGAGCTCAGCGATGCACTTCTGCCAGAACAAAACCGATTCGAAGTTGCAAAGCATAGAGAAACTGAAGCTGAAAAGAAAAAGTGAAAAACTGCATGCCAGTGAGAAGGATGAGATCTCTATGAAGAAACTTAGCAAAACAGGTGAAAGCCATGGCAATGGAAAACTAACAAACGTTGGGGGAAAGAAATTCAAGAGGACACAAGGAGAAAGAAGGAGATTCCAGGATCTAGGAGTGGAAGCAGCAACACACTGGAAACGTCCCTACCAGAGCAAGGAATCTCTGGATTCCATGCAATCCCAGTCAAAGTTGCAGCAATGTTTCCCACAGAGACAGAAGAGGGAATCCTGAAGTTTCTAGCCAGCAACAAGAGACCCTGACTAGGCAAAGGAATCCTCAGGAAAACGAAAAAAGCAGGACGTGGCACACTTTCCGATTTCAACATATAGGACGAAGCACTAGGTACCGAGATGGCACAGTCTGGGCCCCAAAACAGGCACACAGACCCATGCAACAGAATCGAGAACGCAGAGCCCAACTCAAACGTACATGGACAGCCCATTTTCGACCAGGGAGCCAAGAGGAGACAGCGGAGAAAGGAGAGCCTCTACCATAAACGGTGCTGGGAAGCCTGCACAGCCACATGGAACACAACGAGAGTACACCATGATGTTACACCTGGCACACACACCACCTGAAATGGATCAAAGCCTTGAATGGCAGACTTGAAACCGTGAACCTTGTAGCAGAAGACCTAGGCAGAGTGCTCTTTGCCATCTGTCTGAGCCGCCTGTTTGGAAGAAGCAAGTCCGACTGGGCCAGGGCAACCAAGTCAACAAGAAACCAACGGGACCACGTCAAATGCGGACGCTTCTGGCCAGTGAAGGAAACCATCGACTGAATGCAAAGATAGCACAACGACTGGGGGAGGATGTTTGCAAACCACACATCGGACAAGGGGTGGAAAGCCCAAAGATGCAATCAACTCGCACGTCCCCAGAAGAAAAAAAAAACAACAAGCCAATGAAAACCTGGGCAGAAGATGGAAACAGACATTTCTGCCAAGAAGATCGAAAGAGGGCCAACGGGTGCATGAACACTTGTTCACCGTCATTAAGTCTCAGGCCAATGCAAATGCAAACTGCAAGGGCACAGCAGCTCACTGTGGTCAGAATGGCTGTAAGGAAGCAGACAGGAAGCCACAAGTGTCAGAGAGGAGGTGGAGAGAAGGGAAGCCTCCTGCACCGTTGGTGGGAGTGCAGACCGGTGCAGCCACTACGCCAAGCGGTGTGGAACTGCCTCAGAACTTGAAGAATCCATGTCCCATATGATCCAGCTATTCCTCTGCGGCGTGTTGATCCAAAGAACTCGGAAACACTCCTGCATAAAGACATGTCCACCGCTGAGTTCACCACAGCGTCGCTCCCACTACCCAAGACTTGGAAGCCTCCCTGGAGCCCAGCAAGGGACCAGTGCAGAAGGAAGATGGGCTATAGCCACGCAATGGCATACCAGTCAGCCGGAACCAAGGATGCAATCCAGCCATTTGTGACCACCAGAATGGCTGTGAGGGTTTTAGGGAAGTGAAACAAGCCCCAGGGAGCAAGGCAAGTACCGTAGGACCTCACTTAAGAGGAGAGGAAAAAACAAGCGGTCAGGAACAGGTGGCACGGGACCTGTGATTGGGGGTTCCCAGAGACAAAGCGGGGAGGTGTGAGAGGGTGAAACAGATGATGAGGCACAAGTGTGTGGTGAGGGCCTGCTATTAGGCTTACGCAGGGGAAGATGATGTAAGCTACACGGAAGTCTACATCGATGAGGATGCAAATCGGAAAGATATAGGATGTTCTAATGCAGGGTTGCGGCAATAAATTCACCTCAAAGCAAAAATCCAAAATGGGGTCCAGAATGACGGCATAAAGCTTTGGGGCTGAAAGAGATTAGAGAAGGTGAACTTCCAAGGCTGGAAAATCACCTCAAAATGCGTACTGATGCTACAGAAAGGTAGACCATTCCAAATAGATGAAGAGCAATGCTACCCACAGCACATGCTGCCTGCGAAACCCATGCACCCACGGAAAAGGTTACCGTGCAGGATGTTGCTACTAATCACCTTCACGAATAATCCAAACAGGCCCACGTGTTCCCAAGCTCAGGCAAAAGGTTGGTCCAAAAGTCCAATTCAGGGCCGGCCCCGTGGCGGAGCGGGTAAGCGCCCACGTTCCGCTTGGCCGGCCCAGGCCTCACTGTTTCACATCACGGGTGCAGATCACATTAGCAGTGTTAGGAAATATAGATTTCATGGTACGGTGCAGACAGGGATCATAAACTAAGTAGCAATGGTGAGGTCACCTTCTCAATACGCACCAGAAAAAGAACCGTGAGGCTTTTACAATCCATGAACGCATCTGGTACACTTCCCCGAAGGAAGCAGGAAGGAAAACATGGGACCTGCCTAGGTGGAATCGGCAGAGTGCTAGGAGATGACACGATCATTGCGCATCAGAGGATTGCCCGGGCAACTTCAACCTGGGAGGGAGTCCAGGACTTTCTCTGGGGAACGTCCACCCACTTGGCCATCTACATAAAATGTAAGAGGTGAAACCCAGGATAATCTTACAGGACAGAAACCAGTGTCTAGAGAGAATGTAGCAGGCCTTCCAAAGTTCGAGGGGCAAGACAGAAACCGACAAGAAATCGAGAAAAAGGAAAACTATCCTACCTGGAAAGGGTGAGGAGTCAGACTGGCCTGAGATGGCTCTGAAACTCTGTGTGCACGCAGGTTGTCAGGACAACTTCGAATTTTGAGGTTGTTTATGACGTCACGAGGATCATGTCCGCCAAGATGGCCACACGGTTACAGACCGAGGATTGGCCTAGGCTAGGCTATTAAAGGGAGGGATACCCAGAAACAGCTTTGAGAAACAGAAAGCGGACACAGAAACTGGAAGGCATAAAACAGACGCTGATTCGAGGGGTAAGAAAGGGATCCTTGGCAAGAAGCGAGAATAGAGGGACAAGCCCCGAGAGGAGAACGTTGTCATCTATTCAAGTCTATGGGGAGGCCATGCTGATTCAAGCTTGCAACTTGATTGGAAGCAAGAGGCCGGACTTGGGCCTTATCAGACCTACGTGGTCCTTCTGCCTTAAGCATAAGCCAAAGTCAAGAATGAGGTCTTGAGGACGTTGAAGAGAAGCCTCGATGCCTCCTTTCCTAGGCCCCTGGCATTCTTTGCAGATCAGTCTCACTTTCCATAGCTCTGGCGTCACGGGGGCCCACTGGGTACATGCTAATGTGTCCCAAGACATGTCTTGGAAGCCTTGAAGGAATGGAGCCCTGTCACGCTTGGGCTATGTCTCTTTGTTTGGAAGTGCTCTACAAGGGTGCTGAAAAGCACCCTTTTCCACAGGCCTTCGTTCCTTCGTGAAGGCTGCCCTCCCAGGCTAGTGTGCTCAGTTTGCCTCCATCGAAATTCTCTCCCCCTACCTCTTGCCGTAGAAGGATTATGGATTATGTGTTTTGACACCACATGTAAGGAAGTGGGCTGAAAATGAGAACATTACAATTCTGTTTCAAGAAAAATAAACAGGCCTGGGCTGAGGATGTAAGGCAACCAAATGGCACAGCCTATAGTAATAAAGGAAGCCCGTATCTAGACGGCACCTGGGGGAACGTTCCAGGATCAGGGGTGAAGTTCGAAACTTCCCAAATCCGGAAAGGAGACAGAAAAATATCTTTCCTGGAGAGAGGAATTCATCAGATTCGTCTAATTTGTCTTGGAAACATTGTGTCCGTGAAGGGGGATGCCAGGACCACCTCGAGTTTGGAGTTTCTGACCTCAGGATGTCAAACCAACCCAGATGACCACGTGTTCCCAGTGCTTAGTTTGACCCAGGCTAGGACAGCAAAGACTCCTTCAAGTGACCGGTGCAAATTCAAAGACAACAACCAAGAGTCACGAAAGCGCTCACACCTCGGCCTAGAGAACATACGGTGATTCCAGAAATGCCAAACGAATCACTTGGAATGAAGGGGAACGGACTGATAAGCATGTCTAAGGGGGATAGCTGAGAAATACCATGACGATTCTCCTATGGAAAAGAGACAAAGGTCCCAGAAAATGGAAGGCGAACAGAAATCACCCCTGGATAATCCACAATGAAAGATGATGTCCGTCTTTAGACAGACTCTGCTGGAACGTTTGAAAGGCAGAGAAATTCACAAGCCAAAAGACGGCAGCGAAGGTCAAGGCTGGGCTAAGTGGGAAGGGTGAGTTATGAGACTGCTCCAAGCGGGCCAGGAAACCGTGTGTCCGTGAAGCTTGCCGGGACAGCAGAGACACGATTCTGACAAATCCTCTGACATCGCAGTGGACCCGAAAAACAACCTGGCCTCATCTACACAGTGCCAGACTTGGGCTCAAGTAGCATATTCAAGTCCCATTGCCCTCAACTGCAGGTTGCCAACGGAACATGAAAGGGGCCGGCCGGTGGTGCAGCGGTGAGGTCCGCACCTTCTGGGTCGGTGGCCCGGGGTGGGCCGGGTGGACCCTCGGGTGAGCCTGCTCACCACTGCTTCAGGCCTTCTGGGGCAGGCGTCCGAGGTAGTGTAGAGGCAGATGGGAAGGGACGTTAGACAGGGCCAGACTTCCACAGCAAAGACAGGAGCATTGCCAGCAGATGTGAGCTCAGCGATGCACTTCTGCCAGAACAAAACCGATTCGAAGTTGCAAAGCATAGAGAAACTGAAGCTGAAAAGAAAAAGTGAAAAACTGCATGCCAGTGAGAAGGATGAGATCTCTATGAAGAAACTTAGCAAAACAGGTGAAAGCCATGGCAATGGAAAACTAACAAACGTTGGGGGAAAGAAATTCAAGAGGACACAAGGAGAAAGAAGGAGATTCCAGGATCTAGGAGTGGAAGCAGCAACACACTGGAAACGTCCCTACCAGAGCAAGGAATCTCTGGATTCCATGCAATCCCAGTCAAAGTTGCAGCAATGTTTCCCACAGAGACAGAAGAGGGAATCCTGAAGTTTCTAGCCAGCAACAAGAGACCCTGACTAGGCAAAGGAATCCTCAGGAAAACGAAAAAAGCAGGACGTGGCACACTTTCCGATTTCAACATATAGGACGAAGCACTAGGTACCGAGACGGCACAGTCTGGGCCCCAAAACAGGCACACAGACCCATGCAACAGAATCGAGAACGCAGAGCCCAACTCAAACGTACATGGACAGCCCATTTTCGACCAGGGAGCCAAGAGGAGACAGCGGAGAAAGGAGAGCCTCTACCATAAACGGTGCTGGGAAGCCTGCACAGCCACATGGAACACAACGAGAGTACACCATGATGTTACACCTGGCACACACACCACCTGAAATGGATCAAAGCCTTGAATGGCAGACTTGAAACCGTGAACCTAGTAGCAGAAGACCTAGGCAGAGTGCTCTTTGCCATCTGTCTGAGCCGCCTGTTTGGAAGAAGCAAGTCCGACTGGGCCAGGGCAACCAAGTCAACAAGAAACCAACGGGACCACGTCAAATGCGGACGCTTCTGGCCAGTGAAGGAAACCATCGACTGAATGGAAAGATAGCACAACGACTGGGGGAGGATGTTTGCAAACCACACATCGGACAAGGGGTGGAAAGCCCAAAGATGCAATCAACTCGCACGTCCCCAGAAGAAAAAAAAAAACAACAAGCCAATGAAAACCTGGGCAGAAGATGGAAACAGACATTTCTGCCAAGAAGATCGAAAGAGGGCCAACGGGTGCATGAACACTTGTTCACCGTCATTAAGTCTCAGGCCAATGCAAATGCAAACTGCAAGGGCACAGCAGCTCACTGTGGTCAGAATGGCTGTAAGGAAGCAGACAGGAAGCCACAAGTGTCAGAGAGGAGGTGGAGAGAAGGGAAGCCTCCTGCACCGTTGGTGGGAGTGCAGACCGGTGCAGCCACTACGCCAAGCGGTGTGGAACTGCCTCAGAACTTGAAGAATCCATGTCCCATATGATCCAGCTATTCCTCTGCGGCGTGTTGATCCAAAGAACTCGGAAACACTCCTGCATAAAGACATGTCCACCGCTGAGTTCACCACAGCGTCGCTCCCACTACCCAAGACTTGGAAGCCTCCCTGGAGCCCAGCAAGGGACCAGTGCAGAAGGAAGATGGGCTATAGCCACGCAATGGCATACCAGTCAGCCGGAACCAAGGATGCAATCCAGCCATTTGTGACCACCAGAATGGCTGTGAGGGTTTTAGAGAAGTGAAACAAGCCCCAGGGAGCAAGGCAAGTACCGTAGGACCTCACTTAAGAGGAGAGGAAAAAACAAGCGGTCAGGAACAGGTGGCACGGGACCTGTGATTGGGGGTTCCCAGAGACAAAGCGGGGAGGTGTGAGAGGGTGAAACAGATGATGAGGCACAAGTGTGTGGTGAGGGCCTGCTATTAGGCTTACGCAGGGGAAGATGATGTAAGCTACACGGAAGTCTACATCGATGAGGATGCAAATCGGAAAGATATAGGATGTTCTAATGCAGGGTTGCGGCAATAAATTCACCTCAAAGCAAAAATCCAAAATGGGGTCCAGAATGACGGCATAAAGCTTTGGGGCTGAAAGAGATTAGAGAAGGTGAACTTCCAAGGCTGGAAAATCACCTCAAAATGCGTACTGATGCTACAGAAAGGTAGACCATTCTAAATAGATGAAGAGCAATGCTACCCACAGCACATGCTGCCTGCAAAACCCATGCACCCACGGAAAAGGTTACCGTGCAGGATGTTGCTACTAATCACCTTCACGAATAATCCAAACAGGCCCACGTGTTCCCAAGCTCAGGCAAAAGGTTGGTCCAAAAGTCCAATTCAGGGCCGGCCCTGTGGCGGAGCGGGTAAGCGCCCACGTTCCACTTGGCCGGCCCAGGCCTCACTGTTTCACATCATGGGTGCAGATCACATTAGCAGTGTTAGGAAATATAGATTTCATGGTACGGTGCAGACAGGGATCATAAACTAAGTAGCAATGGTGAGGTCACCTTCTCAATACGCACCAGAAAAAGAACCGTGAGGCTTTTACAATCCATGAACGCATCTGGTACACTTCCCCGAAGGAAGCAGGAAGGAAAACATGGGACCTGCCTAGGTGGAATCGGCAGAGTGCTAGGAGATGACACGATCATTGCGCATCAGAGGATTGCCCGGGCAACTTCAACCTGGGAGGGGGTCCAGGACTTTCTCTGGGGAACGTCCACCCACTTGGCCATCTACATAAAATGTAAGAGGTGAAACCCAGGATAATCTTACAGGACAGAAACCAGTGTCTAGAGAGAATGTAGCAGGCCTTCCAAAGTTCGAGGGGCAAGACAGAAACCGACAAGAAATCGAGAAAAAGGAAAACTATCCTACCTGGAAAGGGTGAGGAGTCAGACTGGCCTGAGATGGCTCTGAAACTCTGTGTGCACGCAGGTTGTCAGGACAACTTCGAATTTTGAGGTTGTTTATGACATCACGAGGATCATGTCCGCCAAGATGGCCACACGGTTACAGACCGAGGATTGGCCTAGGCTAGGCTATTAAAGGGAGGGATACCCAGAAACAGCTTTGAGAAACAGAAAGCGGACACAGAAACTGGAAGGCATAAAACAGACGCTGATTCGAGGGGTAAGAAAAGGATCCTTGGCAAGAAGCGAGAATAGAGGGACAAGCCCCGAGAGGAGAACATTGTCATCTATTCAAGTCTATGGGGAGGCCATGCTGATTCAAGCTTGCAACTTGATTGGAAGCAAGAGGCCGGACTTGGGCCTTATCAGACCTACGTGGTCCTTCTGCCTTAAGCATAAGCCAAAGTCAAGAATGAGGTCTTGAGGACGTTGAAGAGAAGCCTCGATGCCTTCTTTCCTAGGCCCCTGGCATTCTTTGCAGATCAGTCTCACTTTCCATAGCTCTGGCGTCACGGGGGCCCACTGGGTACATGCTAATGTGTCCCAAGACATGTCTTGGAAGCCTTGAAGGAATGGAGCCCTGTCACGCTTGGGCTATGTCTCTTTGTTTGGAAGTGCTCTACAAGGGTGCTGAAAAGCACCCTTTTCCACAGGCCTTCGTTCCTTCGTGAAGGCTGCCCTCCCAGGCTAGTGTGCTCAGTTTGCCTCCATCGAAATTCTCTCCCCCTACCTCTTGCCGTAGAAGGATTATGGATTATGTGTTTTGACACCACATGTAAGGAAGTGGGCTGAAAATGAGAACATTACAATTCTGTTTCAAGAAAAATAAACAGGCCTGGGCTGAGGATGTAAGGCAACCAAATGGCACAGCCTATAGTAATAAAGGAAGCCCGTATCTAGACGGCACCTGGGGGAACGTTCCAGGATCAGGGGTGAAGTTCGAAACTTCCCAAATCCGGAAAGGAGACAGAAAAATATCTTTCCTGGAGAGAGGAATTCATCAGATTCGTCTAATTTGTCTTGGAAACATTGTGTCCGTGAAGGGGGATGCCAGGACCACCTCGAGTTTGGAGTTTCTGACCTCAGGATGTCAAACCAACCCAGATGACCACGTGTTCCCAGTGCTTAGTTTGACCCAGGCTAGGACAGCAAAGACTCCTTCAAGTGACCGGTGCAAATTCAAAGACAACAACCAAGAGTCACGAAAGCACTCACACCTCGGCCTAGAGAACATACGGTGATTCCAGAAATGCCAAACGAATCACTTGGAATGAAGGGGAACGGACTGATAAGCATGTCTAAGGGGGATAGCTGAGAAATACCATGACGATTCTCCTATGGAAAAGAGACAAAGGTCCCAGAAAATGGAAGGCGAACAGAAATCACCCCTGGATAATCCACAATGAAAGATGATGTCCGTCTTTAGACAGACTCTGCTGGAACGTTTGAAAGGCAGAGAAATTCACAAGCCAAAAGACGGCAGCGAAGGTCAAGGCTGGGCTAAGTGGGAAGGGTGAGTTATGAGACTGCTCCAAGCGGGCCAGGAAACCGTGTGTCCGTGAAGCTTGCCGGGACAGCAGAGACACGATTCTGACAAATCCTCTGACATCGCAGTGGACCCGAAAAACAACCTGGCCTCATCTACACAGTGCCAGACTTGGGCTCAAGTAGCATATTCAAGTCCCATTGCCCTCAACTGCAGGTTGCCAACGGAACATGAAAGGGGCCGGCCGGTGGTGCAGCGGTGAGGTCCGCACCTTCTGGGTCGGTGGCCCGGGGTGGGCCGGGTGGACCCTCGGGTGAGCCTGCTCACCACTGCTTCAGGCCTTCTGGGGCAGGCGTCCGAGGTAGTGTAGAGGCAGATGGGAAGGGACGTTAGACAGGGCCAGACTTCCACAGCAAAGACAGGAGCATTGCCAGCAGATGTGAGCTCAGCGATGCACTTCTGCCAGAACAAAACCGATTCGAAGTTGCAAAGCATAGAGAAACTGAAGCTGAAAAGAAAAAGTGAAAAACTGCATGCCAGTGAGAAGGATGAGATCTCTATGAAGAAACTTAGCAAAACAGGTGAAAGCCATGGCAATGGAAAACTAACAAACGTTGGGGGAAAGAAATTCAAGAGGACACAAGGAGAAAGAAGGAGATTCCAGGATCTAGGAGTGGAAGCAGCAACACACTGGAAACGTCCCTACCAGAGCAAGGAATCTCTGGATTCCATGCAATCCCAGTCAAAGTTGCAGCAATGTTTCCCACAGAGACAGAAGAGGGAATCCTGAAGTTTCTAGCCAGCAACAAGAGACCCTGACTAGGCAAAGGAATCCTCAGGAAAACGAAAAAAGCAGGACGTGGCACACTTTCCGATTTCAACATATAGGACGAAGCACTAGGTACCGAGACGGCACAGTCTGGGCCCCAAAACAGGCACACAGACCCATGCAACAGAATTGAGAACGCAGAGCCCAACTCAAACGTACATGGACAGCCCATTTTCGACCAGGGAGCCAAGAGGAGACAGCGGAGAAAGGAGAGCCTCTACCATAAACGGTGCTGGGAAGCCTGCACAGCCACATGGAACACAACGAGAGTACACCATGATGTTACACCTGGCACACACACCACCTGAAATGGATCAAAGCCTTGAATGGCAGACTTGAAACCGTGAACCTTGTAGCAGAAGACCTAGGCAGAGTGCTCTTTGCCATCTGTCTGAGCCGCCTGTTTGGAAGAAGCAAGTCCGACTGGGCCAGGGCAACCAAGTCAACAAGAAACCAACGGGACCACGTCAAATGCGGACGCTTCTGGCCAGTGAAGGAAACCATCGACTGAATGCAAAGATAGCACAACGACTGGGGGAGGATGTTTGCAAACCACACATCGGACAAGGGGTGGAAAGCCCAAAGATGCAATCAACTCGCACGTCCCCAGAAGAAAAAAAAAAACAACAAGCCAATGAAAACCTGGGCAGAAGATGGAAACAGAGATTTCTGCCAAGAAGATCGAAAGAGGGCCAATGGGTGCATGAACACTTGTTCACCGTCATTAAGTCTCAGGCCAATGCAAATGCAAACTGCAAGGGCACAGCAGCTCACTGTGGTCAGAATGGCTATAAGGAAGCAGACAGGAAGCCACAAGTGTCAGAGAGGAGGTGGAGAGAAGGGAAGCCTCCTGCACCGTTGGTGGGAGTGCAGACCGGTGCAGCCACTACGCCAAGCGGTGTGGAACTGCCTCAGAACTTGAAGAATCCATGTCCCATATGATCCAGCTATTCCTCTGCGGCGTGTTGATCCAAAGAACTCGGAAACACTCCTGCATAAAGACATGTCCACCGCTGAGTTCACCACAGCGTCGCTCCCACTACCCAAGACTTGGAAGCCTCCCTGGAGCCCAGCAAGGGACCAGTGCAGAAGGAAGATGGGCTATAGCCACGCAATGGCATACCAGTCAGCCGGAACCAAGGATGCAATCCAGCCATTTGTGACCACCAGAATGGCTGTGAGGGTTTTAGGGAAGTGAAACAAGCCCCAGGGAGCAAGGCAAGTACCGTAGGACCTCACTTAAGAGGAGAGGAAAAAACAAGCGGTCAGGAACAGGTGGCACGGGACCTGTGATTGGGGGTTCCCAGAGACAAAGCGGGGAGGTGTGAGAGGGTGAAACAGATGATGAGGCACAAGTGTGTGGTGAGGGCCTGCTATTAGGCTTACGCAGGGGAAGATGATGTAAGCTACACGGAAGTCTACATCGATGAGGATGCAAATCGGAAAGATATAGGATGTTCTAATGCAGGGTTGCGGCAATAAATTCACCTCAAAGCAAAAATCCAAAATGGGGTCCAGAATGACGGCATAAAGCTTTGGGGCTGAAAGAGATTAGAGAAGGTGAACTTCCAAGGCTGGAAAATCACCTCAAAATGCGTACTGATGCTACAGAAAGGTAGACCATTCCAAATAGATGAAGAGCAATGCTACCCACAGCACATGCTGCCTGCGAAACCCATGCACCCACGGAAAAGGTTACCGTGCAGGATGTTGCTACTAATCACCTTCACGAATAATCCAAACAGGCCCACGTGTTCCCAAGCTCAGGCAAAAGGTTGGTCCAAAAGTCCAATTCAGGGCCGGCCCTGTGGCGGAGCGGGTAAGCGCCCACGTTCCACTTGGCCGGCCCAGGCCTCACTGTTTCACATCATGGGTGCAGATCACATTAGCAGTGTTAGGAAATATAGATTTCATGGTACGGTGCAGACAGGGATCATAAACTAAGTAGCAATGGTGAGGTCACCTTCTCAATACGCACCAGAAAAAGAACCGTGAGGCTTTTACAATCCATGAACGCATCTGGTACACTTCCCCGAAGGAAGCAGGAAGGAAAACATGGGACCTGCCTAGGTGGAATCGGCAGAGTGCTAGGAGATGACACGATCATTGCGCATCAGAGGATTGCCCGGGCAACTTCAACCTGGGAGGGAGTCCAGGACTTTCTCTGGGGAACGTCCACCCACTTGGCCATCTACATAAAATGTAAGAGGTGAAACCCAGGATAATCTTACAGGACAGAAACCAGTGTCTAGAGAGAATGTAGCAGGCCTTCCAAAGTTCGAGGGGCAAGACAGAAACCGACAAGAAATCGAGAAAAAGGAAAACTATCCTACCTGGAAAGGGTGAGGAGTCAGACTGGCCTGAGATGGCTCTGAAACTCTGTGTGCACGCAGGTTGTCAGGACAACTTCGAATTTTGAGGTTGTTTATGACATCACGAGGATCATGTCCGCCAAGATGGCCACACGGTTACAGACCGAGGATTGGCCTAGGCTAGGCTATTAAAGGGAGGGATACCCAGAAACAACTTTGAGAAACAGAAAGCGGACACAGAAACTGGAAGGCATAAAACAGACGCTGATTCGAGGGGTAAGAAAAGGATCCTTGGCAAGAAGCGAGAATAGAGGGACAAGCCCCGAGAGGAGAACGTTGTCATCTATTCAAGTCTATGGGGAGGCCATGCTGATTCAAGCTTGCAACTTGATTGGAAGCAAGAGGCCGGACTTGGGCCTTATCAGACCTACGTGGTCCTTCTGCCTTAAGCATAAGCCAAAGTCAAGAATGAGGTCTTGAGGACGTTGAAGAGAAGCCTCGATGCCTCCTTTCCTAGGCCCCTGGCATTCTTTGCAGATCAGTCTCACTTTCCATAGCTCTGGCGTCACGGGGGCCCACTGGGTACATGCTAATGTGTCCCAAGACATGTCTTGGAAGCCTTGAAGGAATGGAGCCCTGTCACGCTTGGGCTATGTCTCTTTGTTTGGAAGTGCTCTACAAGGGTGCTGAAAAGCACCCTTTTCCACAGGCCTTCGTTCCTTCGTGAAGGCTGCCCTCCCAGGCTAGTGTGCTCAGTTTGCCTCCATCGAAATTCTCTCCCCCTACCTCTTGCCGTAGAAGGATTATGGATTATGTGTTTTGACACCACATGTAAGGAAGTGGGCTGAAAATGAGAACATTACAATTCTGTTTCAAGAAAAATAAACAGGCCTGGGCTGAGGATGTAAGGCAACCAAATGGCACAGCCTATAGTAATAAAGGAAGCCCGTATCTATACGGCACCTGGGGGAACGTTCCAGGATCAGGGGTGAAGTTCGAAACTTCCCAAATCCGGAAAGGAGACAGAAAAATATCTTTCCTGGAGAGAGGGATTCATCAGATTCGTCTAATTTGTCTTGGAAACATTGTGTCCGTGAAGGGGGATGCCAGGACCACCTCGAGTTTGGAGTTTCTGACCTCAGGATGTCAAACCAACCCAGATGACCACGTGTTCCCAGTGCTTAGTTTGACCCAGGCTAGGACAGCAAAGACTCCTTCAAGTGACCGGTGCAAATTCAAAGACAACAACCAAGAGTCACGAAAGCACTCACACCTCGGCCTAGAGAACATACGGTGATTCCAGAAATGCCAAACGAATCACTTGGAATGAAGGGGAACGGACTGATAAGCATGTCTAAGGGGGATAGCTGAGAAATACCATGACGATTCTCCTATGGAAAAGAGACAAAGGTCCCAGAAAATGGAAGGCGAACAGAAATCACCCCTGGATAATCCACAATGAAAGATGATGTCCGTCTTTAGACAGACTCTGCTGGAACGTTTGAAAGGCAGAGAAATTCACAAGCCAAAAGACGGCAGCGAAGGTCAAGGCTGGGCTAAGTGGGAAGGGTGAGTTATGAGACTGCTCCAAGCGGGCCAGGAAACCGTGTGTCCGTGAAGCTTGCCGGGACAGCAGAGACACGATTCTGACAAATCCTCTGACATCGCAGTGGACCCGAAAAACAACCTGGCCTCATCTACACAGTGCCAGACTTGGGCTCAAGTAGCATATTCAAGTCCCATTGCCCTCAACTGCAGGTTGCCAACGGAACATGAAAGGGGCCGGCCGGTGGTGCAGCGGTGAGGTCCGCACCTTCTGGGTCGGTGGCCCGGGGTGGGCCGGGTGGACCCTCGGGTGAGCCTGCTCACCACTGCTTCAGGCCTTCTGGGGCAGGCGTCCGAGGTAGTGTAGAGGCAGATGGGAAGGGACGTTAGACAGGGCCAGACTTCCACAGCAAAGACAGGAGCATTGCCAGCAGATGTGAGCTCAGCGATGCACTTCTGCCAGAACAAAACCGATTCGAAGTTGCAAAGCATAGAGAAACTGAAGCTGAAAAGAAAAAGTGAAAAACTGCATGCCAGTGAGAAGGATGAGATCTCTATGAAGAAACTTAGCAAAACAGGTGAAAGCCATGGCAATGGAAAACTAACAAACGTTGGGGGAAAGAAATTCAAGAGGACACAAGGAGAAAGAAGGAGATTCCAGGATCTAGGAGTGGAAGCAGCAACACACTGGAAACGTCCCTACCAGAGCAAGGAATCTCTGGATTCCATGCAATCCCAGTCAAAGTTGCAGCAATGTTTCCCACAGAGACAGAAGAGGGAATCCTGAAGTTTCTAGCCAGCAACAAGAGACCCTGACTAGGCAAAGGAATCCTCAGGAAAACGAAAAAAGCAGGACGTGGCACACTTTCCGATTTCAACATATAGGACGAAGCACTAGGTACCGAGACGGCACAGTCTGGGCCCCAAAACAGGCACACAGACCCATGCAACAGAATCGAGAACGCAGAGCCCAACTCAAACGTACATGGACAGCCCATTTTCGACCAGGGAGCCAAGAGGAGACAGCGGAGAAAGGAGAGCCTCTACCATAAACGGTGCTGGGAAGCCTGCACAGCCACATGGAACACAACGAGAGTACACCATGATGTTACACCTGGCACACACACCACCTGAAATGGATCAAAGCCTTGAATGGCAGACTTGAAACCGTGAACCTAGTAGCAGAAGACCTAGGCAGAGTGCTCTTTGCCATCTGTCTGAGCCGCCTGTTTGGAAGAAGCAAGTCCGACTGGGCCAGGGCAACCAAGTCAACAAGAAACCAACGGGACCACGTCAAATGCGGACGCTTCTGGCCAGTGAAGGAAACCATCGACTGAATGGAAAGATAGCACAACGACTGGGGGAGGATGTTTGCAAACCACACATCGGACAAGGGGTGGAAAGCCCAAAGATGCAATCAACTCGCACGTCCCCAGAAGAAAAAAAAAAACAACAAGCCAATGAAAACCTGGGCAGAAGATGGAAACAGAGATTTCTGCCAAGAAGATCGAAAGAGGGCCAACGGGTGCATGAACACTTGTTCACCGTCATTAAGTCTCAGGCCAATGCAAATGCAAACTGCAAGGGCACAGCAGCTCACTGTGGTCAGAATGGCTATAAGGAAGCAGACAGGAAGCCACAAGTGTCAGAGAGGAGGTGGAGAGAAGGGAAGCCTCCTGCACCGTTGGTGGGAGTGCAGACCGGTGCAGCCACTACGCCAAGCGGTGTGGAACTGCCTCAGAACTTGAAGAATCCATGTCCCATATGATCCAGCTATTCCTCTGCGGCGTGTTGATCCAAAGAACTCGGAAACACTCCTGCATAAAGACATGTCCACCGCTGAGTTCACCACAGCGTCGCTCCCACTACCCAAGACTTGGAAGCCTCCCTGGAGCCCAGCAAGGGACCAGTGCAGAAGGAAGATGGGCTATAGCCACGCAATGGCATACCAGTCAGCCGGAACCAAGGATGCAATCCAGCCATTTGTGACCACCAGAATGGCTGTGAGGGTTTTAGGGAAGTGAAACAAGCCCCAGGGAGCAAGGCAAGTACCGTAGGACCTCACTTAAGAGGAGAGGAAAAAACAAGCGGTCAGGAACAGGTGGCACGGGACCTGTGATTGGGGGTTCCCAGAGACAAAGCGGGGAGGTGTGAGAGGGTGAAACAGATGATGAGGCACAAGTGTGTGGTGAGGGCCTGCTATTAGGCTTACGCAGGGGAAGATGATGTAAGCTACACGGAAGTCTACATCGATGAGGATGCAAATCGGAAAGATATAGGATGTTCTAATGCAGGGTTGCGGCAATAAATTCACCTCAAAGCAAAAATCCAAAATGGGGTCCAGAATGACGGCATAAAGCTTTGGGGCTGAAAGAGATTAGAGAAGGTGAACTTCCAAGGCTGGAAAATCACCTCAAAATGCGTACTGATGCTACAGAAAGGTAGACCATTCCAAATAGATGAAGAGCAATGCTACCCACAGCACATGCTGCCTGCGAAACCCATGCACCCACGGAAAAGGTTACCGTGCAGGATGTTGCTACTAATCACCTTCACGAATAATCCAAACAGGCCCACGTGTTCCCAAGCTCAGGCAAAAGGTTGGTCCAAAAGTCCAATTCAGGGCCGGCCCTGTGGCGGAGCGGGTAAGCGCCCACGTTCCACTTGGCCGGCCCAGGCCTCACTGTTTCACATCATGGGTGCAGATCACATTAGCAGTGTTAGGAAATATAGATTTCATGGTACGGTGCAGACAGGGATCATAAACTAAGTAGCAATGGTGAGGTCACCTTCTCAATACGCACCAGAAAAAGAACCGTGAGGCTTTTACAATCCATGAACGCATCTGGTACACTTCCCCGAAGGAAGCAGGAAGGAAAACATGGGACCTGCCTAGGTGGAATCGGCAGAGTGCTAGGAGATGACACGATCATTGCGCATCAGAGGATTGCCCGGGCAACTTCAACCTGGGAGGGAGTCCAGGACTTTCTCTGGGGAACGTCCACCCACTTGGCCATCTACATAAAATGTAAGAGGTGAAACCCAGGATAATCTTACAGGACAGAAACCAGTGTCTAGAGAGAATGTAGCAGGCCTTCCAAAGTTCGAGGGGCAAGACAGAAACCGACAAGAAATCGAGAAAAAGGAAAACTATCCTACCTGGAAAGGGTGAGGAGTCAGACTGGCCTGAGATGGCTCTGAAACTCTGTGTGCACGCAGGTTGTCAGGACAACTTCGAATTTTGAGGTTGTTTATGACATCACGAGGATCATGTCCGCCAAGATGGCCACACGGTTACAGACCGAGGATTGGCCTAGGCTAGGCTATTAAAGGGAGGGATACCCAGAAACAGCTTTGAGAAACAGAAAGCGGACACAGAAACTGGAAGGCATAAAACAGACGCTGATTCGAGGGGTAAGAAAAGGATCCTTGGCAAGAAGCGAGAATAGAGGGACAAGCCCCGAGAGGAGAACGTTGTCATCTATTCAAGTCTATGGGGAGGCCATGCTGATTCAAGCTTGCAACTTGATTGGAAGCAAGAGGCCGGACTTGGGCCTTATCAGACCTACGTGGTCCTTCTGCCTTAAGCATAAGCCAAAGTCAAGAATGAGGTCTTGAGGACGTTGAAGAGAAGCCTCGATGCCTCCTTTCCTAGGCCCCTGGCATTCTTTGCAGATCAGTCTCACTTTCCATAGCTCTGGCGTCACGGGGGCCCACTGGGTACATGCTAATGTGTCCCAAGACATGTCTTGGAAGCCTTGAAGGAATGGAGCCCTGTCACGCTTGGGCTATGTCTCTTTGTTTGGAAGTGCTCTACAAGGGTGCTGAAAAGCACCCTTTTCCACAGGCCTTCGTTCCTTCGTGAAGGCTGCCCTCCCAGGCTAGTGTGCTCAGTTTGCCTCCATCGAAATTCTCTCCCCCTACCTCTTGCCGTAGAAGGATTATGGATTATGTGTTTTGACACCACATGTAAGGAAGTGGGCTGAAAATGAGAACATTACAATTCTGTTTCAAGAAAAATAAACAGGCCTGGGCTGAGGATGTAAGGCAACCAAATGGCACAGCCTATAGTAATAAAGGAAGCCCGTATCTAGACGGCACCTGGGGGAACGTTCCAGGATCAGGGGTGAAGTTCGAAACTTCCCAAATCCGGAAAGGAGACAGAAAAATATCTTTCCTGGAGAGAGGGATTCATCAGACTCGTCTAATTTGTCTTGGAAACATTGTGTCCGTGAAGGGGGATGCCAGGACCACCTCGAGTTTGGAGTTTCTGACCTCAGGATGTCAAA
This sequence comes from Equus asinus, assembly GCF_041296235.1. Taxonomy (NCBI): domain Eukaryota; kingdom Metazoa; phylum Chordata; class Mammalia; order Perissodactyla; family Equidae; genus Equus; species Equus asinus. The sequence continues at coordinate 5,528,538 of NC_091790.1, read as the reverse complement.
CCAACCCAGATGACCACGTGTTCCCAGTGCTTAGTTTGACCCAGGCTAGGACAGCAAAGACTCCTTCAAGTGACCGGTGCAAATTCAAAGACAACAACCAAGAGTCACGAAAGCACTCACACCTCGGCCTAGAGAACATACGGTGATTCCAGAAATGCCAAACGAATCACTTGGAATGAAGGGGAACGGACTGATAAGCATGTCTAAGGGGGATAGCTGAGAAATACCATGACGATTCTCCTATGGAAAAGAGACAAAGGTCCCAGAAAATGGAAGGCGAACAGAAATCACCCCTGGATAATCCACAATGAAAGATGATGTCCGTCTTTAGACAGACTCTGCTGGAACGTTTGAAAGGCAGAGAAATTCACAAGCCAAAAGACGGCAGCGAAGGTCAAGGCTGGGCTAAGTGGGAAGGGTGAGTTATGAGACTGCTCCAAGCGGGCCAGGAAACCGTGTGTCCGTGAAGCTTGCCGGGACAGCAGAGACACGATTCTGACAAATCCTCTGACATCGCAGTGGACCCGAAAAACAACCTGGCCTCATCTACACAGTGCCAGACTTGGGCTCAAGTAGCATATTCAAGTCCCATTGCCCTCAACTGCAGGTTGCCAACGGAACATGAAAGGGGCCGGCCGGTGGTGCAGCGGTGAGGTCCGCACCTTCTGGGTCGGTGGCCCGGGGTGGGCCGGGTGGACCCTCGGGTGAGCCTGCTCACCACTGCTTCAGGCATTCTGGGGCAGGCGTCCGAGGTAGTGTAGAGGCAGATGGGAAGGGACGTTAGACAGGGCCAGACTTCCACAGCAAAGACAGGAGCATTGCCAGCAGATGTGAGCTCAGCGATGCACTTCTGCCAGAACAAAACCGATTCAAAGTTGCAAAGCATAGAGAAACTGAAGCTGAAAAGAAAAAGTGAAAAACTGCATGCCAGTGAGAAGGATGAGATCTCTATGAAGAAACTTAGCAAAACAGGTGAAAGCCATGGCAATGGAAAACTAACAAACGTTGGGGGAAAGAAATTCAAGAGGACACAAGGAGAAAGAAGGAGATTCCAGGATCTAGGAGTGGAAGCAGCAACACACTGGAAACGTCCCTACCAGAGCAAGGAATCTCTGGATTCCATGCAATCCCAGTCAAAGTTGCAGCAATGTTTCCCACAGAGACAGAAGAGGGAATCCTGAAGTTTCTAGCCAGCAACAAGAGACCCTGACTAGGCAAAGGAATCCTCAGGAAAACGAAAAAAGCAGGACGTGGCACACTTTCCGATTTCAACATATAGGACGAAGCACTAGGTACCGAGACGGCACAGTCTGGGCCCCAAAACAGGCACACAGACCCATGCAACAGAATCGAGAACGCAGAGCCCAACTCAAACGTACATGGACAGCCCATTTTCGACCAGGGAGCCAAGAGGAGACAGCGGAGAAAGGAGAGCCTCTACCATAAACGGTGCTGGGAAGCCTGCACAGCCACATGGAACACAACGAGAGTACACCATGATGTTACACCTGGCACACACACCACCTGAAATGGATCAAAGCCTTGAATGGCAGACTTGAAACCGTGAACCTTGTAGCAGAAGACCTAGGCAGAGTGCTCTTTGCCATCTGTCTGAGCCGCCTGTTTGGAAGAAGCAAGTCCGACTGGGCCAGGGCAACCAAGTCAACAAGAAACCAACGGGACCACGTCAAATGCGGACGCTTCTGGCCAGTGAAGGAAACCATCGACTGAATGCAAAGATAGCACAACGACTGGGGGAGGATGTTTGCAAACCACACATCGGACAAGGGGTGGAAAGCCCAAAGATGCAATCAACTCGCACGTCCCCAGAAGAAAAAAAAAAACAACAAGCCAATGAAAACCTGGGCAGAAGATGGAAACAGAGATTTCTGCCAAGAAGATCGAAAGAGGGCCAACGGGTGCATGAACACTTGTTCACCGTCATTAAGTCTCAGGCCAATGCAAATGCAAACTGCAAGGGCACAGCAGCTCACTGTGGTCAGAATGGCTATAAGGAAGCAGACAGGAAGCCACAAGTGTCAGAGAGGAGGTGGAGAGAAGGGAAGCCTCCTGCACCGTTGGTGGGAGTGCAGACCGGTGCAGCCACTACGCCAAGCGGTGTGGAACTGCCTCAGAACTTGAAGAATCCATGTCCCATATGATCCAGCTATTCCTCTGCGGCGTGTTGATCCAAAGAACTCGGAAACACTCCTGCATAAAGACATGTCCACCGCTGAGTTCACCACAGCGTCGCTCCCACTACCCAAGACTTGGAAGCCTCCCTGGAGCCCAGCAAGGGACCAGTGCAGAAGGAAGATGGGCTATAGCCACGCAATGGCATACCAGTCAGCCGGAACCAAGGATGCAATCCAGCCATTTGTGACCACCAGAATGGCTGTGAGGGTTTTAGGGAAGTGAAACAAGCCCCAGGGAGCAAGGCAAGTACCGTAGGACCTCACTTAAGAGGAGAGGAAAAAACAAGCGGTCAGGAACAGGTGGCACGGGACCTGTGATTGGGGGTTCCCAGAGACAAAGCGGGGAGGTGTGAGAGGGTGAAACAGATGATGAGGCACAAGTGTGTGGTGAGGGCCTGCTATTAGGCTTACGCAGGGGAAGATGATGTAAGCTACACGGAAGTCTACATCGATGAGGATGCAAATCGGAAAGATATAGGATGTTCTAATGCAGGGTTGCGGCAATAAATTCACCTCAAAGCAAAAATCCAAAATGGGGTCCAGAATGACGGCATAAAGCTTTGGGGCTGAAAGAGATTAGAGAAGGTGAACTTCCAAGGCTGGAAAATCACCTCAAAATGCGTACTGATGCTACAGAAAGGTAGACCATTCCAAATAGATGAAGAGCAATGCTACCCACAGCACATGCTGCCTGCGAAACCCATGCACCCACGGAAAAGGTTACCGTGCAGGATGTTGCTACTAATCACCTTCACGAATAATCCAAACAGGCCCACGTGTTCCCAAGCTCAGGCAAAAGGTTGGTCCAAAAGTCCAATTCAGGGCCGGCCCTGTGGCGGAGCGGGTAAGCGCCCACGTTCCACTTGGCCGGCCCAGGCCTCACTGTTTCACATCATGGGTGCAGATCACATTAGCAGTGTTAGGAAATATAGATTTCATGGTACGGTGCAGACAGGGATCATAAACTAAGTAGCAATGGTGAGGTCACCTTCTCAATACGCACCAGAAAAAGAACCGTGAGGCTTTTACAATCCATGAACGCATCTGGTACACTTCCCCGAAGGAAGCAGGAAGGAAAACATGGGACCTGCCTAGGTGGAATCGGCAGAGTGCTAGGAGATGACACGATCATTGCGCATCAGAGGATTGCCCGGGCAACTTCAACCTGGGAGGGAGTCCAGGACTTTCTCTGGGGAACGTCCACCCACTTGGCCATCTACATAAAATGTAAGAGGTGAAACCCAGGATAATCTTACAGGACAGAAACCAGTGTCTAGAGAGAATGTAGCAGGCCTTCCAAAGTTCGAGGGGCAAGACAGAAACCGACAAGAAATCGAGAAAAAGGAAAACTATCCTACCTGGAAAGGGTGAGGAGTCAGACTGGCCTGAGATGGCTCTGAAACTCTGTGTGCACGCAGGTTGTCAGGACAACTTCGAATTTTGAGGTTGTTTATGACATCACGAGGATCATGTCCGCCAAGATGGCCACACGGTTACAGACCGAGGATTGGCCTAGGCTAGGCTATTAAAGGGAGGGATACCCAGAAACAGCTTTGAGAAACAGAAAGCGGACACAGAAACTGGAAGGCATAAAACAGACGCTGATTCGAGGGGTAAGAAAAGGATCCTTGGCAAGAAGCGAGAATAGAGGGACAAGCCCCGAGAGGAGAACGTTGTCATCTATTCAAGTCTATGGGGAGGCCATGCTGATTCAAGCTTGCAACTTGATTGGAAGCAAGAGGCCGGACTTGGGCCTTATCAGACCTACGTGGTCCTTCTGCCTTAAGCATAAGCCAAAGTCAAGAATGAGGTCTTGAGGACGTTGAAGAGAAGCCTCGATGCCTCCTTTCCTAGGCCCCTGGCATTCTTTGCAGATCAGTCTCACTTTCCATAGCTCTGGCGTCACGGGGGCCCACTGGGTACATGCTAATGTGTCCCAAGACATGTCTTGGAAGCCTTGAAGGAATGGAGCCCTGTCACGCTTGGGCTATGTCTCTTTGTTTGGAAGTGCTCTACAAGGGTGCTGAAAAGCACCCTTTTCCACAGGCCTTCGTTCCTTCGTGAAGGCTGCCCTCCCAGGCTAGTGTGCTCAGTTTGCCTCCATCGAAATTCTCTCCCCCTACCTCTTGCCGTAGAAGGATTATGGATTATGTGTTTTGACACCACATGTAAGGAAGTGGGCTGAAAATGAGAACATTACAATTCTGTTTCAAGAAAAATAAACAGGCCTGGGCTGAGGATGTAAGGCAACCAAATGGCACAGCCTATAGTAATAAAGGAAGCCCGTATCTAGGCGGCACCTGGGGAAACTTTCCAGGATCAGGGGTGAAGTTCGAAACTTCCCAAATCCGGAAAGGAGACAGAAAAATATCTTTCCTGGAGAGAGGGATTCATCAGACTCGTCTAATTTGTCTTGCAAACATTGTGTCCGTGAAGGGGGATGTCAGAACCACCTCGAATTTGGAGTTTCCGACCTCAGGATGTCAAACCAACCCAGATGACCACGTGTTCCCAGTGCTTAGTTTGACCCAGGCTAGGACAGCAAAGACTCCTTCAAGTGACCGGTGCAAATTCAAAGACAACAACCAAGAGTCACGAAAGCACTCACACCTCGGCCTAGAGAACATACGGTGATTCCAGAAATGCCAAACGAATCACTTGGAATGAAGGGGAACGGACTGATAAGCATGTCTAAGGGGGATAGCTGAGAAATACCATGACGATTCTCCTATGGAAAAGAGACAAAGGTCCCAGAAAATGGAAGGCGAACAGAAATCACACCTGGATAATCCACAATGAAAGATGATGTCCGTCTTTAGACAGACTCTGCTGGAACGTTTGAAAGGCAGAGAAATTCACAAGCCAAAAGACGGCAGCGAAGGTCAAGGCTGGGCTAAGTGGGAAGGGTGAGTTATGAGACTGCTCCAAGCGGGCCAGGAAACCGTGTGTCCGTGAAGCTTGCCGGGACAGCAGAGACACGATTCTGACAAATCCTCTGACATCGCAGTGGACCCGAAAAACAACCTGGCCTCATCTACACAGTGCCAGACTTGGGCTCAAGTAGCATATTCAAGTCCCATTGCCCTCAACTGCAGGTTGCCAACGGAACATGAAAGGGGCCGGCCGGTGGTGCAGCGGTGAGGTCCGCACCTTCTGGGTCGGTGGCCCGGGGTGGGCCGGGTGGACCCTCGGGTGAGCCTGCTCACCACTGCTTCAGGCCTTCTGGGGCAGGCGTCCGAGGTAGTGTAGAGGCAGATGGGAAGGGACGTTAGACAGGGCCAGACTTCCACAGCAAATACAGGAGCATTGCCAGCAGATGTGAGCTCAGCGATGCACTTCTGCCAGAACAAAACCGATTCGAAGTTGCAAAGCATAGAGAAACTGAAGCTGAAAAGAAAAAGTGAAAAACTGCATGCCAGTGAGAAGGATGAGATCTCTATGAAGAAACTTAGCAAAACAGGTGAAAGCCATGGCAATGGAAAACTAACAAACGTTGGGGGAAAGAAATTCAAGAGGACACAAGGAGAAAGAAGGAGATTCCAGGATCTAGGAGTGGAAGCAGCAACACACTGGAAACGTCCCTACCAGAGCAAGGAATCTCTGGATTCCATGCAATCCCAGTCAAAGTTGCAGCAATGTTTCCCACAGAGACAGAAGAGGGAATCCTGAAGTTTCTAGCCAGCAACAAGAGACCCTGACTAGGCAAAGGAATCCTCAGGAAAACGAAAAAAGCAGGACGTGGCACACTTTCCGATTTCAACATATAGGACGAAGCACTAGGTACCGAGACGGCACAGTCTGGGCCCCAAAACAGGCACACAGACCCATGCAACAGAATCGAGAACGCAGAGCCCAACTCAAACGTACATGGACAGCCCATTTTCGACCAGGGAGCCAAGAGGAGACAGCGGAGAAAGGAGAGCCTCTACCATAAACGGTGCTGGGAAGCCTGCACAGCCACATGGAACACAACGAGAGTACACCATGATGTTACACCTGGCACACACACCACCTGAAATGGATCAAAGCCTTGAATGGCAGACTTGAAACCGTGAACCTAGTAGCAGAAGACCTAGGCAGAGTGCTCTTTGCCATCTGTCTGAGCCGCCTGTTTGGAAGAAGCAAGTCCGACTGGGCCAGGGCAACCAAGTCAACAAGAAACCAACGGGACCACGTCAAATGCGGACGCTTCTGGCCAGTGAAGGAAACCATCGACTGAATGGAAAGATAGCACAACGACTGGGGGAGGATGTTTGCAAACCACACATCGGACAAGGGGTGGAAAGCCCAAAGATGCAATCAACTCGCACGTCCCCAGAAGAAAAAAAAAAACAACAAGCCAATGAAAACCTGGGCAGAAGATGGAAACAGAGATTTCTGCCAAGAAGATCGAAAGAGGGCCAACGGGTGCATGAACACTTGTTCACCGTCATTAAGTCTCAGGCCAATGCAAATGCAAACTGCAAGGGCACAGCAGCTCACTGTGGTCAGAATGGCTATAAGGAAGCAGACAGGAAGCCACAAGTGTCAGAGAGGAGGTGGAGAGAAGGGAAGCCTCCTGCACCGTTGGTGGGAGTGCAGACCGGTGCAGCCACTACGCCAAGCGGTGTGGAACTGCCTCAGAACTTGAAGAATCCATGTCCCATATGATCCAGCTATTCCTCTGCGGCGTGTTGATCCAAAGAACTCGGAAACACTCCTGCATAAAGACATGTCCACCGCTGAGTTCACCACAGCGTCGCTCCCACTACCCAAGACTTGGAAGCCTCCCTGGAGCCCAGCAAGGGACCAGTGCAGAAGGAAGATGGGCTATAGCCACGCAATGGCATACCAGTCAGCCGGAACCAAGGATGCAATCCAGCCATTTGTGACCACCAGAATGGCTGTGAGGGTTTTAGGGAAGTGAAACAAGCCCCAGGGAGCAAGGCAAGTACCGTAGGACCTCACTTAAGAGGAGAGGAAAAAACAAGCGGTCAGGAACAGGTGGCACGGGACCTGTGATTGGGGGTTCCCAGAGACAAAGCGGGGAGGTGTGAGAGGGTGAAACAGATGATGAGGCACAAGTGTGTGGTGAGGGCCTGCTATTAGGCTTACGCAGGGGAAGATGATGTAAGCTACACGGAAGTCTACATCGATGAGGATGCAAATCGGAAAGATATAGGATGTTCTAATGCAGGGTTGCGGCAATAAATTCACCTCAAAGCAAAAATCCAAAATGGGGTCCAGAATGACGGCATAAAGCTTTGGGGCTGAAAGAGATTAGAGAAGGTGAACTTCCAAGGCTGGAAAATCACCTCAAAATGCGTACTGATGCTACAGAAAGGTAGACCATTCCAAATAGATGAAGAGCAATGCTACCCACAGCACATGCTGCCTGCGAAACCCATGCACCCACGGAAAAGGTTACCGTGCAGGATGTTGCTACTAATCACCTTCACGAATAATCCAAACAGGCCCACGTGTTCCCAAGCTCAGGCAAAAGGTTGGTCCAAAAGTCCAATTCAGGGCCGGCCCTGTGGCGGAGCGGGTAAGCGCCCACGTTCCACTTGGCCGGCCCAGGCCTCACTGTTTCACATCATGGGTGCAGATCACATTAGCAGTGTTAGGAAATATAGATTTCATGGTACGGTGCAGACAGGGATCATAAACTAAGTAGCAATGGTGAGGTCACCTTCTCAATACGCACCAGAAAAAGAACCGTGAGGCTTTTACAATCCATGAACGCATCTGGTACACTTCCCCGAAGGAAGCAGGAAGGAAAACATGGGACCTGCCTAGGTGGAATCGGCAGAGTGCTAGGAGATGACACGATCATTGCGCATCAGAGGATTGCCCGGGCAACTTCAACCTGGGAGGGAGTCCAGGACTTTCTCTGGGGAACGTCCACCCACTTGGCCATCTACATAAAATGTAAGAGGTGAAACCCAGGATAATCTTACAGGACAGAAACCAGTGTCTAGAGAGAATGTAGCAGGCCTTCCAAAGTTCGAGGGGCAAGACAGAAACCGACAAGAAATCGAGAAAAAGGAAAACTATCCTACCTGGAAAGGGTGAGGAGTCAGACTGGCCTGAGATGGCTCTGAAACTCTGTGTGCACGCAGGTTGTCAGGACAACTTCGAATTTTGAGGTTGTTTATGACATCACGAGGATCATGTCCGCCAAGATGGCCACACGGTTACAGACCGAGGATTGGCCTAGGCTAGGCTATTAAAGGGAGGGATACCCAGAAACAGCTTTGAGAAACAGAAAGCGGACACAGAAACTGGAAGGCATAAAACAGACGCTGATTCGAGGGGTAAGAAAAGGATCCTTGGCAAGAAGCGAGAATAGAGGGACAAGCCCCGAGAGGAGAACGTTGTCATCTATTCAAGTCTATGGGGAGGCCATGCTGATTCAAGCTTGCAACTTGATTGGAAGCAAGAGGCCGGACTTGGGCCTTATCAGACCTACGTGGTCCTTCTGCCTTAAGCATAAGCCAAAGTCAAGAATGAGGTCTTGAGGACGTTGAAGAGAAGCCTCGATGCCTCCTTTCCTAGGCCCCTGGCATTCTTTGCAGATCAGTCTCACTTTCCATAGCTCTGGCGTCACGGGGGCCCACTGGGTACATGCTAATGTGTCCCAAGACATGTCTTGGAAGCCTTGAAGGAATGGAGCCCTGTCACGCTTGGGCTATGTCTCTTTGTTTGGAAGTGCTCTACAAGGGTGCTGAAAAGCACCCTTTTCCACAGGCCTTCGTTCCTTCGTGAAGGCTGCCCTCCCAGGCTAGTGTGCTCAGTTTGCCTCCATCGAAATTCTCTCCCCCTACCTCTTGCCGTAGAAGGATTATGGATTATGTGTTTTGACACCACATGTAAGGAAGTGGGCTGAAAATGAGAACATTACAATTCTGTTTCAAGAAAAATAAACAGGCGTGGGCTGAGGATGTAAGGCAACCAAATGGCACAGCCTATAGTAATAAAGGAAGCCCGTATCTAGACGGCACCTGGGGGAACGTTCCAGGATCAGGGGTGAAGTTCGAAACTTCCCAAATCCGGAAAGGAGACAGAAAAATATCTTTCCTGGAGAGAGGGATTCATCAGATTCGTCTAATTTGTCTTGGAAACATTGTGTCCGTGAAGGGGGATGCCAGGACCACCTCGAGTTTGGAGTTTCTGACCTCAGGATGTCAAACCAACCCAGATGACCACGTGTTCCCAGTGCTTAGTTTGACCCAGGCTAGGACAGCAAAGACTCCTTCAAGTGACCGGTGCAAATTCAAAGACAACAACCAAGAGTCACGAAAGCACTCACACCTCGGCCTAGAGAACATACGGTGATTCCAGAAATGCCAAACGAATCACTTGGAATGAAGGGGAACGGACTGATAAGCATGTCTAAGGGGGATAGCTGAGAAATACCATGACGATTCTCCTATGGAAAAGAGACAAAGGTCCCAGAAAATGGAAGGCGAACAGAAATCACCCCTGGATAATCCACAATGAAAGATGATGTCCGTCTTTAGACAGACTCTGCTGGAACGTTTGAAAGGCAGAGAAATTCACAAGCCAAAAGACGGCAGCGAAGGTCAAGGCTGGGCTAAGTGGGAAGGGTGAGTTATGAGACTGCTCCAAGCGGGCCAGGAAACCGTGTGTCCGTGAAGCTTGCCGGGACAGCAGAGACACGATTCTGACAAATCCTCTGACATCGCAGTGGACCCGAAAAACAACCTGGCCTCATCTACACAGTGCCAGACTTGGGCTCAAGTAGCATATTCAAGTCCCATTGCCCTCAACTGCAGGTTGCCAACGGAACATGAAAGGGGCCGGCCGGTGGTGCAGCGGTGAGGTCCGCACCTTCTGGGTCGGTGGCCCGGGGTGGGCCGGGTGGAACCTCGGGTGAGCCTGCTCACCACTGCTTCAGGCCTTCTGGGGCAGGCGTCCGAGGTAGTGTAGAGGCAGATGGGAAGGGACGTTAGACAGGGCCAGACTTCCACAGCAAAGACAGGAGCATTGCCAGCAGATGTGAGCTCAGCGATGCACTTCTGCCAGAACAAAACCGATTCGAAGTTGCAAAGCATAGAGAAACTGAAGCTGAAAAGAAAAAGTGAAAAACTGCATGCCAGTGAGAAGGATGAGATCTCTATGAAGAAACTTAGCAAAACAGGTGAAAGCCATGGCAATGGAAAACTAACAAACGTTGGGGGAAAGAAATTCAAGAGGACACAAGGAGAAAGAAGGAGATTCCAGGATCTAGGAGTGGAAGCAGCAACACACTGGAAACGTCCCTACCAGAGCAAGGAATCTCTGGATTCCATGCAATCCCAGTCAAAGTTGCAGCAATGTTTCCCACAGAGACAGAAGAGGGAATCCTGAAGTTTCTAGCCAGCAACAAGAGACCCTGACTAGGCAAAGGAATCCTCAGGAAAACGAAAAAAGCAGGACGTGGCACACTTTCCGATTTCAACATATAGGACGAAGCACTAGGTACCGAGACGGCACAGTCTGGGCCCCAAAACAGGCACACAGACCCATGCAACAGAATCGAGAACGCAGAGCCCAACTCAAACGTACATGGACAGCCCATTTTCGACCAGGGAGCCAAGAGGAGACAGCGGAGAAAGGAGAGCCTCTACCATAAACGGTGCTGGGAAGCCTGCACAGCCACATGGAACACAACGAGAGTACACCATGATGTTACACCTGGCACACACACCACCTGAAATGGATCAAAGCCTTGAATGGCAGACTTGAAACCGTGAACCTAGTAGCAGAAGACCTAGGCAGAGTGCTCTTTGCCATCTGTCTGAGCCGCCTGTTTGGAAGAAGCAAGTCCGACTGGGCCAGGGCAACCAAGTCAACAAGAAACCAACGGGACCACGTCAAATGCGGACGCTTCTGGCCAGTGAAGGAAACCATCGACTGAATGGAAAGATAGCACAACGACTGGGGGAGGATGTTTGCAAACCACACATCGGACAAGGGGTGGAAAGCCCAAAGATGCAATCAACTCGCACGTCCCCAGAAGAAAAAAAAAAACAACAAGCCAATGAAAACCTGGGCAGAAGATGGAAACAGAGATTTCTGCCAAGAAGATCGAAAGAGGGCCAACGGGTGCATGAACACTTGTTCACCGTCATTAAGTCTCAGGCCAATGCAAATGCAAACTGCAAGGGCACAGCAGCTCACTGTGGTCAGAATGGCTATAAGGAAGCAGACAGGAAGCCACAAGTGTCAGAGAGGAGGTGGAGAGAAGGGAAGCCTCCTGCACCGTTGGTGGGAGTGCAGACCGGTGCAGCCACTACGCCAAGCGGTGTGGAACTGCCTCAGAACTTGAAGAATCCATGTCCCATATGATCCAGCTATTCCTCTGCGGCGTGTTGATCCAAAGAACTCGGAAACACTCCTGCATAAAGACATGTCCACCGCTGAGTTCACCACAGCGTCGCTCCCACTACCCAAGACTTGGAAGCCTCCCTGGAGCCCAGCAAGGGACCAGTGCAGAAGGAAGATGGGCTATAGCCACGCAATGGCATACCAGTCAGCCGGAACCAAGGATGCAATCCAGCCATTTGTGACCACCAGAATGGCTGTGAGGGTTTTAGGGAAGTGAAACAAGCCCCAGGGAGCAAGGCAAGTACCGTAGGACCTCACTTAAGAGGAGAGGAAAAAACAAGCGGTCAGGAACAGGTGGCACGGGACCTGTGATTGGGGGTTCCCAGAGACAAAGCGGGGAGGTGTGAGAGGGTGAAACAGATGATGAGGCACAAGTGTGTGGTGAGGGCCTGCTATTAGGCTTACGCAGGGGAAGATGATGTAAGCTACACGGAAGTCTACATCGATGAGGATGCAAATCGGAAAGATATAGGATGTTCTAATGCAGGGTTGCGGCAATAAATTCACCTCAAAGCAAAAATCCAAAATGGGGTCCAGAATGACGGCATAAAGCTTTGGGGCTGAAAGAGATTAGAGAAGGTGAACTTCCAAGGCTGGAAAATCACCTCAAAATGCGTACTGATGCTACAGAAAGGTAGACCATTCCAAATAGATGAGGAGCAATGCTACCCACAGCACATGCTGCCTGCGAAACCCATGCACCCACGGAAAAGGTTACCGTGCAGGATGTTGCTACTAATCACCTTCACGAATAATCCAAACAGGCCCACGTGTTCCCAAGCTCAGGCAAAAGGTTGGTCCAAAAGTCCAATTCAGGGCCGGCCCTGTGGCGGAGCGGGTAAGCGCCCACGTTCCACTTGGCCGGCCCAGGCCTCACTGTTTCACATCATGGGTGCAGATCACATTAGCAGTGTTAGGAAATATAGATTTCATGGTACGGTGCAGACAGGGATCATAAACTAAGTAGCAATGGTGAGGTCACCTTCTCAATACGCACCAGAAAAAGAACCGTGAGGCTTTTACAATCCATGAACGCATCTGGTACACTTCCCCGAAGGAAGCAGGAAGGAAAACATGGGACCTGCCTAGGTGGAATCGGCAGAGTGCTAGGAGATGACACGATCATTGCGCATCAGAGGATTGCCCGGGCAACTTCAACCTGGGAGGGAGTCCAGGACTTTCTCTGGGGAACGTCCACCCACTTGGCCATCTACATAAAATGTAAGAGGTGAAACCCAGGATAATCTTACAGGACAGAAACCAGTGTCTAGAGAGAATGTAGCAGGCCTTCCAAAGTTCGAGGGGCAAGACAGAAACCGACAAGAAATCGAGAAAAAGGAAAACTATCCTACCTGGAAAGGGTGAGGAGTCAGACTGGCCTGAGATGGCTCTGAAACTCTGTGTGCACGCAGGTTGTCAGGACAACTTCGAATTTTGAGGTTGTTTATGACATCACGAGGATCATGTCCGCCAAGATGGCCACACGGTTACAGACCGAGGATTGGCCTAGGCTAGGCTATTAAAGGGAGGGATACCCAGAAACAGCTTTGAGAAACAGAAAGCGGACACAGAAACTGGAAGGCATAAAACAGACGCTGATTCGAGGGGTAAGAAAAGGATCCTTGGCAAGAAGCGAGAATAGAGGGACAAGCCCCGAGAGGAGAACGTTGTCATCTATTCAAGTCTATGGGGAGGCCATGCTGATTCAAGCTTGCAACTTGATTGGAAGCAAGAGGCCGGACTTGGGCCTTATCAGACCTACGTGGTCCTTCTGCCTTAAGCATAAGCCAAAGTCAAGAATGAGGTCTTGAGGACGTTGAAGAGAAGCCTCGATGCCTCCTTTCCTAGGCCCCTGGCATTCTTTGCAGATCAGTCTCACTTTCCATAGCTCTGGCGTCACGGGGGCCCACTGGGTACATGCTAATGTGTCCCAAGACATGTCTTGGAAGCCTTGAAGGAATGGAGCCCTGTCACGCTTGGGCTATGTCTCTTTGTTTGGAAGTGCTCTACAAGGGTGCTGAAAAGCACCCTTTTCCACAGGCCTTCGTTCCTTCGTGAAGGCTGCCCTCCCAGGCTAGTGTGCTCAGTTTGCCTCCATCGAAATTCTCTCCCCCTACCTCTTGCCGTAGAAGGATTATGGATTATGTGTTTTGACACCACATGTAAGGAAGTGGGCTGAAAATGAGAACATTACAATTCTGTTTCAAGAAAAATAAACAGGCGTGGGCTGAGGATGTAAGGCAACCAAATGGCACAGCCTATAGTAATAAAGGAAGCCCGTATCTAGACGGCACCTGGGGGAACGTTCCAGGATCAGGGGTGAAGTTCGAAACTTCCCAAATCCGGAAAGGAGACAGAAAAATATCTTTCCTGGAGAGAGGAATTCATCAGACTCGTCTAATTTGTCTTGGAAACATTGTGTCCGTGAAGGGGGATGCCAGGACCACCTCGAGTTTGGAGTTTCTGACCTCAGGATGTCAAACCAACCCAGATGACCACGTGTTCCCAGTGCTTAGTTTGACCCAGGCTAGGACAGCAAAGACTCCTTCAAGTGACCGGTGCAAATTCAAAGACAACAACCAAGAGTCACGAAAGCACTCACACCTCGGCCTAGAGAACATACGGTGATTCCAGAAATGCCAAACGAATCACTTGGAATGAAGGGGAACGGACTGATAAGCATGTCTAAGGGGGATAGCTGAGAAATACCATGACGATTCTCCTATGGAAAAGAGACAAAGGTCCCAGAAAATGGAAGGCGAACAGAAATCACCCCTGGATAATCCACAATGAAAGATGATGTCCGTCTTTAGACAGACTCTGCTGGAACGTTTGAAAGGCAGAGAAATTCACAAGCCAAAAGACGGCAGCGAAGGTCAAGGCTGGGCTAAGTGGGAAGGGTGAGTTATGAGACTGCTCCAAGCGGGCCAGGAAACCGTGTGTCCGTGAAGCTTGCCGGGACAGCAGAGACACGATTCTGACAAATCCTCTGACATCGCAGTGGACCCGAAAAACAACCTGGCCTCATCTACACAGTGCCAGACTTGGGCTCAAGTAGCATATTCAAGTCCCATTGCCCTCAACTGCAGGTTGCCAACGGAACATGAAAGGGGCCGGCCGGTGGTGCAGCGGTGAGGTCCGCACCTTCTGGGTCGGTGGCCCGGGGTGGGCCGGGTGGACCCTCGGGTGAGCCTGCTCACCACTGCTTCAGGCCTTCTGGGGCAGGCGTCCGAGGTAGTGTAGAGGCAGATGGGAAGGGACGTTAGACAGGGCCAGACTTCCACAGCAAAGACAGGAGCATTGCCAGCAGATGTGAGCTCAGCGATGCACTTCTGCCAGAACAAAACCGATTCGAAGTTGCAAAGCATAGAGAAACTGAAGCTGAAAAGAAAAAGTGAAAAACTGCATGCCAGTGAGAAGGATGAGATCTCTATGAAGAAACTTAGCAAAACAGGTGAAAGCCATGGCAATGGAAAACTAACAAACGTTGGGGGAAAGAAATTCAAGAGGACACAAGGAGAAAGAAGGAGATTCCAGGATCTAGGAGTGGAAGCAGCAACACACTGGAAACGTCCCTACCAGAGCAAGGAATCTCTGGATTCCATGCAATCCCAGTCAAAGTTGCAGCAATGTTTCCCACAGAGACAGAAGAGGGAATCCTGAAGTTTCTAGCCAGCAACAAGAGACCCTGACTAGGCAAAGGAATCCTCAGGAAAACGAAAAAAGCAGGACGTGGCACACTTTCCGATTTCAACATATAGGACGAAGCACTAGGTACCGAGACGGCACAGTCTGGGCCCCAAAACAGGCACACAGACCCATGCAACAGAATCGAGAACGCAGAGCCCAACTCAAACGTACATGGACAGCCCATTTTCGACCAGGGAGCCAAGAGGAGACAGCGGAGAAAGGAGAGCCTCTACCATAAACGGTGCTGGGAAGCCTGCACAGCCACATGGAACACAACGAGAGTACACCATGATGTTACACCTGGCACACACACCACCTGAAATGGATCAAAGCCTTGAATGGCAGACTTGAAACCGTGAACCTAGTAGCAGAAGACCTAGGCAGAGTGCTCTTTGCCATCTGTCTGAGCCGCCTGTTTGGAAGAAGCAAGTCCGACTGGGCCAGGGCAACCAAGTCAACAAGAAACCAACGGGACCACGTCAAATGCGGACGCTTCTGGCCAGTGAAGGAAACCATCGACTGAATGGAAAGATAGCACAACGACTGGGGGAGGATGTTTGCAAACCACACATCGGACAAGGGGTGGAAAGCCCAAAGATGCAATCAACTCGCACGTCCCCAGAAGAAAAAAAAAAACAACAAGCCAATGAAAACCTGGGCAGAAGATGGAAACAGAGATTTCTGCCAAGAAGATCGAAAGAGGGCCAACGGGTGCATGAACACTTGTTCACCGTCATTAAGTCTCAGGCCAATGCAAATGCAAACTGCAAGGGCACAGCAGCTCACTGTGGTCAGAATGGCTATAAGGAAGCAGACAGGAAGCCACAAGTGTCAGAGAGGAGGTGGAGAGAAGGGAAGCCTCCTGCACCGTTGGTGGGAGTGCAGACCGGTGCAGCCACTACGCCAAGCGGTGTGGAACTGCCTCAGAACTTGAAGAATCCATGTCCCATATGATCCAGCTATTCCTCTGCGGCGTGTTGATCCAAAGAACTCGGAAACACTCCTGCATAAAGACATGTCCACCGCTGAGTTCACCACAGCGTCGCTCCCACTACCCAAGACTTGGAAGCCTCCCTGGAGCCCAGCAAGGGACCAGTGCAGAAGGAAGATGGGCTATAGCCACGCAATGGCATACCAGTCAGCCGGAACCAAGGATGCAATCCAGCCATTTGTGACCACCAGAATGGCTGTGAGGGTTTTAGGGAAGTGAAACAAGCCCCAGGGAGCAAGGCAAGTACCGTAGGACCTCACTTAAGAGGAGAGGAAAAAACAAGCGGTCAGGAACAGGTGGCACGGGACCTGTGATTGGGGGTTCCCAGAGACAAAGCGGGGAGGTGTGAGAGGGTGAAACAGATGATGAGGCACAAGTGTGTGGTGAGGGCCTGCTATTAGGCTTACGCAGGGGAAGATGATGTAAGCTACACGGAAGTCTACATCGATGAGGATGCAAATCGGAAAGATATAGGATGTTCTAATGCAGGGTTGCGGCAATAAATTCACCTCAAAGCAAAAATCCAAAATGGGGTCCAGAATGACGGCATAAAGCTTTGGGGCTGAAAGAGATTAGAGAAGGTGAACTTCCAAGGCTGGAAAATCACCTCAAAATGCGTACTGATGCTACAGAAAGGTAGACCATTCCAAATAGATGAGGAGCAATGCTACCCACAGCACATGCTGCCTGCGAAACCCATGCACCCACGGAAAAGGTTACCGTGCAGGATGTTGCTACTAATCACCTTCACGAATAATCCAAACAGGCCCACGTGTTCCCAAGCTCAGGCAAAAGGTTGGTCCAAAAGTCCAATTCAGGGCCGGCCCTGTGGCGGAGCGGGTAAGCGCCCACGTTCCACTTGGCCGGCCCAGGCCTCACTGTTTCACATCATGGGTGCAGATCACATTAGCAGTGTTAGGAAATATAGATTTCATGGTACGGTGCAGACAGGGATCATAAACTAAGTAGCAATGGTGAGGTCACCTTCTCAATACGCACCAGAAAAAGAACCGTGAGGCTTTTACAATCCATGAACGCATCTGGTACACTTCCCCGAAGGAAGCAGGAAGGAAAACATGGGACCTGCCTAGGTGGAATCGGCAGAGTGCTAGGAGATGACACGATCATTGCGCATCAGAGGATTGCCCGGGCAACTTCAACCTGGGAGGGAGTCCAGGACTTTCTCTGGGGAACGTCCACCCACTTGGCCATCTACATAAAATGTAAGAGGTGAAACCCAGGATAATCTTACAGGACAGAAACCAGTGTCTAGAGAGAATGTAGCAGGCCTTCCAAAGTTCGAGGGGCAACACAGAAACCGACAAGAAATCGAGAAAAAGGAAAACTATCCTACCTGGAAAGGGTGAGGAGTCAGACTGGCCTGAGATGGCTCTGAAACTCTGTGTGCACGCAGGTTGTCAGGACAACTTCGAATTTTGAGGTTGTTTATGACATCACGAGGATCATGTCCGCCAAGATGGCCACACGGTTACAGACCGAGGATTGGCCTAGGCTAGGCTATTAAAGGGAGGGATACCCAGAAACAGCTTTGAGAAACAGAAAGCGGACACAGAAACTGGAAGGCATAAAACAGACGCTGATTCGAGGGGTAAGAAAGGGATCCTTGGCAAGAAGCGAGAATAGAGGGACAAGCCCCGAGAGGAGAACGTTGTCATCTATTCAAGTCTATGGGGAGGCCATGCTGATTCAAGCTTGCAACTTGATTGGAAGCAAGAGGCCGGACTTGGGCCTTATCAGACCTACGTGGTCCTTCTGCCTTAAGCATAAGCCAAAGTCAAGAATGAGGTCTTGAGGACGTTGAAGAGAAGACTCGATGCCTCCTTTCCTAGGCCCCTGGCATTCTTTGCAGATCAGTCTCACTTTCCATAGCTCTGGCGTCACGGGGGCCCACTGGGTACATGCTAATGTGTCCCAAGACATGTCTTGGAAGCCTTGAAGGAATGGAGCCCTGTCACGCTTGGGCTATGTCTCTTTGTTTGGAAGTGCTCTACAAGGGTGCTGAAAGCACCCTTTTCCACAGGCCTTCGTTCCTTCGTGAAGGCTGCCCTCCCAGGCTAGTGTGCTCAGTTTGCCTCCATCGAAATTCTCTCCCCCTACCTCTTGCCGTAGAAGGATTATGGATTATGTGTTTTGACACCACATGTAAGGAAGTGGGCTGAAAATGAGAACATTACAATTCTGTTTCAAGAAAAATAAACAGGCCTGGGCTGAGGATGTAAGGCAACCAAATGGCACAGCCTATAGTAATAAAGGAAGCCCGTATCTAGACGGCACCTGGGGGAACGTTCCAGGATCAGGGGTGAAGTTCGAAACTTCCCAAATCCGGAAAGGAGACAGAAAAATATCTTTCCTGGAGAGAGGAATTCATCAGATTCGTCTAATTTGTCTTGGAAACATTGTGTCCGTGAAGGGGGATGCCAGGACCACCTCGAGTTTGGAGTTTCTGACCTCAGGATGTCAAACCAACCCAGATGACCACGTGTTCCCAGTGCTTAGTTTGACCCAGGCTAGGACAGCAAAGACTCCTTCAAGTGACCGGTGCAAATTCAAAGACAACAACCAAGAGTCACGAAAGCACTCACACCTCGGCCTAGAGAACATACGGTGATTCCAGAAATGCCAAACGAATCACTTGGAATGAAGGGGAACGGACTGATAAGCATGTCTAAGGGGGATAGCTGAGAAATACCATGACGATTCTCCTATGGAAAAGAGACAAAGGTCCCAGAAAATGGAAGGCGAACAGAAATCACCCCTGGAGAATCCACAATGAAAGATGATGTCCGTCTTTAGACAGACTCTGCTGGAACGTTTGAAAGGCAGAGAAATTCACAAGCCAAAAGACGGCAGCGAAGGTCAAGGCTGGGCTAAGTGGGAAGGGTGAGTTATGAGACTGCTCCAAGCGGGCCAGGAAACCGTGTGTCCGTGAAGCTTGCCGGGACAGCAGAGACACGATTCTGACAAATCCTCTGACATCGCAGTGGACCCGAAAAACAACCTGGCCTCATCTACACAGTGCCAGACTTGGGCTCAAGTAGCATATTCAAGTCCCATTGCCCTCAACTGCAGGTTGCCAACGGAACATGAAAGGGGCCGGCCGGTGGTGCAGCGGTGAGGTCCGCACCTTCTGGGTCGGTGGCCCCGGGTGGGCCAGGTGGACCCTCGGGTGAGCCTGCTCACCACTGCTTCAGGCCTTCTGGGGCAGGCGTCCGAGGTAGTGTAGAGGCAGATGGGAAGGGACGTTAGACAGGGCCAGACTTCCACAGCAAAGACAGGAGCATTGCCAGCAGATGTGAGCTCAGCGATGCACTTCTGCCAGAACAAAACCGATTCGAAGTTGCAAAGCATAGAGAGACTGAAGCTGAAAAGAAAAAGTGAAAAACTGCATGCCAGTGAGAAGGATGAGATCTCTATGAAGAAACTTAGCAAAACAGGTGAAAGCCATGGCAATGGAAAACTAACAAACGTTGGGGGAAAGAAATTCAAGAGGACACAAGGAGAAAGAAGGAGATTCCAGGATCTAGGAGTGGAAGCAGCAACACACTGGAAACGTCCCTACCAGAGCAAGGAATCTCTGGATTCCATGCAATCCCAGTCAAAGTTGCAGCAATGTTTCCCACAGAGACAGAAGAGGGAATCCTGAAGCTTCTAGCCAGCAACAAGAGACCCTGACTAGGCAAAGGAATCCTCAGGAAAACGAAAAAAGCAGGACGTGGCACACTTTCCGATTTCAACATATAGGACGAAGCACTAGGTACCGAGACGGCACAGTCTGGGCCCCAAAACAGGCACACAGACCCATGCAACAGAATCGAGAACGCAGAGCCCAACTCAAACGTACATGGACAGCCCATTTTCGACCAGGGAGCCAAGAGGAGACAGCGGAGAAAGGAGAGCCTCTACCATAAACGGTGCTGGGAAGCCTGCACAGCCACATGGAACACAACGAGAGTACACCATGATGTTACACCTGGCACACACACCACCTGAAATGGATCAAAGCCTTGAATGGCAGACTTGAAACCGTGAACCTTGTAGCAGAAGACCTAGGCAGAGTGCTCTTTGCCATCTGTCTGAGCCGCCTGTTTGGAAGAAGCAAGTCCGACAGGGCCAGGGCAACCAAGTCAACAAGAAACCAACGGGACCACGTCAAATGTGGACGCTTCTGGCCAGTGAAGGATACCATCGACTGAATGGAAAGATAGCACAACGACTGGGGGAGGATGTTTGCAAACCACACATCGCACAAGGGGTGGAAAGCCCAAAGATGCAATCAACTCGCACGTCCCCAGAAGAAAAAAAAAGCAACAAGCCAATGAAAACCTGGGCAGAAGATGGAAACAGACATTTCTGCCAAGAAGATCGAAAGAGGGCCAACGGGTGCATGAACACTTGTTCACCGTCATTAAGTCTCAGGCCAATGCAAATGCAAACTGCAAGGGCACAGCAGCTCACTGTGGTCAGAATGGCTATAAGGAAGCAGACAGGAAGCCACAAGTGTCAGAGAGGAGGTGGAGAGAAGGGAAGCCTCCTGCACCGTTGGTGGGAGTGCAGACCGGTGCAGCCACTACGCCAAGCGGTGTGGAACTGCCTCAGAACTTGAAGAATCCATGTCCCATATGATCCAGCTATTCCTCTGCGGCGTGTTGATCCAAAGAACTCGGAAACACTCCTGCATAAAGACATGTCCACCGCTGAGTTCACCACAGCGTCGCTCCCACTACCCAAGACTTGGAAGCCTCCCTGGAGCCCAGCAAGGGACCAGTGCAGAAGGAAGATGGGCTATAGCCACGCAATGGCATACCAGTCAGCCGGAACCAAGGATGCAATCCAGCCATTTGTGACCACCAGAATGGCTGTGAGGGTTTTAGGGAAGTGAAACAAGCCCCAGGGAGCAAGGCAAGTACCGTAGGACCTCACTTAAGAGGAGAGGAAAAAACAAGCGGTCAGGAACAGGTGGCACGGGACCTGTGATTGGGGGTTCCCAGAGACAAAGCGGGGAGGTGTGAGAGGGTGAAACAGATGATGAGGCACAAGTGTGTGGTGAGGGCCTGCTATTAGGCTTACGCAGGGGAAGATGATGTAAGCTACACGGAAGTCTACATCGATGAGGATGCAAATCGGAAAGATATAGGATGTTCTAATGCAGGGTTGTGGCAATAAATTCACCTCAAAGCAAAAATCCAAAATGGGGTCCAGAATGACGGCATAAAGCTTTGGGGCTGAAGGAGATTAGAGAAGGTGAACTTCCAAGGCTGGAAAATCACCTCAAAATGCGTACCGATGCTACAGAAAGGTAGACCATTCCAAATAGATGAAGAGCAATGCTACCCACAGCACATGCTGCCTGCGAAACCCATGCACCCACGGAAAAGGTTACCGTGCAGGATGTTGCTACTAATCACCTTCACGAATAATCCAAACAGGCCCACGTGTTCCCAAGCTCAGGCAAAAGGTTGGTCCAAAAGTCCAATTCAGGGCCGGCCCTGTGGCGGAGCGGGTAAGCGCCCACGTTCCGCTTGGCCGGCCCAGGCCTCACTGTTTCACATCACGGGTGCAGATCACATTAGCAGTGTTAGGAAATATAGATTTCATGGTACGGTGCAGACAGGGATCATAAACTAAGTAGCAATGGTGAGGTCACCTTCTCAATACGCACCAGAAAAAGAACCGTGAGGCTTTTACAATCCATGAACGCATCTGGTACACTTCCCCAAAGGAAGCAGGAAGGAAAACATGGGACCTGCCTAGGTGGAATCGGCAGAGTGCTAGGAGATGACACGATCATTGCGCATCAGAGGATTGCCCGGGCAACTTCAACCTGGGAGGGAGTCCAGGACTTTCTCTGGGGAACGTCCACCCACTTGGCCATCTACATAAAATGTAAGAGGTAAAACCCAGGATAATCTTACAGGACAGAAACCAGTGTCTAGAGAGAATGTAGCAGGCCTTCCAAAGTTCGAGGGGCAAGACAGAAACCGACAAGAAATCGAGAAAAAGGAAAACTATCCTACCTGGAAAGGGTGAGGAGTCAGACTGGCCTGAGATGGCTCTGAAACTCTGTGAGCACGCAGGTTGTCAGGACAACTTCGAATTTTGAGGTTGTTTATGACATCACGAGGATCATGTCCGCCAAGATGGCCACAGGGTTACAGACCGAGGATTGGCCTAGGCTAGGCTATTAAAGGGAGGGATACCCAGAAACAGCTTTGAGAAACAGAAAGCGGACACAGAAACTGGAAGGCATAAAACAGACGCTGATTCGAGGGGTAAGAAAGGGATCCTTGGCAAGAAGCGAGAATAGAGGGACAAGCCCCGAGAGGAGAACGTTGTCATCTATTCAAGTCTTTTTGGAGGCCATGCTGATTCAAGCTTGCAACTTGATTGGAAGCAAGAGGCCGGACTTGGGCCTTATCAGACCTACGTGGTCCTTCTGCCTTAAGCATAAGCCAAAGTCAAGAATGAGGTCTTGAGGAATTTGAAGAGAGGACTCGATGCCTCCTTTCCAAGGCCCCTGGCATTCTTTGCAGATAAGTCTCACTTTCCATAGCTCTGGCGTCACGGGGGCCCACTGGGTACATGCTAATGTGTCCCAAGACATGTCTTGGAAGCCTTGAAGGAATGGAGCCCCGTCACGCTTGGGCTATGTCTCTTTGTTTGGAAGTGCTCTACAAGGGTGCTGAAAAGCACCCTTTTCCACAGGCCTTCGTTCCTTCGTGAAGGCTGCCCTCCCAGGCTAGTGTGCTCAGTTTGCCTCCATCGAAATTCTCTCCCCCTACCTCTTGCCGTAGAAGGATTATGGATTATGTGTTTTGACACCACATGTAAGGAAGTGGGCTGAAAATGAGAACATTACAATTCTGTTTCAAGAAAAATAAACAGGCCTGGGCTGAGGATGTATGGCAAACAAATGGCACAGCCTATAGTAATAAAGGAAGCCCGTATCTAGACGGCACCTGGGGGAACGTTCCAGGATCAGGGGTGAAGTTCGAAACTTCCCAAATCCGGAAAGGAGACAGAAAAATATCTTTCCTGGAGAGAGGAATTCATCAGATTCGTCTAATTTGTCTTGGAAACATTGTGTCCGTGAAGGGGGATGCCAGGACCACCTCGAGTTTGGAGTTTCTGACCTCAGGATGTCAAACCAACCCAGATGACCACGTGTTCCCAGTGCTTAGTTTGACCCAGGCTAGGACAGCAAAGACTCCTTCAAGTGACCGGTGCAAATTCAAAGACAACAACCAAGAGTCACGAAAGCACTCACACCTCGGCCTAGAGAACATACGGTGATTCCAGAAATGCCAAACGAATCACTTGGAATGAAGGGGAACGGACTGATAAGCATGTCTAAGGGGGATAGCTGAGAAATACCATGACGATTCTCCTATGGAAAAGAGACAAAGGTCCCAGAAAATGGAAGGCGAACAGAAATCACCCCTGGATAATCCACAATGAAAGATGATGTCCGTCTTTAGACAGACTCTGCTGGAACGTTTGAAAGGCAGAGAAATTCACAAGCCAAAAGACGGCAGCGAAGGTCAAGGCTGGGCTAAGTGGGAAGGGTGAGTTATGAGACTGCTCCAAGCGGGCCAGGAAACCGTGTGTCCGTGAAGCTTGCCGGGACAGCAGAGACACGATTCTGACAAATCCTCTGACATCGCAGTGGACCCGAAAAACAACCTGGCCTCATCTACACAGTGCCAGACTTGGGCTCAAGTAGCATATTCAAGTCCCATTGCCCTCAACTGCAGGTTGCCAACGGAACATGAAAGGGGCCGGCCGGTGGTGCAGCGGTGAGGTCCGCACCTTCTGGGTCGGTGGGCCGGGTGGACCCTCGGGTGAGCCTGCTCACCACTGCTTCAGGCCTTCTGGGGCAGGCGTCCGAGGTAGTGTAGAGGCAGATGGGAAGGGACGTTAGACAGGGCCAGACTTCCACAGCAAAGACAGGAGCATTGCCAGCAGATGTGAGCTCAGCGATGCACTTCTGCCAGAACAAAACCGATTCAAAGTTGCAAAGCATAGAGAAACTGAAGCTGAAAAGAAAAAGTGAAAAACTGCATGCCAGTGAGAAGGATGAGATCTCTATGAAGAAACTTAGCAAAACAGGTGAAAGCCATGGCAATGGAAAACTAACAAACGTTGGGGGAAAGAAATTCAAGAGGACACAAGGAGAAAGAAGGAGATTCCAGGATCTGGGAGTGGAAGCAGCAACACACTGGAAACGTCCCTACCAGAGCAAGGAATCTCTGGATTCCATGCAATCCCAGTCAAAGTTGCACCAATGTTTCCCACAGAGACAGAAGAGGGAATCCTAAAGCTTCTGGCCAGCAACAAGAGACCCTGACTAGGCAAAGGAATCCTCAGGAAAACGAAAAAAGCAGGACGTGGCACACTTTCCGATTTCAACATATAGGACGAAGCACTAGGTACCGAGACGGCACAGTCTGGGCCCCAAAACAGGCACACAGACCCATGCAACAGAATCGAGAACGCAGAGCCCAACTCAAACGTACATGGACAGCCCATTTTCGACCAGGGAGCCAAGAGGAGACAGCAGAGAAAGGAGAGCCTCTACCAGAAATGGTGCTGGGAAGCCTGCACAGCCACATGGAACACAACGAGAGTACACCATGATGTTACACCTGGCACACACACCACCTGAAATGGATCAAAGCCTTGAATGGCAGACTTGAAACCGTGAACCTTGTAGCAGAAGACCTAGGCAGAGTGCTCTTTGCCATCTGTCTGAGCTGGCTGTTTGGAAGAAGCAAGTCCGACTGGGCCAGGGCAACCAAGTCAACAAGAAACCAACGGGACCACGTCAAATGCGGACGCTTCTGGCCAGTGAAGGAAACCATCGACTGAATGGAAAGATAGCACAACGACTGGGGGAGGATGTTTGCAAACCACACATCGGACAAGGGGTGGAAAGCCCAAAGATGCAATCAACTCGCACGTCCCCAGAAGAAAAAAAAAACAACAAGCCAATGAAAACCTGGGCAGAAGATGGAAACAGAGATTTCTGCCAAGAAGATCGAAAGAGGGTCAACGGGTGCATGAACACTTGTTCACCGTCATTAAGTCTCAGGCCAATGCAAATGCAAACTGCAAGGGCACAGCAGCTCACTGTGGTCAGAATGGCTATAAGGAAGCAGACAGGAAGCCACAAGTGTCAGAGAGGAGGTGGAGAGAAGGGAAGCCTCCTGCACCGTTGGTGGGAGTGCAGACCGGTGCAGCCACTACGCCAAGCGGTGTGGAACTGCCTCAGAACTTGAAGAATCCATGTCCCATATGATCCAGCTATTCCTCTGCGGCGTGTTGATCCAAAGAACTCGGAAACACTCCTGCATAAAGACATGTCCACCGCTGAGTTCACCACAGCGTCGCTCCCACTACCCAAGACGTGGAAGCCTCCCTGGAGCCCAGCAAGGGACCAGTGCAGAAGGAAGATGGGCTATAGCCACGCAATGGCATACCAGTCAGCCGGAACCAAGGATGCACTCCAGCCATTTGTGACCACCAGAATGGCTGTGAGGGTTTTAGAGAAGTGAAACAAGCCCCAGGGAGCAAGGCAAGTACCGTAGGACCTCACTTAAGAGGAGAGGAAAAAACAAGCGGTCAGGAACAGGTGGCACGGGACATTTGATTGGGGGTTCCCAGAGACAAAGCGGGGAGGTGTGAGAGGGTGAAACAGATGATGAGGCACAAGTGTGTGGTGAGGGCCTGCTATTAGGCTTACGCAGGGGAAGATGATGTAAGCTACACGGAAGTCTACATCGATGAGGATGCAAATCGGAAAGATATAGGATGTTCTAATGCAGGGTTGCGGCAATAAATTCACCTCAAAGCAAAAATCCAAAATGGGGTCCAGAATGACGGCATAAAGCTTTGGGGCTGAAAGAGATTAGAGAAGGTGAACTTCCAAGGCTGGAAAATCACCTCAAAATGCGTACTGATGCTACAGAAAGGTAGACCATTCCAAATAGATGAAGAGCAATGCTACCCACAGCACATGCTGCCTGCGAAACCCATGCACCAACGGAAAAGCTTACCGTCCAGGATGTTACTACTAATCACCTTCACGAATAATCCAAACAGGCCCACGTGTTCCCAAGCTCAGGCAAAAGGTTGGTCCAAAAGTCCAATTCAGGGCCGGCCCTGTGGCGGAGCGGGTAAGCGCCCACGTTCCACTTGGCCGGCCCAGGCCTCACTGTTTCACATCACGGGTGCAGATCACATTAGCAGTGTTAGGAAATATAGATTTCATGGTACGGTGCAGACAGGGATCATAAACTAAGTAGCAATGGTGAGGTCACCTTCTCAATACGCACCAGAAAAAGAACCGTGAGGCTTTTACAATCCATGAACGCATCTGGTACACTTCCCCAAAGGAAGCAGGAAGGAAAACATGGGACCTGCCTAGGTGGAATCGGCAGAGTGCTAGGAGATGACACGATCATTGCGCATCAGAGGATTGCCCGGGCAACTTCAACCTGGGAGGGAGTCCAGGACTTTCTCTGGGGAACGTCCACCCACTTGGCCATCTACATAAAATGTAAGAGGTAAAACCCAGGATAATCTTTCAGGACAGAAACCACTGTCTAGAGAGAATGTAGCAGGCCTTCCAAAGTTCGAGGGGCACGACAGAAACCGACAAGAAATCGAGAAAAAGGAAAACTATCCTACCTGGAAAGGGTGAGGAGTCAGACTGGCCTGAGATGGCTCTGAAACTCTGTGTGCACGCAGGTTGTCAGGACAACTTCGAATTTTGAGGTTGTTTATGACATCACGAGGATCATGTCCGCCAAGATGGCCACACGGTTACAGACCGAGGATTGGCCTAGGCTAGGCTATTAAAGGGAGGGATACCCAGAAACAGCTTTGAGAAACAGAAAGCGGACACAGAAACTGGAAGGCATAAAACAGACGCTGATTCGAGGGGTAAGAAAGGGATCCTTGGCAAGAAGCGAGAATAGAGGGACAAGCCCCGAGAGGAGAACGTTGTCATCTATTCAAGTCTATGGGGAGGCCATGCTGATTCAAGCTTGCAACTTGATTGGAAGCAAGAGGCCGGACTTGGGCCTTATCAGACCTACGTGGTCCTTCTGCCTTAAGCATAAGCCAAAGTCAAGAATGAGGTCTTGAGGACGTTGAAGAGAAGACTCGATGCCTCCTTTCCTAGGCCCCTGGCATTCTTTGCAGATCAGTCTCACTTTCCATAGCTCTGGCGTCACGGGGGCCCACTGGGTACATGCTAATGTGTCCCAAGACATGTCTTGGAAGCCTTGAAGGAATGGAGCCCCGTCACGCTTGGGCTATGTCTCTTTGTTTGGAAGTGCTCTACAAGGGTGCTGAAAAGCACCCTTTTCCACAGGCCTTCGTTCCTTCGTGAAGGCTGCCCTCCCAGGCTAGTGTGCTCAGTTTGCCTCCATCGAAATTCTCTCCCCCTACCTCTTGCCGTAGAAGGATTATGGATTATGTGTTTTGACACCACATGTAAGGAAGTGGGCTGAAAATGAGAACATTACAATTCTGTTTCAAGAAAAATAAACAGGCCTGGGCTGAGGATGTAAGGCAAACAAATGGCACAGCCTATAGAAATAAAGGAAGCCCGTATCTAGACGGCACCTGGGGGAACATTCCAGGATCAGGGGTGAAGTTCGAAACTTCCCAAATCCGGAAAGGAGACAGAAAAATATCTTTCCTGGAGAGAGGGATTCATCACATTCTTCTAATTTGTCTTGGAAACATTGTTTCCGTGAAGGGGGATGCCAGGACCACCTCGAGTTTGGAGTTTCTGACCTCAGGATGTCAAACCAACCCAGATGACCACGTGTTCCCAGTGCTTAGTTTGACCCAGGCTAGGACAGCAAAGACTCCTTCAAGTGACCGGTGCAAATTCAAAGACAACAACCAAGAGTCACGAAAGCACTCACACCTCGGCCTAGAGAACATACGGTGATTCCAGAAATGCAAAACGAATCACTTGGAATGAAGGGGAACGGACTGATAAGCATGTCTAAGGGGGATAGCTGAGAAATACCATGACGATTCTCCTATGGAAAAGAGACAAAGGTCCCAGAAAATGGAAGGCGAACAGAAATCACCCCTGGAGAATCCACAATGAAAGATGATGTCCGTCTTTAGACAGACTCTGCTGGAACGTTTGAAAGGCAGAGAAATTCACAAGCCAAAAGACGGCAGCGAAGGTCAAGGCTGGGCTAAGTGGGAAGGGTGAGTTATGAGACTGCTCCAAGCGGGCCAGGAAACCGTGTGTCCGTGAAGCTTGCCGGGACAGCAGAGACACGATTCTGACAAATCCTCTGACATCGCAGTGGACCCGAAAAACAACCTGGCCTCATCTACACAGTGCCAGACTTGGGCTCAAGTAGCATATTCAAGTCCCATTGCCCTCAACTGCAGGTTGCCAACGGAACATGAAAGGGGCCGGCCGGTGGTGCAGCGGTGAGGTCCGCACCTTCTGGGTCGGTGGCCCGGGGTGGGCCGGGTGGACCCTCGGGTGAGCCTGCTCACCACTGCTTCAGGCATTCTGGGGCAGGCGTCCGAGGTAGTGTAGAGGCAGATGGGAAGGGACGTTAGACAGGGCCAGACTTCCACAGCAAAGACAGGAGCATTGCCAGCAGATGTGAGCTCAGCGATGCACTTCTGCCAGAACAAAACCGATTCAAAGTTGCAAAGCATAGAGAAACTGAAGCTGAAAAGAAAAAGTGAAAAACTGCATGCCAGTGAGAAGGATGAGATCTCTATGAAGAAACTTAGCAAAACAGGTGAAAGCCATGGCAATGGAAAACTAACAAACGTTGGGGGAAAGAAATTCAAGAGGACACAAGGAGAAAGAAGGAGATTCCAGGATCTGGGAGTGGAAGCAGCAACACACTGGAAACGTCCCTACCAGAGCAAGGAATCTCTGGATTCCATGCAATCCCAGTCAAAGTTGCAGCAATGTTTCCCACAGAGACAGAAGAGGGAATCCTGAAGTTTCTAGCCAGCAACAAGAGACCCTGACTAGGCAAAGGAATCCTCAGGAAAACGAAAAAAGCAGGACGTGGAACACTTTCCGATTTCAACATATAGGACGAAGCACTAGGTACTGAGACGGCACAGTCTGGGCCCCAAAACAGGCACACAGACCCATGCAACAGAATCGAGAACGCAGAGCCCAACTCAAACGTACATGGACAGCCCATTTTCGACCAGGGAGCCAACAGGAGACAGCGGAGAAAGGAGAGCCTCTACCATAAATGGTGCTGGGAAGCCTGCACAGCCACATGGAACACAACGAGAGTACACCATGATGTTACACCTGGCACACACACCACCTGAAATGGATCAAAGCCTTGAATGGCAGACTTGAAACCGTGAACCTTGTAGCAGAAGACCTAGGCAGAGTGCTCTTTGCCATCTGTCTGAGCTGGCTGTTTGGAAGAAGCAAGTCCGACTGGGCCAGGGCAACCAAGTCAACAAGAAACCAATGGGACCACGTCAAATGCGGACGCTTCTGCCCAGTGAAGGAAACCATCGACTGAATGGAAAGATAGCACAACGACTGGGGGAGGATGTTTGCAAACCACACATCGGACAAGGGGTGGAAAGCCCAAAGATGCAATCAACTCGCACGTCCCCAGAAGAAAAAAAAAACAACAAGCCAATGAAAACCTGGGCAGAAGATGGAAACAGAGATTTCTGCCAAGAAGATCGAAAGAGGGTCAACGGGTGCATGAACACTTGTTCACCGTCATTAAGTCTCAGGCCAATGCAAATGCAAACTGCAAGGGCACAGCAGCTCACTGTGGTCAGAATGGCTATAAGGAAGCAGACAGGAAGCCACAAGTGTCAGAGAGGAGGTGGAGAGAAGGGAAGCCTCCTGCACCGTTGGTGGGAGTGCAGACCGGTGCAGCCACTACGCCAAGCGGTGTGGAACTGCCTCAGAACTTGAAGAATCCATGTCCCATATGATCCAGCTATTCCTCTGCGGCGTGTTGATCCAAAGAACTCGGAAACACTCCTGCATAAAGACATGTCCACCGCTGAGTTCACCACAGCGTCGCTCCCACTACCCAAGACGCGGAAGCCTCCCTGGAGCCCAGCAAGGGACCAGTGCAGAAGGAAGATGGGCTATAGCCACGCAATGGCATACCAGTCAGCCGGAACCAAGGATGCACTCCAGCCATTTGTGACCACCAGAATGGCTGTGAGGGTTTTAGAGAAGTGAAACAAGCCCCAGGGAGCAAGGCAAGTACCGTAGGACCTCACTTAAGAGGAGAGGAAAAAACAAGCGGTCAGGAACAGGTGGCACGGGACATTTGATTGGGGGTTCCCAGAGACAAAGCGGGGAGGTGTGAGAGGGTGAAACAGATGATGAGGCACAAGTGTGTGGTGAGGGCCTGCTATTATACTTACGCAGGGGAAGATGATGTAAGCTACACGGAAGTCTAAATCGATGAGGATGCAAATCGGAAAGATATAGGATGTTCTAATGCAGGGTTGCGGCAATAAATTCACCTCAAAGCAAAAATCCAAAATGGGGTCCAGAATGACGGCATAAAGCTTTGGGGCTGAAAGAGATTAGAGAAGGTGAACTTCCAAGGCTGGAAAATCACCTCAAAATGCGTACTGATGCTACAGAAAGGTAGACCATTCCAAATAGATGAAGAGCAATGCTACCCACAGCACATGCTGCCTGCGAAACCCATGCACCAACGGAAAAGCTTACCGTCCAGGATGTTACTACTAATCACCTTCACGAATAATCCAAACAGGCCCACGTGTTCCCAAGCTCAGGCAAAAGGTTGGTCCAAAAGTCCAATTCAGGGCCGGCCCTGTGGCGGAGCGGGTAAGCGCCCACGTTCCACTTGGCCGGCCCAGGCCTCACTGTTTCACATCACGGGTGCAGATCACATTAGCAGTGTTAGGAAATATAGATTTCATGGTACGGTGCAGACAGGGATCATAAACTAAGTAGCAATGGTGAGGTCACCTTCTCAATACGCACCAGAAAAAGAACCGTGAGGCTTTTACAATCCATGAACGCATCTGGTACACTTCCCCGAAGGAAGCAGGAAGGAAAACATGGGACCTGCCTAGGTGGAATCGGCAGAGTGCTAGGAGATGACACGATCATTGCGCATCAGAGGATTGCCCGGGCAACTTCAACCTGGGAGGGAGTCCAGGACTTTCTCTGGGGAACGTCCACCCACTTGGCCATCTACATAAAATGTAAGAGGTAAAACCCAGGATAATCTTTCAGGACAGAAACCACTGTCTAGAGAGAATGTAGCAGGCCTTCCAAAGTTCGAGGGGCAAGACAGAAACCGACAAGAAATCGAGAAAAAGGAAAACTATCCTACCTGGAAAGGGTGAGGAGTCAGACTGGCCTGAGATGGCTCTGAAACTCTGTGTGCACGCAGGTTGTCAGGACAACTTCGAATTTTGAGGTTGTTTATGACATCACGAGGATCATGTCCGCCAAGATGGCCACACGGTTACAGACCGAGGATTGGCCTAGGCTAGGCTATTAAAGGGAGGGATACCCAGAAACAGCTTTGAGAAACAGAAAGCGGACACAGAAACTGGAAGGCATAAAACAGACGCTGATTCGAGGGGTAAGAAAGGGATCCTTGGCAAGAAGCGAGAATAGAGGGACAAGCCCCGAGAGGAGAACGTTGTCATCTATTCAAGTCTATGGGGAGGCCATGCTGATTCAAGCTTGCAACTTGATTGGAAGCAAGAGGCCGGACTTGGGCCTTATCAGACCTACGTGGTCCTTCTGCCTTAAGCATAAGCCAAAGTCAAGAATGAGGTCTTGAGGACGTTGAAGAGAAGACTCGATGCCTCCTTTCCTAGGCCCCTGGCATTCTTTGCAGATCAGTCTCACTTTCCATAGCTCTGGCGTCACGGGGGCCCACTGGGTACATGCTAATGTGTCCCAAGACATGTCTTGGAAGCCTTGAAGGAATGGAGCCCTGTCACGCTTGGGCTATGTCTCTTTGTTTGGAAGTGCTCTACAAGGGTGCTGAAAGCACCCTTTTCCACAGGCCTTCGTTCCTTCGTGAAGGCTGCCCTCCCAGGCTAGTGTGCTCAGTTTGCCTCCATCGAAATTCTCTCCCCCTACCTCTTGCCGTAGAAGGATTATGGATTATGTGTTTTGACACCACATGTAAGGAAGTGGGCTGAAAATGAGAACATTACAAATCTGTTTCAAGAAAAATAAACAGGCCTGGGCTGAGGATGTAAGGCAAACAAATGGCACAGCCTATAGAAATAAAGGAAGCCCGTATCTAGACGGCACCTGGGGGAACGTTCCAGGATCAGGGGTGAAGTTCGAAACTTCCCAAATCCGGAAAGGAGACAGAAAAATATCTTTCCTGGAGAGAGGGATTCATCACATTCGTCTAATTTGTCTTGGAAACATTGTGACCGAGAAGGGGGATGCCAGGACCACCTCGAGTTTGGAGTTTCTGACCTCAGGATGTCAAACCAACCCAGATGACCACGTGTTCCCAGTGCTTAGTTTGACCCAGGCTAGGACAGCAAAGACTCCTTCAAGTGACCGGTGCAAATTCAAAGACAACAACCAAGAGTCACGAAAGCACTCACACCTCGGCCTAGAGAACATACGGTGATTCCAGAAATGCCAAACGAATCACTTGGAATGAAGGGGAACGGACTGATAAGCATGTCTAAGGGGGATAGCTGAGAAATACCATGACGATTCTCCTATGGAAAAGAGACAAAGGTCCCAGAAAATGGAAGGCGAACAGAAATCACCCCTGGATAATCCACAATGAAAGATGATGTCCGTCTTTAGACAGACTCTGCTGGAACGTTTGAAAGGCAGAGAAATTCACAAGCCAAAAGACGGCAGCGAAGGTCAAGGCTGGGCTAAGTGGGAAGGGTGAGTTATGAGACTGCTCCAAGCGGGCCAGGAAACCGTGTGTCCGTGAAGCTTGCCGGGACAGCAGAGACACGATTCTGACAAATCCTCTGACATCGCAGTGGACCCGAAAAACAACCTGGCCTCATCTACACAGTGCCAGACTTGGGCTCAAGTAGCATATTCAAGTCCCATTGCCCTCAACTGCAGGTTGCCAACGGAACATGAAAGGGGCCGGCCGGTGGTGCAGCGGTGAGGTCCGCACCTTCTGGGTCGGTGGCCCGGGGTGGGCCGGGTGGACCCTCGGGTGAGCCTGCTCACCACTGCTTCAGGCATTCTGGGGCAGGCGTCCGAGGTAGTGTAGAGGCAGATGGGAAGGGACGTTAGACAGGGCCAGACTTCCACAGCAAAGACAGGAGCATTGCCAGCAGATGTGAGCTCAGCGATGCACTTCTGCCAGAACAAAACCGATTCAAAGTTGCAAAGCATAGAGAAACTGAAGCTGAAAAGAAAAAGTGAAAAACTGCATGCCAGTGAGAAGGATGAGATCTCTATGAAGAAACTTAGCAAAACAGGTGAAAGCCATGGCAATGGAAAACTAACAAACGTTGGGGGAAAGAAATTCAAGAGGACACAAGGAGAAAGAAGGAGATTCCAGGATCTGGGAGTGGAAGCAGCAACACACTGGAAACGTCCCTACCAGAGCAAGGAATCTCTGGATTCCATGCAATCCCAGTCAAAGTTGCAGCAATGTTTCCCACAGAGACAGAAGAGGGAATCCTGAAGTTTCTAGCCAGCAACAAGAGACCCTGACTAGGCAAAGGAATCCTCAGGAAAACGAAAAAAGCAGGACGTGGCACACTTTCCGATTTCAAAATATAGGACGAAGCACAAGGTACCGAGACGGCACAGTCTGGGCCCCAAAACAGGCACACAGACCCATGCAACAGAATCGAGAACGCAGAGCCCAACTCAAACGTACATGGACAGCCCATTTTCGACCAGGGAGCCAAGAGGAGACAGCGGAGAAAGGAGAGCCTCTACCATAAATGGTGCTGGGAAGCCTGCACAGCCACATGGAACACAACGAGAGTACACCATGATGTTACACCTGGCACACACACCACCTGAAATGGATCAAAGCCTTGAATGGCAGACTTGAAACCGTGAACCTTGTAGCAGAAGACCTAGGCAGAGTGCTCTTTGCCATCTGTCTGAGCCGGCTGTTTGGAAGAAGCAAGTCCGACTGGGCCAGGGCAACCAAGTCAACAAGAAACCAACGGGACCACGTCAAATGCGGACGCTTCTGGCCAGTGAAGGAAACCATCGACTGAATGGAAAGATAGCACAACGACTGGGGGAGGATGTTTGCAAACCACACATCGGACAAGGGGTGGAAAGCCCAAAGATGCAATCAACTCGCACGTCCCCAGAAGAAAAAAAAAACAACAAGCCAATGAAAACCTGGGCAGAAGATGGAAACAGAGATTTCTGCCAAGAAGATCGAAAGAGGGTCAACGGGTGCATGAACACTTGTTCACCGTCATTAAGTCTCAGGCCAATGCAAATGCAAACTGCAAGGGCACAGCAGCTCACTCTGGTCAGAATGGCTATAAGGAAGCAGACAGGAAGCCACAAGTGTCAGAGAGGAGGTGGAGAGAAGGGAAGCCTCCTGCACCGTTGGTGGGAGTGCAGACCGGTGCAGCCACTACGCCAAGCGGTGTGGAACTGCCTCAGAACTTGAAGAATCCATGTCCCATATGATCCAGCTATTCCTCTGCGGCGTGTTGATCCAAAGAACTCGGAAACACTCCTGCATAAAGACATGTCCACCGCTGAGTTCACCACAGCGTCGCTCCCACTACCCAAGACTTGGAAGCCTCCCTGGAGCCCAGCAAGGGACCAGTGCAGAAGGAAGATGGGCTATAGCCACGCAATGGCATACCAGTCAGCCGGAACCAAGGATGCAATCCAGCCATTTGTGACCACCAGAATGGCTGTGAGGGTTTTAGAGAAGTGAAACAAGCACCAGGGAGCAAGGCAAGTACCGTCGGACCTCACTTAAGAGGAGAGGAAAAAACAAGCGGTCAGGAACACGTGGCACGGGACATTTGATTGGGGGTTCCCAGAGACAAAGCGGGGAGGTGTGAGAGGGTGAAACAGATGATGAGGCACAAGTGTGTGGTGAGGGCCTGCTATTAGGCTTACGCAGGGGAAGATGATGTAAGCTACACGGAAGTCTACATCGATGAGGATGCAAATCGGAAAGATATAGGATGTTCTAATGCAGGGTTGCGGCAATAAATTCACCTCAAAGCAAAAATCCAAAATGGGGTCCAGAATGACGGCATAAAGCTTTGGGGCTGAAAGAGATTAGAGAAGGTGAACTTCCAAGGCTGGAAAATCACCTCAAAATGCGTACTGATGCTACAGAAAGGTAGACCATTCCAAATAGATGAAGAGCAATGCTACCCACAGCACATGCTGCCTGCGAAACCCATGCACCAACGGAAAAGCTTACCGTCCAGGATGTTACTACTAATCACCTTCACGAATAATCCAAACAGGCCCACGTGTTCCCAAGCTCAGGCAAAAGGTTGGTCCAAAAGTCCAATTCAGGGCCGGCCCTGTGGCGGAGCGGGTAAGCGCCCACGTTCCGCTTGGCCGGCCCAGGCCTCACTGTTTCACATCACGGGTGCAGATCACATTAGCAGTGTTAGGAAATATAGATTTCATGGTACGGTGCAGACAGGGATCATAAACTAAGTAGCAATGGTGAGGTCACCTTCTCAATACGCACCAGAAAAAGAACCGTGAGGCTTTTACAATCCATGAACGCATCTGGTACACTTCCCAAAGGAAGCAGGAAGGAAAACATGGGACCTGCCTAGGTGGAATCGGCAGAGTGCTAGGAGATGACACGATCATTGCGCATCAGAGGATTGCCGGGGCAACTTCAACCTGGGAGGGAGTCCAGGACTTTCTCTGGGGAACGTCCACCCACTTGGCCATCTACATAAAATGTAAGAGGTAAAACCCAGGATAATCTTACAGGACAGAAACCAGTGTCTAGAGAGAATGTAGCAGGCCTTCCAAAGTTCGAGGGGCAAGACAGAAACCGACAAGAAATCGAGAAAAAGGAAAACTATCCTACCTGGAAAGGGTGAGGAGTCAGACTGGCCTGAGATGGCTCTGAAACTCTGTGAGCACGCAGGTTGTCAGGACAACTTCGAATTTTGAGGTTGTTTATGACATCACGAGGATCATGTCCGCCAAGATGGCCACACGGTTACAGACCGAGGATTGGCCTAGGCTAGCCTATTAAAGGGAGGGATACCCAGAAACAGCTTTGAGAAACAGAAAGCGGACACAGAAACTGGAAGGCATAAAACAGACGCTGATTCGAGGGGTAACAAAGGGATCCTTGGCAAGAAGCGAGAATAGAGGGACAAGCCCCGAGAGGAGAACGTTGTCATCTATTCAAGTCTATGGGGAGGCCATGCTGATTCAAGCTTGCAACTTGATTGGAAGCAAGAGGCCGGACTTGGGCCTTATCAGACCTACGTGGTCCTTCTGCCTTAAGCATAAGCCAAAGTCAAGAATGAGGTCTTGAGGACGTTGAAGAGAAGACTCGATGCCTCCTTTCCTAGGCCCCTGGCATTCTTTGCAGATCAGTCTCACTTTCCATAGCTCTGGCGTCACGGGGGCCCACTGGGTACATGCTAATGTGTCCCAAGACATGTCTTGGAAGCCTTGAAGGAATGGAGCCCCGTCACGCTTGGGCTATGTCTCTTTGTTTGGAAGTGCTCTACAAGGGTGCTGAAAAGCACCCTTTTCCACAGGCCTTCGTTCCTTCGTGAAGGCTGCCCTCCCAGGCTAGTGTGCTCAGTTTGCCTCCATCGAAATTCTCTCCCCCAACCTCTTGCCGTAGAAGGATTATGGATTATGTGTTTTGACACCACATGTAAGGAAGTGGGCTGAAAATGAGAACATTACAATTCTGTTTCAAGAAAAATAAACAGGCCAGGGCTGAGGATGTAAGGCAAACAAATGGCACAGCCTATAGAAATAAAGGAAGCCCGTATCTAGACGGCACCTGGGGGAACGTTCCAGGAGCAGAGGTGAAGTTCGAAACTTCCCAAATCCGGAAAGGAGACAGAAAAATATCTTTCCTGGAGAGAGGGATTCATCACATTCGTCTAATTTGTCTTGGAAACATTGTGTCCGTGAAGGGGGATGCCAGGACCACCTCGAGTTTGGAGTTTCTGACCTCAGGATGTCAAACCAACCCAGATGACCACGTGTTCCCAGTGCTTAGTTTGACCCAGGCTAGGACAGCAAAGACTCCTTCAAGTGACCGGTGCAAATTCAAAGACAACAACCAAGAGTCACGAAAGCACTCACACCTCGGCCTAGAGAACATACGGTGATTCCAGAAATGCCAAACGAATCACTTGGAATGAAGGGGAACGGACTGATAAGCATGTCTAAGGGGGATAGCTGAGAAATACCATGACGATTCTCCTATGGAAAAGAGACAAAGGTCCCAGAAAATGGAAGGCGAACAGAAATCACCCCTGGAGAATCCACAATGAAAGATGATGTCCGTCTTTAGACAGACTCTGCTGGAACGTTTGAAAGGCAGAGAAATTCACAAGCCAAAAGACGGCAGCGAAGGTCAAGGCTGGGCTAAGTGGGAAGGGTGAGTTTTGAGACTGCTCCAAGCGGGCCAGGAAACCGTGTGTCCGTGAAGCTTGCCGGGACAGCAGAGACACGATTCTGACAAATCCTCTGACATCGCAGTGGACCCGAAAAACAACCTGGCCTCATCTACACAGTGCCAGACTTGGGCTCAAGTAGCATATTCAAGTCCCATTGCCCTCAACTGCAGGTTGCCAACGGAACATGAAAGGGGCCGGCCGGTGGTGCAGCGGTGAGGTCCGCACCTTCTGGGTCGGTGGCCCGGGGTGGGCCGGGTGGACCCTCGGGTGAGCCTGCTCACCACTGCTTCAGGCCTTCTGGGGCAGGCGTCCAAGGTAGTGTAGAGGCAGATGGGAAGGGACGTTAGACAGGGCCAGACTTCCACAGCAAAGACAGGAGCATTGCCAGCAGATGTGAGCTCAGCGATGCACTTCTGCCAGAACAAAACCGATTCAAAGTTGCAAAGCATAGAGAAACTGAAGCTGAAAAGAAAAAGTGAAAAACTGCATGCCAGTGAGAAGGATGAGATCTCTATGAAGAAACTTAGCAAAACAGGTGAAAGCCATGGCAATGGAAAACTAACAAACGTTGGGGGAAAGAAATTCAAGAGGACACAAGGAGAAAGAAGGAGATTCCAGGATCTGGGAGTGGAAGCAGCAACACACTGGAAACGTCCCTACCAGAGCAAGGAATCTCTGGATTCCATGCAATCCCAGTCAAAGTTGCAGCAATGTTTCCCACAGAGACAGAAGAGGGAATCCTGAAGTTTCTAGCCAGCAACAAGAGACCCTGACTAGGCAAAGGAATCCTCAGGAAAACGAAAAAAGCAGGACGTGGCACACTTTCCGATTTCAACATATAGGACGAAGCACAAGGTACCGAGACGGCACAGTCTGGGCCCCAAAACAGGCACACAGACCCATGCAACAGAATCGAGAACGCAGAGCCCAACTCAAACGTACATGGACAGCCCATTTTCGACCAGGGAGCCAAGAGGAGACAGCGGAGAAAGGAGAGCCTCTACCATAAACGGTGCTGGGAAGCCTGCACAGCCACATGGAACACAACGAGAGTACACCATGATGTTACACCTGGCACACACACCACCTGAAATGGATCAAAGCCTTGAATGGCAGACTTGAAACCGTGAACCTTGTAGCAGAAGACCTAGGCAGAGTGCTCTTTGCCATCTGTCTGAGCCGGCTGTTTGGAAGAAGCAAGTCCGACTGGGCCAGGGCAACCAAGTCAACAAGAAACCAACGGGACCACGTCAAATGCGGACGCTTCTGGCCAGTGAAGGAAACCATCGACTGAATGGAAAGATAGCACAACGACTGGGGGAGGACGTTTGCAAACCACACATCGGACAAGGGGTGGAAAGCCCAAAGATGCAATCAACTCGCACGTCCCCAGAAGAAAAAAAAAACAACAAGCCAATGAAAACCTGGGCAGAAGATGGAAACAGAGATTTCTGCCAAGAAGATCGAAAGAGGGCCAACGGGTGCATGAACACTTGTTCACCATCATTAAGTCTCAGGCCAATGCAAATGCAAACTGCAAGGGCACAGCAGCTCACTATGGTCAGAATGGCTATAAGGAAGCAGACAGGAAGCCACAAGTGTCAGAGAGGAGGTGGAGAGAAGGGAAGCCTCCTGCACCGTTGGTGGGAGTGCAGACCGGTGCAGCCACTACGCCAAGCGGTGTGGAACTGCCTCAGAACTTGAAGAATCCATGTCTCATATGATCCAGCTATTCCTCTGCGGCGTGTTGATCCAAAGAACTCGGAAACACTCCTGCATAAAGACATGTCCACCGCTGAGTTCACCACAGCGTCGCTCCCACTACCCAAGACTTGGAAGCCTCCCTGGAGCCCAGCAATTGACCAGTGCAGAAGGAAGATGGGCTATAGCCACGCAATGGCACACCAGTCAGCCGGAACCAAGGATGCAATCCAGCCATTTGTGACCACCAGAATGGCTGTGAGGGTTTTAGAGAAGTGAAACAAGCCCCAGGGAGCAAGGCAAGTACCGTAGGACCTCACTTAAGAGGAGAAGCAAAAACAAGCGGTCAGGAACAGGTGGCACGGGACATTTGATTGGGGGTTCCCAGAGACAAAGTGGGGAGGTGTGAGAGGGTGAAACAGATGATGAGGCACAAGTGTGTGGTGAGGGCCTGCTATTAGGCTTACGCAGGGGAAGATGATGTAAGCTATACGGAAGTCTACATCGATGCGGATACAAATCGGAAAGATATAGGATGTTCTCATGCAGGGTTGCGGCAATAAATTCACCTCAAAGCAAAAATCCAAAATGGGGTCCAGAATGACGGCATAAAGCTTTGGGGCTGAAAGAGATTAGAGAAGGTGAACTTCCAAGGCTGGAAAATCACCTCAAAATGCGTACTGATGCTACAGAAAGGTAGACCATTCCAAATAGATGAAGAGCAATGCTACCCACAGCACATGCTGCCTGCGAAACCCATGCACCCACGGAAAAGGTTACCGTGCAGGATGTTACTACTAATCACCTTCACGAATAATCCAAACAGGCCCACGTGTTCCCAAGCTCAGGCAAAAGGTTGGTCCAAAAGTCCAATTCAGGGCCGGCCCTGTGGCGGAGCGGGTAAGCGCCCACGTTCCGCTTGGCCGGCCCAGGCCTCACTGTTTCACATCACGGGTGCAGATCACATTAGCAGTGTTAGGAAATATAGATTTCATGGTACGGTGCAGACAGGGATCATAAACTAAGTAGCAATGGTGAGGTCACCTTCTCAATACGCACCAGAAAAAGAACCGTGAGGCTTTTACAATCCATGAACGCATCTGGTACACTTCCCCAAAGGAAGCAGGAAGGAAAACATGGGACCTGCCTAGGTGGAATCGGCAGAGTGCTAGGAGATGACACGATCATTGCGCATCAGAGGATTGCCCGGGCAACTTCAACCTGGGAGGGAGTCCAGGACTTTCTCTGGGGAACGTCCACCCACTTGGCCATCTACATAAAATGTAAGAGGTAAAACCCAGGATAATCTTTCAGGACAGAAACCACTGTCTAGAGAGAATGTAGCAGGCCTTCCAAAGTTCGAGGGGCAAGACAGAAACCGACAAGAAATCGAGAAAAAGGAAAACTATCCTACCTGGAAAGGGTGAGGAGTCAGACTGGCCTGAGATGGCTCTGAAACTCTGTGTGCACGCAGGTTGTCAGGACAACTTCGAATTTTGAGGTTGTTTATGACATCACGAGGATCATGTCCGCCAAGATGGCCACACGGTTACAGACCGAGGATTGGCCTAGGCTAGGCTATTAAAGGGAGGGATACCCAGAAACAGCTTTGAGAAACAGAAAGCGGACACAGAAACTGGAAGGCATAAAACAGACGCTGATTCGAGGGGTAAGAAAGGGATCCTTGGCAAGAAGCGAGAATAGAGGGACAAGCCCCGAGAGGAGAACGTTGTCATCTATTCAAGTCTATGGGGAGGCCATGCTGATTCAAGCTTGCAACTTGATTGGAAGCAAGAGGCCGGACTTGGGCCTTATCAGACCTACGTGGTCCTTCTGCCTTAAGCATAAGCCAAAGTCAAGAATGAGGTCTTGAGGACGTTGAAGAGAAGCCTCGATGGCTCCTTTCCTAGGCCCCTGGCATTCTTTGCAGATCAGTCTCACTTTCCATAGCTCTGGCGTCACGGGGGCCCACTGGGTACATGCTAATGTGTCCCAAGACATGTCTTGGAAGCCTTGAAGGAATGGAGCCCCGTCACGCTTGGGCTATGTCTCTTTGTTTGGAAGTGCTCTACAAGGGTGCTGAAAAGCACCCTTTTCCACAGGCCTTCGTTCCTTCGTGAAGGCTGCCCTCCCAGGCTAGTGTGCTCAGTTTGCCTCCATCGAAATTCTCTCCCCCTACCTCTTGCCGTAGAAGGATTATGGATTATGTGTTTTGACACCACATGTAAGGAAGTGGGCTGAAAATGAGAACATTACAATTCTGTTTCAAGAAAAATAAACAGGCCTGGGCTGAGGATGTAAGGCAAACAAATGGCACAGCCTATAGTAATAAAGGAAGCCCGTATCTAGACGGCACCTGGGGGAACATTCCAGGATCAGGGGTGAAGTTCGAAACTTCCCAAATCCGGAAAGGAGACAGAAAAATATCTTTCCTGGAGAGAGGAATTCATCAGATTCGTCTAATTTGTCTTGGAAACATTGTGTCCGTGAAGGGGGATGCCAGGACCACCTCGAGTTTGGAGTTTCTGACCTCAGGATGTCAAACCAACCCAGATGACCACGTGTTCCCAGTGCTTAGTTTGACCCAGGCTAGGACAGCAAAGACTCCTTCAAGTGACCGGTGCAAATTCAAAGACAACAACCAAGAGTCACGAAAGCACTCACACCTCGGCCTAGAGAACATACGGTGATTCCAGAAATGCCAAACGAATCACTTGGAATGAAGGGGAACGGACTGATAAGCATGTCTAAGGGGGATAGCTGAGAAATACCATGACGATTCT
Source organism: Equus asinus (assembly GCF_041296235.1). Lineage (NCBI taxonomy): Eukaryota > Metazoa > Chordata > Mammalia > Perissodactyla > Equidae > Equus > Equus asinus. The sequence goes on along the minus strand of NC_091790.1, from coordinate 5,486,170 downwards.
CCTATGGAAAAGAGACAAAGGTCCCAGAAAATGGAAGGCGAACAGAAATCACCCCTGGAGAATCCACAATGAAAGATGATGTCCGTCTTTAGACAGACTCTGCTGGAACGTTTGAAAGGCAGAGAAATTCACAAGCCAAAAGATGGCAGCGAAGGTCAAGGCTGGGCTAAGTGGGAAGGGTGAGTTATGAGACTGCTCCAAGCGGGCCAGGAAACCGTGTGTCCGTGAAGCTTGCCGGGACAGCAGAGACACGATTCTGACAAATCCTCTGACATCGCAGTGGACCCGAAAAACAACCTGGCCTCATCTACACAGTGCCAGACTTGGGCTCAAGTAGCATATTCAAGTCCCATTGAACTCAACTGCAGGTTGCCAACGGAACATGAAAGGGGCCGGCCGGTGGTGCAGCGGTGAGGTCCGCACCTTCTGGGTCGGTGGCCCGGGGTGGGCCGGGTGGACCCTCGGGTGAGCCTGCTCACCACTGCTTCAGGCCTTCTGGGGCAGGCGTCCGAGGTAGTGTAGAGGCAGATGGGAAGGGACGTTAGACAGGGCCAGACTTCCACAGCAAAGACAGGAGCATTGCCAGCAGATGTGAGCTCAGCGATGCACTTCTGCCAGAACAAAACCGATTCAAAGTTGCAAAGCATAGAGAAACTGAAGCTGAAAAGAAAAAGTGAAAAACTGCATGCCAGTGAGAAGGATGAGATCTCTATGAAGAAACTTAGCAAAACAGGTGAAAGCCATGGCAATGGAAAACTAACAAACGTTGGGGGAAAGAAATTCAAGAGGACACAAGGAGAAAGAAGGAGATTCCAGGATCTAGGAGTGGAAGCAGCAACACACTGGAAACGTCCCTACCAGAGCAAGGAATCTCTGGATTCCATGCAATCCCAGTCAAAGTTGCAGCAATGTTTCCCACAGAGACAGAAGAGGGAATCCTGAAGTTTCTAGCCAGCAACAAGAGACCCTGACTAGGCAAAGGAATCCTCAGGAAAACGAAAAAAGCAGGACGTGGCACACTTTCCGATTTCAACATATAGGACGAAGCACTAGGTACCGAGACGGCACAGTCTGGGCCCCAAAACAGGCACACAGACCCATGCAACAGAATCGAGAACCCAGAGCCCAACTCAAACGTACATGGACAGCCCATTTTCGACCAGGGAGCCAAGAGGAGACAGCGGAGAAAGGAGAGCCTCTACCATAAACGGTGCTGGGAAGCCTGCACAGCCACATGGAACACAACGAGAGTACACCATGATGTTACACCTGGCACACACACCACCTGAAATGGATCAAAGCCTTGAATGGCAGACTTGAAACCGTGAACCTTGTAGCAGAAGACCTAGGCAGAGTGTTCTTTGCCATCTGTCTGAGCCGCCTGTTTGCAAGAAGCAAGTCCGACTGGGCCAGGGCAACCAAGTCAACAAGAAACCAACGGGACCACGTCAAATGCGGACGCTTCTGGCCAGTGAAGGAAACCATCGACTGAATGGAAAGATAGCACAACGACTGGGGGAGGATGTTTGCAAACCACACATCGGACAAGGGGTGGAAAGCCCAAAGATGCAATCAACTCGCACGTCCCCAGAAGAAAAAAAAAACAACAAGCCAATGAAAACCTGGGCAGAAGATGGAAACAGAGATTTCTGCCAAGAAGATCGAAAGAGGGTCAACGGGTGCATGAACACTTGTTCACCGTCATTAAGTCTCAGGCCAATGCAAATGCAAACTGCAAGGGCACAGCAGCTCACTGTGGTCAGAATGGCTATAAGGAAGCAGACAGGAAGCCACAAGTGTCAGAGAGGAGGTGGAGAGAAGGGAAACCTCCTGCACCGTTGGTGGGAGTGCAGACCGGTGCAGCCACTACGCCAAGCGGTGTGGAACTGCCTCAGAACTTGAAGAATCCATGTCCCATATGATCCAGCTATTCCTCTGCGGCGTGTTGATCCAAAGAACTCGGAAACACTCCTGCATAAAGACATGTCCACCGCTGAGTTCACCACAGCGTCGCTCCCACTACCCAAGACTTGGAAGCCTCCCTGGAGCCCAGCAAGGGACCAGTGCAGAAGGAAGATGGGCTATAGCCATGCAATGGCATACCAGTCAGCCGGAACCAAGGATGCACTCCAGCCATTTGTGACCACCAGAATGGCTGTGAGGGTTTTAGAGAAGTGAAACAAGCCCCAGGGAGCAAGGCAAGTACCGTAGGACCTCACTTAAGAGGAGAGGAAAAAACAAGCGGTCAGGAACACGTGGCACGGGACATTTGATTGGGGGTTCCCAGAGACAAAGCGGGGAGGTGTGAGAGGGTGAAACAGATGATGAGGCACAAGTGTGTGGTGAGGGCCTGCTATTAGGCTTACGCAGGGGAAGATGATGTAAGCTACACGGAAGTCTACATCGATGAGGATGCAAATCGGAAAGATATAGGATGTTCTAATGCAGGGTTGCGGCAATAAATTCACCTCAAAGCAAAAATCCAAAATGGGGTCCAGAATGACGGCATAAAGCTTTGGGGCTGAAAGAGATTAGAGAAGGTGAACTTCCAAGGCTGGAAAATCACCTCAAAATGCGTACTGATGCTACAGAAAGGTAGACCATTCCAAATAGATGAAGAGCAATGCTACCCACAGCACATGCTGCCTGCGAAACCCATGCACCCACGGAAAAGGTTACCGTGCAGGATGTTACTACTAATCACCTTCACGAATAATCCAAACAGGCCCACGTGTTCCCAAGCTCAGGCAAAAGGTTGGTCCAAAAGTCCAATTCAGGGCCGGCCCTGTGGCGGAGCGGGTAAGCGCCCACGTTCCGCTTGGCCGGCCCAGGCCTCACTGTTTCACATCACGGGTGCAGATCACATTAGCAGTGTTAGGAAATATAGATTTCATGGTACGGTGCAGACAGGGATCATAAACTAAGTAGCAATGGTGAGGTCACCTTCTCAATACGCACCAGAAAAAGAACCGTGAGGCTTTTACAATCCATGAACGCATCTGGTACACTTCCCCAAAGGAAGCAGGAAGGAAAACATGGGACCTGCCTAGGTGGAATCGGCAGAGTGCTAGGAGATGACACGATCATTGCGCATCAGAGGATTGCCCGGGCAACTTCAACCTGGGAGGGAGTCCAGGACTTTCTCTGGGGAACGTCCACCCACTTGGCCATCTACATAAAATGTAAGAGGTAAAACCCAGGATAATCTTACAGGACAGAAACCAGTGTCTAGAGAGAATGTAGCAGGCCTTCCAAAGTTCGAGGGGCAAGACAGAAACCGACAAGAAATCGAGAAAAAGGAAAACTATCCTACCTGGAAAGGGTGAGGAGTCAGACTGGCCTGAGATGGCTCTGAAACTCTGTGTGCACGCAGGTTGTCAGGACAACTTCGAATTTTGAGGTTGTTTATGACATCACGAGGATCATGTCCGCCAAGATGGCCACACGGTTACAGACCGAGGATTGGCCTAGGCTAGGCTATTAAAGGGAGGGATACCCAGAAACAGCTTTGAGAAACAGAAAGCGGACACAGAAACTGGAAGGCATAAAACAGACGCTGATTCGAGGGGTAAGAAAGGGATCCTTGGCAAGAAGCGAGAATAGAGGGACAAGCCCCGAGAGGAGAACGTTGTCATCTATTCAAGTCTATGGGGAGGCCATGCTGATTCAAGCTTGCAACTTGATTGGAAGCAAGAGGCCGGACTTGGGCCTTATCAGACCTACGTGGTCCTTCTGCCTTAAGCATAAGCCAAAGTCAAGAATGAGGTCTTGAGGACGTTGAAGAGAAGCCTCGATGGCTCCTTTCCTAGGCCCCTGGCATTCTTTGCAGATCAGTCTCACTTTCCATAGCTCTGGCGTCACGGGGGCCCACTGGGTACATGCTAATGTGTCCCAAGACATGTCTTGGAAGCCTAGAAGGAATGGAGCCCCGTCACGCTTGGGCTATGTCTCTTTGTTTGGAAGTGCTCTACAAGGGTGCTGAAAAGCACCCTTTTCCACAGGCCTTCGTTCCTTCGTGAAGGCTGCCCTCCCAGGCTAGTGTGCTCAGTTTGCCTCCATCGAAATTCTCTCCCCCTACCTCTTGCCGTAGAAGGATTATGGATTATGTGTTTTGACACCACATGTAAGGAAGTGGGCTGAAAATGAGAACATTACAATTCTGTTTCAAGAAAAATAAACAGGCCAGGGCTGAGGATGTAAGGCAAACAAATGGCACAGCCTATAGAAATAAAGTAAGCCCGTATCTAGGCGGCACCTGGGGAAACTTTCCAGGATCAGGGGTGAAGTTCGAAACTTCCCAAATCCGGAAAGGAGACAGAAAAATATCTTTCCTGGAGAGAGGGATTCATCAGATTCGTCTAATTTGTCTTGCAAACATTGTGTCCGTGAAGGGGGATGTCAGAACCACCTCGAATTTGGAGTTTCCGACCTCAGGATGTCAAACCAACCCAGATGACCACGTGTTCCCAGTGCTTAGTTTGACCCAGGCTAGGACAGCAAAGACTCCTTCAAGTGACCGGTGCAAATTCAAAGACAACAACCAAGAGTCACGAAAGCACTCACACCTCGGCCTAGAGAACATACGGTGATTCCCGAAATGCAAAAGGAATCACTTGGAATGAAGGGCAACGGACTGATAAGCATGTCTAAGGGGGATAGCTGAGAAATACCATGACGATTCTCCTATGGAAAAGAGACAAAGGTCCCAGAAAATGGAAGGCGAACAGAAATCACACCTGGATAATCCACAATGAAAGATGATGTCCGTCTTTAGACAGACTCTGCTGGAACGTTTGAAAGGAGGAGAAATTCACAAGCCAAAAGACGGCAGCGAAGGTCAAGGCTGGGCTTATTGGGAAGGCTGAGTTATGAGACTGCTCCATGCGGGCCAGGAAACCGTGTGTCCGTGAAGCTTGCCGGGACAGCAGAGACACGATTCTGACAAATCCTCTGACATCGCAGTGGACCCGAAAAACAACCTGGCCTCATCTACACAGTGCCAGACTTGGGCTCAAGTAGCATATTCAAGTCCCATTGCCCTCAACTGCAGGTTGCCAACGGAACATGAAAGGGGCCGGCCGGTGGTGCAGCGGTGAGGTCCGCACCTTCTGGGTCGGTGGCCCGGGGTGGGCCGGGTGGACCCTCGGGTGAGCCTGCTCACCACTGCTTCAGGCCTTCTGGGGCAGGCGTCCGAGGTAGTGTAGAGGCAGATGGGAAGGGACGTTAGACAGGGCCAGACTTCCACAGCAAAGACAGGAGCATTGCCAGCAGATGTGAGCTCAGCGATGCACTTCTGCCAGAACAAAACCGATTCAAAGTTGCAAAGCATAGAGAAACTGAAGCTGAAAAGAAAAAGTGAAAAACTGCATGCCAGTGAGAAGGATGAGATCTCTATGAAGAAACTTAGCAAAACAGGTGAAAGCCATGGCAATGGAAAACTAACAAACGTTGGGGGAAAGAAATTCAAGAGGACACAAGGAGAAAGAAGGAGATTCCAGGATCTAGGAGTGGAAGCAGCAACACACTGGAAACGTCCCTACCAGAGCAAGGAATCTCTGGATTCCATGCAATCCCAGTCAAAGTTGCAGCAATGTTTCCCACAGAGACAGAAGAGGGAATCCTGAAGTTTCTAGCCAGCAACAAGAGACCCTGACTAGGCAAAGGAATCCTCAGGAAAACGAAAAAAGCAGGACGTGGCACACTTTCCAATTTCAACATATAGGACGAAGCACTAGGTACCGAGACGGCACAGTCTGGGCCCCAAAACAGGCACACAGACCCATGCAACAGAATCGAGAATGCAGAGCCCAACTCAAACGTACATGGACAGCCCATTTTCGACCAGGGAGCCAAGAGGAGACAGCGGAGAAAGGAGAGCCTCTACCATAAACGGTGCTGGGAAGCCTGCACAGCCACATGGAACACAACGAGAGTACACCATGATGTTACACCTGGCACACACACCACCTGAAATGGATCAAAGCCTTGAATGGCAGACTTGAAACCGTGAACCTTGTAGCAGAAGACCTAGGCAGAGTGCTCTTTGCCATCTGTCTGAGCCGGCTGTTTGGAAGAAGCAAGTCCGACTGGGCCAGGGCAACCAAGTCAACAAGAAACCAACGGGACCACGTCAAATGCGGACGCTTCTGGCCAGTGAAGGAAACCATCGACTGAATGGAGAGATAGCACAACGACTGGGGGAGGATGTTTGCAAACCACACATCGGACAAGGGGTGGAAAGCCCAAAGATGCAATCAACTCGCACGTCCCCAGAAGAAAAAAAAAACAACAAGCCAATGAAAACCTGGGCAGAAGATGGAAACAGAGATTTCTGCCAAGAAGATCGAAAGAGGGCCAACGGGTGCATGAACACTTGTTCACCGTCATTAAGTCTCAGGCCAATGCAAATGCAAACTGCAAGGGCACAGCAGCTCACTCTGGTCAGAATGGCTATAAGGAAGCAGACAGGAAGCCACAAGTGTCAGAGAGGAGGTGGAGAGAAGGGAAGCCTCCTGCACCGTTGGTGGGAGTGCAGACCGGTGCAGCCACTACGCCAAGCGGTGTGGAACTGCCTCAGAACTTGAAGAATCCATGTCCCATATGATCCAGCTATTCCTCTGCGGCGTGTTGATCCAAAGAACTCGGAAACACTCCTGCATAAAGACATGTCCACCGCTGAGTTCACCACAGCGTCGCTCCCACTACCCAAGACTTGGAAGCCTCCCTGGAGCCCAGCAAGGGACCAGTGCAGAAGGAAGATGGGCTATAGCCACGCAATGGCATACCAGTCAGCCGGAACCAAGGATGCAATCCAGCCATTTGTGACCACCAGAATGGCTGTGAGGGTTTTAGGGAAGTGAAACAAGCCCCAGGGAGCAAGGCAAGTACCGTAGGACCTCACTTAAGAGGAGAGGAAAAAACAAGCGGTCAGGAACAGGTGGCACGGGACCTGTGATTGGGGGTTCCCAGAGACAAAGCGGGGAGGTGTGAGAGGGTGAAACAGATGATGAGGCACAAGTGTGTGGTGAGGGCCTGCTATTAGGCTTACGCAGGGGAAGATGATGTAAGCTACACGGAAGTCTACATCGATGAGGATGCAAATCGGAAAGATATAGGATGATCTAATGCAGGGTTGCGGCAATAAATTCACCTCAAAGCAAAAATCCAAAATGGGGTCCAGAATGACGGTATAAAGCTTTGGGGCTGAAAGAGATTAGAGAAGGTGAACTTCCAAGGCTGGAAAATCACCTCAAAATGCATACTGATGCTACAGAAAGGTAGACCATTCCAAATAGATGAAGAGCAATGCTACCCACAGCACATGCTGCCTGCGAAACCCATGCACCCACGGAAAAGCTTACCGTCCAGGATGTTACTACTAATCACCTTCACGAATAATCCAAACAGGCCCACGTGTTCCCAAGCTCAGGCAAAAGGTTGGTCCAAAAGTCCAATTCAGGGCCGGCCCTGTGGCGGAGCGGGTAAGCGCCCACGTTCCGCTTGGCCGGCCCAGGCCTCACTGTTTCACATCACGGGTGCAGATCACATTAGCAGTGTTAGGAAATATAGATTTCATGGTACGGTGCAGACAGGGATCATAAACTAAGTAGCAATGGTGAGGTCACCTTCTCAATACGCACCAGAAAAAGAACCGTGAGGCGTTTACAATCCATGAACGCATCTGGTACACTTCCCCAAAGGAAGCAGGAAGGAAAACATGGGACCTGCCTAGGTGGAATCGGCAGAGTGCTAGGAGATGACACGATCATTGCGCATCAGAGGATTGCCCGGGCAACTTCAACCTGGGAGGGAGTCCAGGACTTTCTCTGGGGAACGTCCACCCACTTGGCCATCTACATAAAATGTAAGAGGTGAAACCCAGGATAATCTTACAGGACAGAAACCAGTGTCTAGAGAGAATGTAGCAGGCCTTCCAAAGTTCGAGGGGCAACACAGAAACCGACAAGAAATCGAGAAAAAGGAAAACTATCCTACCTGGAAAGGGTGAGGAGTCAGACTGGCCTGAGATGGCTCTGAAACTCTGTGTGCACGCAGGTTGTCAAGACAACTTCGAATTTTGAGGTTGTTTATGACATCACGAGGATCATGTCCGCCAAGATGGCCACACGGTTAAAGACCGAGGATTGGCCTAGGCTAGGCTATTAAAGGGAGGGATACCCAGAAACAGCTTTGAGAAACAGAAAGCGGACACAGAAACTGGAAGGCATAAAACAGACGCTGATTTGAGGGGTAAGAAAGGGATCCTTGGCAAGGAGCGAGAATAGAGGGACAAGCCCCGAGAGGAGAACGTTGTCATCTATTCAAGTCTATGGGGAGGCCATGCTGATTCAAGCTTGCAACTTGATTGGAAGCAAGAGGCCGGACTTGGGCCTTATCAGACCTACGTGGTCCTTCTGCCTTAAGCATAAGCCAAAGTCAAGAATGAGGTCTTGAGGACGTTGAAGAGAAGCCTCGATGGCTCCTTTCCTAGGCCCCTGGCATTCTTTGCAGATCAGTCTCACTTTCCATAGCTCTGGCGTCACGGGGGCCCACTGGGTACATGCTAATGTGTCCCAAGACATGTCTTGGAAGCCTAGAAGGAATGGAGCCCCGTCACGCTTGGGCTATGTCTCTTTGTTTGGAAGTGCTCTACAAGGGTGCTGAAAAGCACCCTTTTCCACAGGCCTTCGTTCCTTCGTGAAGGCTGCCCTCCCAGGCTAGTGTGCTCAGTTTGCCTCCATCGAAATTCTCTCCCCATACCTCTTGCCGTAGAAGGATTATGGATTATGTGTTTTGACACCACATGTAAGGAAGTGGGCTGAAAATGAGAACATTGCAATTCTGTTTCAAGAAAAATAAACAGGCCTGGGCTGAGGATGTAAGGCAAACAAATGGCACAGCCTATAGTAATAAAGGAAGCCCGTATCTAGACGGCACCTGGGGGAACGTTCCAGGATCAGGGGTGAAGTTCGAAACTTCCCAAATCCGGAAAGGAGACAGAAAAATATCTTTCCTGGAGAGAGGAATTCATCAGATTCGTCTAATTTGTCTTGGAAACATTGTGTCCGTGAAGGGGGATGCCAGGACCACCTCGAATTTGGAGTTTCTGACCTCAGGATGTCAAACCAACCCAGATGACCACGTGTTCCCAGTGCTTAGTTTGACCCAGGCTAGGACAGCAAAGACTCCTTCAAGTGACCGGTGCAAATTCAAAGACAACAACCAAGAGTCACGAAAGCACTCACACCTCGGCCTAGAGAACATACGGTGATTCCAGAAATGCCAAACGAATCACTTGGAATGAAGGGGAACGGACTGATAAGCATGTCTAAGGGGGATAGCTGAGAAATACCATGACGATTCTCCTATGGAAAAGAGACAAAGGTCCCAGAAAATGGAAGGCGAACAGAAATCACCCCTGGAGAATCCACAAAGAAAGATGATGTCCGTCTTTAGACAGACTCTGCTGGAACGTTTGAAAGGCAGAGAAATTCACAAGCCAAAAGACGGCAGCGAAGGTCAAGGCTGGGCTAAGTGGGAAGGGTGAGTTATGAGACTGCTCCAAGCGGGCCAGGAAACCGTGTGTCCGTGAAGCTTGCCGGGACAGCAGAGACACGATTCTGACAAATCCTCTGACATCGCAGTGGACCCGAAAAACAACCTGGCCTCATCTACACAGTGCCAGACTTGGGCTCAAGTAGCATATTCAAGTCCCATTGCCCTCAACTGCAGGTTGCCAACGGAACATGAAAGGGGCCGGCCGGTGGTGCAGCGGTGAGGTCCGCACCTTCTGGGTCGGTGGCCCGGGGTGGGCCGGGTGGACCCTCGGGTGAGCCTGCTCACCACTGCTTCAGGCCTTCTGGGGCAGGCGTCCGAGGTAGTGTAGAGGCAGATGGGAAGGGACGTTAGACAGGGCCAGACTTCCACAGCAAAGACAGGAGCATTGCCAGCAGATGTGAGCTCAGCGATGCACTTCTGCCAGAACAAAACCGATTCAAAGTTGCAAAGCATAGAGAAACTGAAGCTGAAAAGAAAAAGTGAAAAACTGCATGCCAGTGAGAAGGATGAGATCTCTATGAAGAAACTTAGCAAAACAGGTGAAAGCCATGGCAATGGAAAACTAACAAACGTTGGGGGAAAGAAATTCAAGAGGACACAAGGAGAAAGAAGGAGATTCCAGGATCTAGGAGTGGAAGCAGCAACACACTGGAAACGTCCCTACCAGAGCAAGGAATCTCTGGATTCCATGCAATCCCAGTCAAAGTTGCAGCAATGTTTCCCACAGAGACAGAAGAGGGAATCCTGAAGTTTCTAGCCAGCAACAAGAGACCCTGACTAGGCAAAGGAATCCTCAGGAAAACGAAAAAAGCAGGACGTGGCACACTTTCCGATTTCAACATATAGGACGAAGCACTAGGTACCGAGACGGCACAGTCTGGGCCCCAAAACAGGCACACAGACCCATGCAACAGAATCGAGAATGCAGAGCCCAACTCAAACGTACATGGACAGCCCATTTTCGACCAGGGAGCCAAGAGGAGACAGCGGAGAAAGGAGAGCCTCTACCATAAACGGTGCTGGGAAGCCTGCACAGCCACATGGAACACAACGAGAGTACACCATGATGTTACACCTGGCACACACACCACCTGAAATGGATCAAAGCCTTGAATGGCAGACTTGAAACCGTGAACCTTGTAGCAGAAGACCTAGGCAGAGTGCTCTTTGCCATCTGTCTGAGCCGGCTGTTTGGAAGAAGCAAGTCCGACTGGGCCAGGGCAACCAAGTCAACAAGAAACCAACGGGACCACGTCAAATGCGGACGCTTCTGGCCAGTGAAGGAAACCATCGACTGAATGGAGAGATAGCACAACGACTGGGGGAGGATGTTTGCAAACCACACATCGGACAAGGGGTGGAAAGCCCAAAGATGCAATCAACTCGCACGTCCCCAGAAGAAAAAAAAAACAACAAGCCAATGAAAACCTGGGCAGAAGATGGAAACAGAGATTTCTGCCAAGAAGATCGAAAGAGGGCCAACGGGTGCATGAACACTTGTTCACCGTCATTAAGTCTCAGGCCAATGCAAATGCAAACTGCAAGGGCACAGCAGCTCACTGTGGTCAGAATGGCTATAAGGAAGCAGACAGGAAGCCACAAGTGTCAGAGAGGAGGTGGAGAGAAGGGAAGCCTCCTGCACCGTTGGTGGGAGTGCAGACCGGTGCAGCCACTACGCCAAGCGGTGTGGAACTGCCTCAGAACTTGAAGAATCCATGTCCCATATGATCCAGCTATTCCTCTGCGGCGTGTTGATCCAAAGAACTCGGAAACACTCCTGCATAAAGACATGTCCACCGCTGAGTTCACCACAGCGTCGCTCCCACTACCCAAGACTTGGAAGCCTCCCTGGAGCCCAGCAAGGGACCAGTGCAGAAGGAAGATGGGCTATAGCCACGCAATGGCATACCAGTCAGCCGGAACCAAGGATGCAATCCAGCCATTTGTGACCACCAGAATGGCTGTGAGGGTTTTAGGGAAGTGAAACAAGCCCCAGGGAGCAAGGCAAGTACCGTAGGACCTCACTTAAGAGGAGAGGAAAAAACAAGCGGTCAGGAACAGGTGGCACGGGACCTGTGATTGGGGGTTCCCAGAGACAAAGCGGGGAGGTGTGAGAGGGTGAAACAGATGATGAGGCACAAGTGTGTGGTGAGGGCCTGCTATTAGGCTTACGCAGGGGAAGATGATGTAAGCTACACGGAAGTCTACATCGATGAGGATGCAAATCGGAAAGATATAGGATGATCTAATGCAGGGTTGCGGCAATAAATTCACCTCAAAGCAAAAATCCAAAATGGGGTCCAGAATGACGGTATAAAGCTTTGGGGCTGAAAGAGATTAGAGAAGGTGAACTTCCAAGGCTGGAAAATCACCTCAAAATGCATACTGATGCTACAGAAAGGTAGACCATTCCAAATAGATGAAGAGCAATGCTACCCACAGCACATGCTGCCTGCGAAACCCATGCACCCACGGAAAAGCTTACCGTCCAGGATGTTACTACTAATCACCTTCACGAATAATCCAAACAGGCCCACGTGTTCCCAAGCTCAGGCAAAAGGTTGGTCCAAAAGTCCAATTCAGGGCCGGCCCTGTGGCGGAGCGGGTAAGCGCCCACGTTCCGCTTGGCCGGCCCAGGCCTCACTGTTTCACATCACGGGTGCAGATCACATTAGCAGTGTTAGGAAATATAGATTTCATGGTACGGTGCAGACAGGGATCATAAACTAAGTAGCAATGGTGAGGTCACCTTCTCAATACGCACCAGAAAAAGAACCGTGAGGCGTTTACAATCCATGAACGCATCTGGTACACTTCCCCAAAGGAAGCAGGAAGGAAAACATGGGACCTGCCTAGGTGGAATCGGCAGAGTGCTAGGAGATGACACGATCATTGCGCATCAGAGGATTGCCCGGGCAACTTCAACCTGGGAGGGAGTCCAGGACTTTCTCTGGGGAACGTCCACCCACTTGGCCATCTACATAAAATGTAAGAGGTGAAACCCAGGATAATCTTACAGGACAGAAACCAGTGTCTAGAGAGAATGTAGCAGGCCTTCCAAAGTTCGAGGGGCAACACAGAAACCGACAAGAAATCGAGAAAAAGGAAAACTATCCTACCTGGAAAGGGTGAGGAGTCAGACTGGCCTGAGATGGCTCTGAAACTCTGTGTGCACGCAGGTTGTCAAGACAACTTCGAATTTTGAGGTTGTTTATGACATCACGAGGATCATGTCCGCCAAGATGGCCACACGGTTAAAGACCGAGGATTGGCCTAGGCTAGGCTATTAAAGGGAGGGATACCCAGAAACAGCTTTGAGAAACAGAAAGCGGACACAGAAACTGGAAGGCATAAAACAGACGCTGATTTGAGGGGTAAGAAAGGGATCCTTGGCAAGGAGCGAGAATAGAGGGACAAGCCCCGAGAGGAGAACGTTGTCATCTATTCAAGTCTATGGGGAGGCCATGCTGATTCAAGCTTGCAACTTGATTGGAAGCAAGAGGCCGGACTTGGGCCTTATCAGACCTACGTGGTCCTTCTGCCTTAAGCATAAGCCAAAGTCAAGAATGAGGTCTTGAGGACGTTGAAGAGAAGACTCGATGCCTCCTTTCCTAGGCCCCTGGCATTCTTTGCAGATCAGTCTCACTTTCCATAGCTCTGGCGTCACGGGGGCCCACTGGGTACATGCTAATGTGTCCCAAGACATGTCTTGGAAGCCTTGAAGGAATGGAGCCCTGTCACGCTTGGGCTATGTCTCTTTGTTTGGAAGTGCTCTACAAGGGTGCTGAAAAGCACCCTTTTCCACAGGCCTTCGTTCCTTCGTGAAGGCTGCCCTCCCAGGCTAGTGTGCTCAGTTTGCCTCCATCGAAATTCTCTCCCCCTACCTCTTGCCGTAGAAGGATTATGGATTATGTGTTTTGACACCACATGTAAGGAAGTGGGCTGAAAATGAGAACATTACAATTCTGTTTCAAGAAAAATAAACAGGCCTGGGCTGAGGATGTAAGGCAACCAAATGGCACAGCCTATAGTAATAAAGGAAGCCCGTATCTAGACGGCACCTGGGGGAACGTTCCAGGATCAGGGGTGAAGTTCGAAACTTCCCAAATCCGGAAAGGAGACAGAAAAATATCTTTCCTGGAGAGAGGAATTCATCAGATTCGTCTAATTTGTCTTGGAAACATTGTGTCCGTGAAGGGGGATGCCAGGACCACCTCGAGTTTGGAGTTTCTGACCTCAGGATGTCAAACCAACCCAGATGACCACGTGTTCCCAGTGCTTAGTTTGACCCAGGCTAGGACAGCAAAGACTCCTTCAAGTGACCGGTGCAAATTCAAAGACAACAACCAAGAGTCACGAAAGCACTCACACCTCGGCCTAGAGAACATACGGTGATTCCAGAAATGCCAAACGAATCACTTGGAATGAAGGGGAACGGACTGATAAGCATGTCTAAGGGGGATAGCTGAGAAATACCATGACGATTCTCCTATGGAAAAGAGACAAAGGTCCCAGAAAATGGAAGGCGAACAGAAATCACCCCTGGAGAATCCACAATGAAAGATGATGTCCGTCTTTAGACAGACTCTGCTGGAACGTTTGAAAGGCAGAGAAATTCACAAGCCAAAAGACGGCAGCGAAGGTCAAGGCTGGGCTAAGTGGGAAGGGTGAGTTATGAGACTGCTCCAAGCGGGCCAGGAAACCGTGTGTCCGTGAAGCTTGCCGGGACAGCAGAGACACGATTCTGACAAATCCTCTGACATCGCAGTGGACCCGAAAAACAACCTGGCCTCATCTACACAGTGCCAGACTTGGGCTCAAGTAGCATATTCAAGTCCCATTGCCCTCAACTGCAGGTTGCCAATGGAACGTGAAAGGGGCCGGCCGGTGGTGCAGCGGTGAGGTCCGCACCTTCTGGGTCGGTGGCCCGGGGTGGGCCGGGTGGACCCTCGGGTGAGCCTGCTCACCACTGCTTCAGGCCTTCTGGGGCAGGCGTCCGAGGTAGTGTAGAGGCAGATGGGAAGGGACGTTAGACAGGGCCAGACTTCCACAGCAAAGACAGGAGCATTGCCAGCAGATGTGAGCTCAGCGATGCACTTGTGCCAGAACAAAACCGATTCAAAGTTGCAAAGCATAGAGAGACTGAAGCTGAAAAGAAAAAGTGAAAAACTGCATGCCAGTGAGAAGGATGAGATCTCTATGAAGAAACTTAGCAAAACAGGTGAAAGCCATGGCAATGGAAAACTAACAAACGTTGGGGGAAAGAAATTCAAGAGGACACAAGGAGAAAGAAGGAGATTCCAGGATCTAGGAGTGGAAGCAGCAACACACTGGAAACGTCCCTACCAGAGCAAGGAATCTCTGGATTCCATGCAATCCCAGTCAAAGTTGCAGCAATGTTTCCCAAAGAGACAGAAGAGGGAATCCTGAAGTTTCTAGCCAGCAACAAGAGACCCTGACTAGGCAAAGGAATCCTCAGGAAAACGAAAAAAGCAGGACGTGGCACACTTTCCGATTTCAACATATAGGACGAAGCACTAGGTACCGAGACGGCACAGTCTGGGCCCCAAAACAGGCACACAGACCCATGCAACAGAATCGAGAACGCAGAGCCCAACTCAAACGTACATGGACAGCCCATTTTCGACCAGGGAGCCAAGAGGAGACAGCGGAGAAAGGAGAGCCTCTACCATAAACGGTGCTGGGAAGCCTGCACAGCCACATGGAACACAACGAGAGTACACCATGATGTTACACCTGGCACACACACCACCTGAAATGGATCAACGCCTTGAATGGCAGACTTGAAACCGTGAACCTTGTAGCAGAAGACCTAGGCAGAGTGCTCTTTGCCATCTGTCTGAGCCGCCTGTTTGGAAGAAGCAAGTCCGACTGGGCCAGGGCAACCAAGTCAACAAGAAACCAACGGGACCACGTCAAATGCGGACGCTTCTGGCCAGTGAAGGATACCATCGACTGAATGGAAAGATAGCACAACGACTGGGGGAGGATGTTTGCAAACCACACATCGGACAAGGGGTGGAAAGCCCAAAGATGCAATCAACTCGCACGTCCCCAGAAGAAAAAAAAAACAACAAGCCAATGAAAACCTGGGCAGAAGATGGAAACAGACATTTCTGCCAAGAAGATCGAAAGAGGGCCAACGGGTGCATGAACACTTGTTCACCGTCATTAAGTCTCAGGCCAATGCAAATGCAAACTGCAAGGGCACAGCAGCTCACTGTGGTCAGAATGGCTATAAGGAAGCAGACAGGAAGCCACAAGTGTCAGAGAGGAGGTGGAGAGAAGGGAAGCCTCCTGCACCGTTGGTGGGAGTGCAGACCGGTGCAGCCACTACGCCAAGCGGTGTGGAACTGCCTCAGAACTTGAAGAATCCATGTCCCATATGATCCAGCTATTCCTCTGCGGCGTGTTGATCCAAAGAACTCGGAAACACTCCTGCATAAAGACATGTCCACCGCTGAGTTCACCACAGCGTCGCTCCCACTACCCAAGACTTGGAAGCCTCCCTGGAGCCCAGCAAGGGACCAGTGCAGAAGGAAGATGGGCTATAGCCACGCAATGGCATACCAGTCAGCCGGAACCAAGGATGCAATCCAGCCATTTGTGACCACCAGAATGGCTGTGAGGGTTTTAGGGAAGTGAAACAAGCCCCAGGGAGCAAGGCAAGTACCGTAGGACCTCACTTAAGAGGAGAGGAAAAAACAAGCGGTCAGGAACAGGTGGCACGGGACCTGTGATTGGGGGTTCCCAGAGACAAAGCGGGGAGGTGTGAGAGGGTGAAACAGATGATGAGGCACAAGTGTGTGGTGAGGGCCTGCTATTAGGCTTACGCAGGGGAAGATGATGTAAGCTACACGGAAGTCTACATCGATGAGGATGCAAATCGGAAAGATATAGGATGTTCTAATGCAGGGTTGCGGCAATAAATTCACCTCAAAGCAAAAATCCAAAATGGGGTCCAGAATGACGGCATAAAGCTTTGGGGCTGAAAGAGATTAGAGAAGGTGAACTTCCAAGGCTGGAAAATCACCTCAAAATGCGTACTGATGCTACAGAAAGGTAGACCATTCCAAATAGATGAAGAGCAATGATACCCACAGCACATGCTGCCTGCGAAACCCATGCACCCACGGAAAAGGTTACCGTGCAGGATGTTGCTACTAATCACCTTCACGAATAATCCAAACAGGCCCACGTGTTCCCAAGCTCAGGCAAAAGGTTGGTCCAAAAGTCCAATTCAGGGCCGGCCCCGTGGCGGAGCGGGTAAGCGCCCACGTTCCGCTTGGCCGGCCCAGGCCTCACTGTTTCACATCACGGGTGCAGATCACATTAGCAGTGTTAGGAAATATAGATTTCATGGTACGGTGCAGACAGGGATCATAAACTAAGTAGCAATGGTGAGGTCACCTTCTCAATACGCACCAGAAAAAGAACCGTGAGGCTTTTACAATCCATGAACGCATCTGGTACACTTCCCCAAAGGAAGCAGGAAGGAAAACATGGGACCTGCCTAGGTGGAATCGGCAGAGTGCTAGGAGATGACACGATCATTGCGCATCAGAGGATTGCCCGGGCAACTTCAACCTGGGAGGGAGTCCAGGACTTTCTCTGGGGAACGTCCACCCACTTGGCCATCTACATAAAATGTAAGAGGTAAAACCCGGGATAATCTTACAGGACAGAAACCAGTGTCTAGAGAGAATGTAGCAGGCCTTCCAAAGTTCGAGGGGCAACACAGAAACCGACAAGAAATCGTGAAAAAGGAAAACTATCCTACCTGGAAAGGGTGAGGAGTCAGACTGGCCTGAGATGGCTCTGAAACTCTGTGTGCACGCAGGTTGTCAAGACAACTTCGAATTTTGAGGTTGTTTATGACATCACGAGGATCATGTCCGCCAAGATGGCCACACGGTTAAAGACCGAGGATTGGCCTAGGCTAGGCTATTAAAGGGAGGGATACCCAGAAACAGCTTTGAGAAACAGAAAGCGGACACAGAAACTGGAAGGCATAAAACAGACGCTGATTTGAGGGGTAAGAAAGGGATCCTTGGCAAGGAGCGAGAATAGAGGGACAAGCCCCGAGAGGAGAACGTTGTCATCTGTTCAAGTCTATGGGGAGGCCATGCTGATTCAAGCTTGCAACTTGATTGGAAGCAAGAGGCCGGACTTGGGCCTTATCAGACCTACGTGGTCCTTCTGCCTTAAGCATAAGCCAAAGTCAAGAATGAGGTCTTGAGGACGTTGAAGAGAAGACTCGATGCCTCCTTTCCTAGGCCCCTGGCATTCTTTGCAGATCAGTCTCACTTTCCATAGCTCTGGCGTCACGGGGGCCCACTGGGTACATGCTAATGTGTCCCAAGACATGTCTTGGAAGCCTTGAAGGAATGGAGCCCTGTCACGCTTGGGCTATGTCTCTTTGTTTGGAAGTGCTCTACAAGGGTGCTGAAAAGCACCCTTTTCCACAGGCCTTCGTTCCTTCGTGAAGGCTGCCCTCCCAGGCTAGTGTGCTCAGTTTGCCTCCATCGAAATTCTCTCCCCCTACCTCTTGCCGTAGAAGGATTATGGATTATGTGTTTTGACACCACATGTAAGGAAGTGGGCTGAAAATGAGAACATTACAATTCTGTTTCAAGAAAAATAAACAGGCCTGGGCTGAGGATGTAAGGCAACCAAATGGCACAGCCTATAGTAATAAAGGAAGCCCGTATCTAGACGGCACCTGGGGGAACGTTCCAGGATCAGGGGTGAAGTTCGAAACTTCCCAAATCCGGAAAGGAGACAGAAAAATATCTTTCCTGGAGAGAGGAATTCATCAGATTCGTCTAATTTGTCTTGGAAACATTGTGTCCGTGAAGGGGGATGCCAGGACCACCTCGAGTTTGGAGTTTCTGACCTCAGGATGTCAAACCAACCCAGATGACCACGTGTTCCCAGTGCTTAGTTTGACCCAGGCTAGGACAGCAAAGACTCCTTCAAGTGACCGGTGCAAATTCAAAGACAACAACCAAGAGTCACGAAAGCACTCACACCTCGGCCTAGAGAACATACGGTGATTCCAGAAATGCCAAACGAATCACTTGGAATGAAGGGGAACGGACTGATAAGCATGTCTAAGGGGGATAGCTGAGAAATACCATGACGATTCTCCTATGGAAAAGAGACAAAGGTCCCAGAAAATGGAAGGCGAACAGAAATCACCCCTGGAGAATCCACAATGAAAGATGATGTCCGTCTTTAGACAGACTCTGCTGGAACGTTTGAAAGGCAGAGAAATTCACAAGCCAAAAGACGGCAGCGAAGGTCAAGGCTGGGCTAAGTGGGAAGGGTGAGTTATGAGACTGCTCCAAGCGGGCCAGGAAACCGTGTGTCCGTGAAGCTTGCCGGGACAGCAGAGACACGATTCTGACAAATCCTCTGACATCGCAGTGGACCCGAAAAACAACCTGGCCTCATCTACACAGTGCCAGACTTGGGCTCAAGTAGCATATTCAAGTCCCATTGCCCTCAACTGCAGGTTGCCAATGGAACGTGAAAGGGGCCGGCCGGTGGTGCAGCGGTGAGGTCCGCACCTTCTGGGTCGGTGGCCCGGGGTGGGCCGGGTGGACCCTCGGGTGAGCCTGCTCACCACTGCTTCAGGCCTTCTGGGGCAGGCGTCCGAGGTAGTGTAGAGGCAGATGGGAAGGGACGTTAGACAGGGCCAGACTTCCACAGCAAAGACAGGAGCATTGCCAGCAGATGTGAGCTCAGCGATGCACTTGTGCCAGAACAAAACCGATTCAAAGTTGCAAAGCATAGAGAGACTGAAGCTGAAAAGAAAAAGTGAAAAACTGCATGCCAGTGAGAAGGATGAGATCTCTATGAAGAAACTTAGCAAAACAGGTGAAAGCCATGGCAATGGAAAACTAACAAACGTTGGGGGAAAGAAATTCAAGAGGACACAAGGAGAAAGAAGGAGATTCCAGGATCTAGGAGTGGAAGCAGCAACACACTGGAAACGTCCCTACCAGAGCAAGGAATCTCTGGATTCCATGCAATCCCAGTCAAAGTTGCAGCAATGTTTCCCACAGAGACAGAAGAGGGAATCCTGAAGTTTCTAGCCAGCAACAAGAGACCCTGACTAGGCAAAGGAATCCTCAGGAAAACGAAAAAAGCAGGACGTGGCACACTTTCCGATTTCAACATATAGGACGAAGCACTAGGTACCGAGACGGCACAGTCTGGGCCCCAAAACAGGCACACAGACCCATGCAACAGAATCGAGAACGCAGAGCCCAACTCAAACGTACATGGACAGCCCATTTTCGACCAGGGAGCCAAGAGGAGACAGCGGAGAAAGGAGAGCCTCTACCATAAACGGTGCTGGGAAGCCTGCACAGCCACATGGAACACAACGAGAGTACACCATGATGTTACACCTGGCACACACACCACCTGAAATGGATCAAAGCCTTGAATGGCAGACTTGAAACCGTGAACCTTGTAGCAGAAGACCTAGGCAGAGTGCTCTTTGCCATCTGTCTGAGCCGCCTGTTTGGAAGAAGCAAGTCCGACTGGGCCAGGGCAACCAAGTCAACAAGAAACCAACGGGACCACGTCAAATGCGGACGCTTCTGGCCAGTGAAGGATACCATCGACTGAATGGAAAGATAGCACAACGACTGGGGGAGGATGTTTGCAAACCACACATCGGACAAGGGGTGGAAAGCCCAAAGATGCAATCAACTCGCACGTCCCCACAAGAAAAAAAAAACAACAAGCCAATGAAAACCTGGGCAGAAGATGGAAACAGAGATTTCTGCCAAGAAGATCGAAAGAGGGCCAACGGGTGCATGAACACTTGTTCACCGTCATTAAGTCTCAGGCCAATGCAAATGCAAACTGCAAGGGCACAGCAGCTCACTGTGGTCAGAATGGCTATAAGGAAGCAGACAGGAAGCCACAAGTGTCAGAGAGGAGGTGGAGAGAAGGGAAGCCTCCTGCACCGTTGGTGGGAGTGCAGACCGGTGCAGCCACTACGCCAAGCGGTGTGGAACTGCCTCAGAACTTGAAGAATCCATGTCCCATATGATCCAGCTATTCCTCTGCGGCGTGTTGATCCAAAGAACTCGGAAACACTCCTGCATAAAGACATGTCCACCGCTGAGTTCACCACAGCGTCGCTCCCACTACCCAAGACTTGGAAGCCTCCCTGGAGCCCAGCAAGGGACCAGTGCAGAAGGAAGATGGGCTATAGCCACGCAATGGCATACCAGTCAGCCGGAACCAAGGATGCAATCCAGCCATTTGTGACCACCAGAATGGCTGTGAGGGTTTTAGGGAAGTGAAACAAGCCCCAGGGAGCAAGGCAAGTACCGTAGGACCTCACTTAAGAGGAGAGGAAAAAACAAGCGGTCAGGAACAGGTGGCACGGGACCTGTGATTGGGGGTTCCCAGAGACAAAGCGGGGAGGTGTGAGAGGGTGAAACAGATGATGAGGCACAAGTGTGTGGTGAGGGCCTGCTATTAGGCTTACGCAGGGGAAGATGATGTAAGCTACACGGAAGTCTACATCGATGAGGATGCAAATCGGAAAGATATAGGATGTTCTAATGCAGGGTTGCGGCAATAAATTCACCTCAAAGCAAAAATCCAAAATGGGGTCCAGAATGACGGCATAAAGCTTTGGGGCTGAAAGAGATTAGAGAAGGTGAACTTCCAAGGCTGGAAAATCACCTCAAAATGCGTACTGATGCTACAGAAAGGTAGACCATTCCAAATAGATGAAGAGCAATGCTACCCACAGCACATGCTGCCTGCGAAACCCATGCACCCACGGAAAAGGTTACCGTGCAGGATGTTGCTACTAATCACCTTCACGAATAATCCAAACAGGCCCACGTGTTCCCAAGCTCAGGCAAAAGGTTGGTCCAAAAGTCCAATTCAGGTCCGGCCCTGTGGCGGAGCGGGTAAGCGCCCACGTTCCACTTGGCCGGCCCAGGCCTCACTGTTTCACATCATGGGTGCAGATCACATTAGCAGTGTTAGGAAATATAGATTTCATGGTACGGTGCAGACAGGGATCATAAACTAAGTAGCAATGGTGAGGTCACCTTCTCAATACGCACCAGAAAAAGAACCGTGAGGCTTTTACAATCCATGAACGCATCTGGTACACTTCCCCGAAGGAAGCAGGAAGGAAAACATGGGACCTGCCTAGGTGGAATCGGCAGAGTGCTAGGAGATGACACGATCATTGCGCATCAGAGGATTGCCCGGGCAACTTCAACCTGGGAGGGAGTCCAGGACTTTCTCTGGGGAACGTCCACCCACTTGGCCATCTACATAAAATGTAAGAGGTGAAACCCAGGATAATCTTACAGGACAGAAACCAGTGTCTAGAGAGAATGTAGCAGGCCTTCCAAAGTTCGAGGGGCAACACAGAAACCGACAAGAAATCGAGAAAAAGGAAAACTATCCTACCTGGAAAGGGTGAGGAGTCAGACTGGCCTGAGATGGCTCTGAAACTCTGTGTGCACGCAGGTTGTCAGGACAACTTCGAATTTTGAGGTTGTTTATGACATCACGAGGATCATGTCCGCCAAGATGGCCACACGGTTACAGACCGAGGATTGGCCTAGGCTAGGCTATTAAAGGGAGGGATACCCAGAAACAGCTTTGAGAAACAGAAAGCGGACACAGAAACTGGAAGGCATAAAACAGACGCTGATTCGACGGGTAAGAAAAGGATCCTTGGCAAGAAGCGAGAATAGAGGGACAAGCCCCGAGAGGAGAACGTTGTCATCTATTCAAGTCTATGGGGAGGCCATGCTGATTCAAGCTTGCAACTTGATTGGAAGCAAGAGGCCGGACTTGGGCCTTATCAGACCTACGTGGTCCTTCTGCCTTAAGCATAAGCCAAAGTCAAGAATGAGGTCTTGAGGACGTTGAAGAGAAGCCTCGATGCCTCCTTTCCTAGGCCCCTGGCATTCTTTGCAGATCAGTCTCACTTTCCATAGCTCTGGCGTCACGGGGGCCCACTGGGTACATGCTAATGTGTCCCAAGACATGTCTTGGAAGCCTTGAAGGAATGGAGCCCTGTCACGCTTGGGCTATGTCTCTTTGTTTGGAAGTGCTCTACAAGGGTGCTGAAAAGCACCCTTTTCCACAGGCCTTCGTTCCTTCGTGAAGGCTGCCCTCCCAGGCTAGTGTGCTCAGTTTGCCTCCATCGAAATTCTCTCCCCCTACCTCTTGCCGTAGAAGGATTATGGATTATGTGTTTTGACACCACATGTAAGGAAGTGGGCTGAAAATGAGAACATTACAATTCTGTTTCAAGAAAAATAAACAGGCCTGGGCTGAGGATGTAAGGCAACAAAATGGCACAGCCTATAGTAATAAAGGAAGCCCGTATCTAGACGGCACCTGGGGGAACGTTCCAGGATCAGGGGTGAAGTTCGAAACTTCCCAAATCCGGAAAGGAGACAGAAAAATATCTTTCCTGGAGAGAGGAATTCATCAGATTCGTCTAATTTGTCTTGGAAACATTGTGTCCGTGAAGGGGGATGCCAGGACCACCTCGAGTTTGGAGTTTCTGACCTCAGGATGTCAAACCAACCCAGATGACCACGTGTTCCCAGTGCTTAGTTTGACCCAGGCTAGGACAGCAAAGACTCCTTCAAGTGACCGGTGCAAATTCAAAGACAACAACCAAGAGTCACGAAAGCACTCACACCTCGGCCTAGAGAACATACGGTGATTCCAGAAATGCCAAACGAATCACTTGGAATGAAGGGGAACGGACTGATAAGCATGTCTAAGGGGGATAGCTGAGAAATACCATGACGATTCTCCTATGGAAAAGAGACAAAGGTCCCAGAAAATGGAAGGCGAACAGAAATCACCCCTGGAGAATCCACAATGAAAGATGATGTCCGTCTTTAGACAGACTCTGCTGGAACGTTTGAAAGGCAGAGAAATTCACAAGCCAAAAGACGGCAGCGAAGGTCAAGGCTGGGCTAAGTGGGAAGGGTGAGTTATGAGACTGCTCCAAGCGGGCCAGGAAACCGTGTGTCCGTGAAGCTTGCCGGGACAGCAGAGACACGATTCTGACAAATCCTCTGACATCGCAGTGGACCCGAAAAACAACCTGGCCTCATCTACACAGTGCCAGACTTGGGCTCAAGTAGCATATTCAAGTCCCATTGCCCTCAACTGCAGGTTGCCAATGGAACGTGAAAGGGGCCGGCCGGTGGTGCAGCGGTGAGGTCCGCACCTTCTGGGTCGGTGGCCCGGGGTGGGCCGGGTGGACCCTCGGGTGAGCCTGCTCACCACTGCTTCAGGCCTTCTGGGGCAGGCGTCCGAGGTAGTGTAGAGGCAGATGGGAAGGGACGTTAGACAGGGCCAGACTTCCACAGCAAAGACAGGAGCATTGCCAGCAGATGTGAGCTCAGCGATGCACTTGTGCCAGAACAAAACCGATTCAAAGTTGCAAAGCATAGAGAGACTGAAGCTGAAAAGAAAAAGTGAAAAACTGCATGCCAGTGAGAAGGATGAGATCTCTATGAAGAAACTTAGCAAAACAGGTGAAAGCCATGGCAATGGAAAACTAACAAACGTTGGGGGAAAGAAATTCAAGAGGACACAAGGAGAAAGAAGGAGATTCCAGGATCTAGGAGTGGAAGCAGCAACACACTGGAAACGTCCCTACCAGAGCAAGGAATCTCTGGATTCCATGCAATCCCAGTCAAAGTTGCAGCAATGTTTCCCACAGAGACAGAAGAGGGAATCCTGAAGTTTCTAGCCAGCAACAAGAGACCCTGACTAGGCAAAGGAATCCTCAGGAAAACGAAAAAAGCAGGACGTGGCACACTTTCCGATTTCAACATATAGGACGAAGCACTAGGTACCGAGACGGCACAGTCTGGGCCCCAAAACAGGCACACAGACCCATGCAACAGAATCGAGAACGCAGAGCCCAACTCAAACGTACATGGACAGCCCATTTTCGACCAGGGAGCCAAGAGGAGACAGCGGAGAAAGGAGAGCCTCTACCATAAACGGTGCTGGGAAGCCTGCACAGCCACATGGAACACAACGAGAGTACACCATGATGTTACACCTGGCACACACACCACCTGAAATGGATCAAAGCCTTGAATGGCAGACTTGAAACCGTGAACCTTGTAGCAGAAGACCTAGGCAGAGTGCTCTTTGCCATCTGTCTGAGCCGCCTGTTTGGAAGAAGCAAGTCCGACTGGGCCAGGGCAACCAAGTCAACAAGAAACCAACGGGACCACGTCAAATGCGGACGCTTCTGGCCAGTGAAGGATACCATCGACTGAATGGAAAGATAGCACAACGACTGGGGGAGGATGTTTGCAAACCACACATCGGACAAGGGGTGGAAAGCCCAAAGATGCAATCAACTCGCACGTCCCCAGAAGAAAAAAAAAACAACAAGCCAATGAAAACCTGGGCAGAAGATGGAAACAGAGATTTCTGCCAAGAAGATCGAAAGAGGGCCAACGGGTGCATGAACACTTGTTCACCGTCATTAAGTCTCAGGCCAATGCAAATGCAAACTGCAAGGGCACAGCAGCTCACTGTGGTCAGAATGGCTATAAGGAAGCAGACAGGAAGCCACAAGTGTCAGAGAGGAGGTGGAGAGAAGGGAAGCCTCCTGCACCGTTGGTGGGAGTGCAGACCGGTGCAGCCACTACGCCAAGCGGTGTGGAACTGCCTCAGAACTTGAAGAATCCATGTCCCATATGATCCAGCTATTCCTCTGCGGCGTGTTGATCCAAAGAACTCGGAAACACTCCTGCATAAAGACATGTCCACCGCTGAGTTCACCACAGCGTCGCTCCCACTACCCAAGACTTGGAAGCCTCCCTGGAGCCCAGCAAGGGACCAGTGCAGAAGGAAGATGGGCTATAGCCACGCAATGGCATACCAGTCAGCCGGAACCAAGGATGCAATCCAGCCATTTGTGACCACCAGAATGGCTGGGAGGGTTTTAGGGAAGTGAAACAAGCCCCAGGGAGCAAGGCAAGTACCGTAGGACCTCACTTAAGAGGAGAAGCAAAAACAAGCGGTCAGGAACAGGTGGCACGGGACATTTGATTGGGGGTTCCCAGAGACAAAGCGGGGAGGTGTGAGAGGGTGAAACAGATGATGAGGCACAAGTGTGTGGTGAGGGCCTGCTATTAGGCTTACGCAGGGGAAGATGATGTAAGCTACACGGAAGTCTACATCGATGAGGATGCAAATCGGAAAGATGTAGGATGTTCTAATGCAGGGTTGCGGCAATAAATTCACCTCAAAGCAAAAATCCAAAATGGGGTCCAGAATGACGGCATAAAGCTTTGGGGCTGAAAGAGATTAGAGAAGGTGAACTTCCAAGGCTGGAAAATCACCTCAAAATGCGTACTGATGCTACAGAAAGGTAGACCATTCCAAATAGATGAAGAGCAATGCTACCCACAGCACATGCTGCCTGCGAAACCCATGCACCCACGGAAAAGGTTACCGTGCAGGATGTTGCTACTAATCACCTTCACGAATAATCCAAACAGGCCCACGTGTTCCCAAGCTCAGGCAAAAGGTTGGTCCAAAAGTCCAATTCAGGTCCGGCCCTGTGGCGGAGCGGGTAAGCGCCCACGTTCCACTTGGCCGGCCCAGGCCTCACTGTTTCACATCATGGGTGCAGATCACATTAGCAGTGTTAGGAAATATAGATTTCATGGTACGGTGCAGACAGGGATCATAAACTAAGTAGCAATGGTGAGGTCACCTTCTCAATACGCACCAGAAAAAGAACCGTGAGGCTTTTACAATCCATGAACGCATCTGGTACACTTCCCCGAAGGAAGCAGGAAGGAAAACATGGGACCTGCCTAGGTGGAATCGGCAGAGTGCTAGGAGATGACACGATCATTGCGCATCAGAGGATTGCCCGGGCAACTTCAACCTGGGAGGGAGTCCAGGACTTTCTCTGGGGAACGTCCACCCACTTGGCCATCTACATAAAATGTAAGAGGTGAAACCCAGGATAATCTTACAGGACAGAAACCAGTGTCTAGAGAGAATGTAGCAGGCCTTCCAAAGTTCGAGGGGCAACACAGAAACCGACAAGAAATCGAGAAAAAGGAAAACTATCCTACCTGGAAAGGGTGAGGAGTCAGACTGGCCTGAGATGGCTCTGAAACTCTGTGTGCACGCAGGTTGTCAGGACAACTTCGAATTTTGAGGTTGTTTATGACATCACGAGGATCATGTCCGCCAAGATGGCCACACGGTTACAGACCGAGGATTGGCCTAGGCTAGGCTATTAAAGGGAGGGATACCCAGAAACAGCTTTGAGAAACAGAAAGCGGACACAGAAACTGGAAGGCATAAAACAGACGCTGATTCGACGGGTAAGAAAAGGATCCTTGGCAAGAAGCGAGAATAGAGGGACAAGCCCCGAGAGGAGAACGTTGTCATCTATTCAAGTCTATGGGGAGGCCATGCTGATTCAAGCTTGCAACTTGATTGGAAGCAAGAGGCCGGACTTGGGCCTTATCAGACCTACGTGGTCCTTCTGCCTTAAGCATAAGCCAAAGTCAAGAATGAGGTCTTGAGGACATTGAAGAGAAGCCTCGATGCCTCCTTTCCTAGGCCCCTGGCATTCTTTGCAGATCAGTCTCACTTTCCATAGCTCTGGCGTCACGGGGGCCCACTGGGTACATGCTAATGTGTCCCAAGACATGTCTTGGAAGCCTTGAAGGAATGGAGCCCTGTCACGCTTGGGCTATGTCTCTTTGTTTGGAAGTGCTCTACAAGGGTGCTGAAAAGCACCCTTTTCCACAGGCCTTCGTTCCTTCGTGAAGGCTGCCCTCCCAGGCTAGTGTGCTCAGTTTGCCTCCATCGAAATTCTCTCCCCCTACCTCTTGCCGTAGAAGGATTATGGATTATGTGTTTTGACACCACATGTAAGGAAGTGGGCTGAAAATGAGAACATTACAATTCTGTTTCAAGAAAAATAAACAGGCCTGGGCTGAGGATGTAAGGCAACCAAATGGCACAGCCTATAGTAATAAAGGAAGCCCGTATCTAGACGGCACCTGGGGGAACGTTCCAGGATCAGGGGTGAAGTTCGAAACTTCCCAAATCCGGAAAGGAGACAGAAAAATATCTTTCCTGGAGAGAGGAATTCATCAGATTCGTCTAATTTGTCTTGGAAACATTGTGTCCGTGAAGGGGGATGCCAGGACCACCTCGAGTTTGGAGTTTCTGACCTCAGGATGTCAAACCAACCCAGATGACCACGTGTTCCCAGTGCTTAGTTTGACCCAGGCTAGGACAGCAAAGACTCCTTCAAGTGACCGGTGCAAATTCAAAGACAACAACCAAGAGTCACGAAAGCACTCACACCTCGGCCTAGAGAACATACGGTGATTCCAGAAATGCCAAACGAATCACTTGGAATGAAGGGGAACGGACTGATAAGCATGTCTAAGGGGGATAGCTGAGAAATACCATGACGATTCTCCTATGGAAAAGAGACAAAGGTCCCAGAAAATGGAAGGCGAACAGAAATCACCCCTGGAGAATCCACAATGAAAGATGATGTCCGTCTTTAGACAGACTCTGCTGGAACGTTTGAAAGGCAGAGAAATTCACAAGCCAAAAGACGGCAGCGAAGGTCAAGGCTGGGCTAAGTGGGAAGGGTGAGTTATGAGACTGCTCCAAGCGGGCCAGGAAACCGTGTGTCCGTGAAGCTTGCCGGGACAGCAGAGACACGATTCTGACAAATCCTCTGACATCGCAGTGGACCCGAAAAACAACCTGGCCTCATCTACACAGTGCCAGACTTGGGCTCAAGTAGCATATTCAAGTCCCATTGCCCTCAACTGCAGGTTGCCAATGGAACGTGAAAGGGGCCGGCCGGTGGTGCAGCGGTGAGGTCCGCACCTTCTGGGTCGGTGGCCCGGGGTGGGCCGGGTGGACCCTCGGGTGAGCCTGCTCACCACTGCTTCAGGCCTTCTGGGGCAGGCGTCCGAGGTAGTGTAGAGGCAGATGGGAAGGGACGTTAGACAGGGCCAGACTTCCACAGCAAAGACAGGAGCATTGCCAGCAGATGTGAGCTCAGCGATGCACTTGTGCCAGAACAAAACCGATTCAAAGTTGCAAAGCATAGAGAGACTGAAGCTGAAAAGAAAAAGTGAAAAACTGCATGCCAGTGAGAAGGATGAGATCTCTATGAAGAAACTTAGCAAAACAGGTGAAAGCCATGGCAATGGAAAACTAACAAACGTTGGGGGAAAGAAATTCAAGAGGACACAAGGAGAAAGAAGGAGATTCCAGGATCTAGGAGTGGAAGCAGCAACACACTGGAAACGTCCCTACCAGAGCAAGGAATCTCTGGATTCCATGCAATCCCAGTCAAAGTTGCAGCAATGTTTCCCACAGAGACAGAAGAGGGAATCCTGAAGTTTCTAGCCAGCAACAAGAGACCCTGACTAGGCAAAGGAATCCTCAGGAAAACGAAAAAAGCAGGACGTGGCACACTTTCCGATTTCAACATATAGGACGAAGCACTAGGTACCGAGACGGCACAGTCTGGGCCCCAAAACAGGCACACAGACCCATGCAACAGAATCGAGAACGCAGAGCCCAACTCAAACGTACATGGACAGCCCATTTTCGACCAGGGAGCCAAGAGGAGACAGCGGAGAAAGGAGAGCCTCTACCATAAACGGTGCTGGGAAGCCTGCACAGCCACATGGAACACAACGAGAGTACACCATGATGTTACACCTGGCACACACACCACCTGAAATGGATCAAAGCCTTGAATGGCAGACTTGAAACCGTGAACCTTGTAGCAGAAGACCTAGGCAGAGTGCTCTTTGCCATCTGTCTGAGCCGCCTGTTTGGAAGAAGCAAGTCCGACTGGGCCAGGGCAACCAAGTCAACAAGAAACCAACGGGACCACGTCAAATGCGGACGCTTCTGGCCAGTGAAGGATACCATCGACTGAATGGAAAGATAGCACAACGACTGGGGGAGGATGTTTGCAAACCACACATCGGACAAGGGGTGGAAAGCCCAAAGATGCAATCAACTCGCACGTCCCCAGAAGAAAAAAAAAACAACAAGCCAATGAAAACCTGGGCAGAAGATGGAAACAGAGATTTCTGCCAAGAAGATCGAAAGAGGGCCAACGGGTGCATGAACACTTGTTCACCGTCATTAAGTCTCAGGCCAATGCAAATGCAAACTGCAAGGGCACAGCAGCTCACTGTGGTCAGAATGGCTATAAGGAAGCAGACAGGAAGCCACAAGTGTCAGAGAGGAGGTGGAGAGAAGGGAAGCCTCCTGCACCGTTGGTGGGAGTGCAGACCGGTGCAGCCACTACGCCAAGCGGTGTGGAACTGCCTCAGAACTTGAAGAATCCATGTCCCATATGATCCAGCTATTCCTCTGCGGCGTGTTGATCCAAAGAACTCGGAAACACTCCTGCATAAAGACATGCCCACCGCTGAGTTCACCACAGCGTCGCTCCCACTACCCAAGACTTGGAAGCCTCCCTGGAGCCCAGCAAGGGACCAGTGCAGAAGGAAGATGGGCTATAGCCACGCAATGGCATACCAGTCAGCCGGAACCAAGGATGCAATCCAGCCATTTGTGACCACCAGAATGGCTGTGAGGGTTTTAGGGAAGTGAAACAAGCCCCAGGGAGCAAGGCAAGTACCGTAGGACCTCACTTAAGAGGAGAGGAAAAAACAAGCGGTCAGGAACAGGTGGCACGGGACCTGTGATTGGGGGTTCCCAGAGACAAAGCGGGGAGGTGTGAGAGGGTGAAACAGATGATGAGGCACAAGTGTGTGGTGAGGGCCTGCTATTAGGCTTACGCAGGGGAAGATGATGTAAGCTACACGGAAGTCTACATCGATGAGGATGCAAATCGGAAAGATATAGGATGTTCTAATGCAGGGTTGCGGCAATAAATTCACCTCAAAGCAAAAATCCAAAATGGGGTCCAGAATGACGGCATAAAGCTTTGGGGCTGAAAGAGATTAGAGAAGGTGAACTTCCAAGGCTGGAAAATCACCTCAAAATGCGTACTGATGCTACAGAAAGGTAGACCATTCCAAATAGATGAAGAGCAATGCTACCCACAGCACATGCTGCCTGCGAAACCCATGCACCCACGGAAAAGGTTACCGTGCAGGATGTTGCTACTAATCACCTTCACGAATAATCCAAACAGGCCCACGTGTTCCCAAGCTCAGGCAAAAGGTTGGTCCAAAAGTCCAATTCAGGTCCGGCCCTGTGGCGGAGCGGGTAAGCGCCCACGTTCCACTTGGCCGGCCCAGGCCTCACTGTTTCACATCATGGGTGCAGATCACATTAGCAGTGTTAGGAAATATAGATTTCATGGTACGGTGCAGACAGGGATCATAAACTAAGTAGCAATGGTGAGGTCACCTTCTCAATACGCACCAGAAAAAGAACCGTGAGGCTTTTACAATCCATGAACGCATCTGGTACACTTCCCCGAAGGAAGCAGGAAGGAAAACATGGGACCTGCCTAGGTGGAATCGGCAGAGTGCTAGGAGATGACACGATCATTGCGCATCAGAGGATTGCCCGGGCAACTTCAACCTGGGAGGGAGTCCAGGACTTTCTCTGGGGAACGTCCACCCACTTGGCCATCTACATAAAATGTAAGAGGTGAAACCCAGGATAATCTTACAGGACAGAAACCAGTGTCTAGAGAGAATGTAGCAGGCCTTCCAAAGTTCGAGGGGCAACACAGAAACCGACAAGAAATCGAGAAAAAGGAAAACTATCCTACCTGGAAAGGGTGAGGAGTCAGACTGGCCTGAGATGGCTCTGAAACTCTGTGTGCACGCAGGTTGTCAGGACAACTTCGAATTTTGAGGTTGTTTATGACATCACGAGGATCATGTCCGCCAAGATGGCCACACGGTTACAGACCGAGGATTGGCCTAGGCTAGGCTATTAAAGGGAGGGATACCCAGAAACAGCTTTGAGAAACAGAAAGCGGACACAGA